>NC_142605.1:33283884-33607343 GCF_041222555.1 Hakea prostrata | reverse complement strand
GAAAAGATGTCATTTATCTACATTAGCCACCCTATCGGCGGACTGGACTTCTTGAAGATCTCCTGTAGGAACGCCTTGGAGGTGAACGTGATCTGCTCCTACCCCGAACCCTTTCTCTTGGCATATCAACACTCCCATTTCTGTCACGGTGTCCGTCTCTACCCACATCTCTTCCATTCCGGTAACTACTGTGCTTCCAGTCCCCTCTCCCCCCTTCTCGGCTTCCCCTCCCATTCCTTTCCCGAGATCTTTCCCGATCTCTGTATCGATCTTGTTCCCTGTCTCGTTCTCGATCATGGGATATCTCTCTCTCCCCCGAAACACTTCTTCGACCTCTGCTGTCACTGTCTTTTTCTCTCAGCTTTTTCCGTTCCTCCGCTTCTTTCTCCTTTGCTAGTCTTTCCTCTTCCCTTGCTTTCTCCTTGGCTTCCTGTAGATTATTCTGTTACTTTACCACACAAAATAGGATAAAGCAACCAAACTCAATACATAGGAACTAATAAGAAAGAAGTTCACCTTATACTCATCAATGAAGTCCCGAACCATGCCATAACCAATATGCTGCTTGCCTGTCACATGAGATTGTGTCCTCTCTGCAGCGTCATTGGCTACAAGGAACGAACCACATATCTCACACAGTGCCATCTTTTTCTCTTGTGTAAGCATCAAGGCTTTATCATTCTGTGGTTGTTGTGTCAAGTTTGACTTCTCAACATTCAGGATTTCGACCTGAAAAGGGGCCCAGAAATTGAAAACAATAAATAAATAAGAACACTTTGCCAAGATGGAAAAAGAAATAGCAGATATTCGTAGGCATTATTGTAGCACCTTCCTCATGAGTGCCTCAGCTTCATCCACCTTGCCTGATTCACCAAGTGTCTCCACTTGCTCCAACAGATTCTTAATCTTCTCTTCCAGCACAGATAACTGCTCTGACTTCTCACTTGGGATTGGAGCAGAGGGAGTAACTTCAACCTCCTGAGCTAGGCGCTCCCGACCACGCCTAACTTTTCTATCCAAGTCTAAGACCTAAAATAACACGGTATTGCGTGATTAAACAACTATTTTTCTAGAAGCATGTTTTTGACTCATCAACACAGCTAGAAACAAGTGTAAAGAGAAGAATAGACCCACCAGTTTCTCACAAAATTGAGCAAGTTCAGCCTCAAACTTGGGCACATAAGAGTCATGCCGGGGTGACTTCTCAAAACTAAAACCACCAGAGAATCAAATTAATAAAAACCACATTGATGGAAGAATATTATATCCAGCCATTACATCAGAAGTTAACTCAAAACGGGTCCACCTACACTGCAAAATGAAAACCGGAGGAGAAAAAGAAAATGACAAAATAAAGGTGGACCATCTTGTTACCAATAATCACAATAGAAACTTCCATTAGACTCTGTTGCGAATAAAAAGCTCAAACCTCATACCAGGGCTTTTCTTCAGTCTTCAAAATAAACCAGGTTGATGTAATCAAAAGAGAAAATAAGGAGAAAAAAATTGTATAGTTGAAAGTTTAGCTCATGTAATTTGAGCATTCATGTCCATTAGTTAGAAGTAGCACAATCTCAATTGTACCAAATGACGAAGCAAAACAAGCCAATTATGCAAAATTATACCAGGCCCAACAAGCAAGCGCGCATGCACATGACAATAGAGTTTCTCCATAAATGTCACAGTTAAAAGTTTGGAATGAGAAAAAGAAGAAAAAGGGGGGGTAAAGATCTGTTAAATATTAGCATACAGAGCAGCCTTAGATTAGAAAAAATATGGAATTATCTCTGATTGTTTTTGTGCACCTTCAGATTAGATATATTTAATGCAAGATGTAGCCCTGTTCCACACTTTAAATTCGGCAAGAGATACATTCACATGTCGATGGCAGAATGCTAGAATTGTTACTCAAATTGCTGATTACAGAATTACACTTATCGAACTCCAAAGAGATAATTTTAAATTAAATTGTGGAGTTCGGTAATTACACTTATCGAACTCCAAAGGGATGTTTAAAATTAAGAAAGATACTATGATTTTACAATCTCTAGTTCAGACATTAATTTTAAATCAGAAAAGAAAATCTCTTTTTATTTCTCCACCCATTTCTCTCTTCTTCTTTTTTTCCTTAAGGAGAGAGGGAAGACACCAATTGAAGTGGCAAAAGATAATAGGCCTAAGTAGATTAGACAAAGAGTCACAAGAGTAAAGCACTCCCTATATTATGGTCCTACTCCAAGTTGGGTTAACCCTTATTGGATCACTTGTGGGCAATTCTGGAAATAAATTGAAGTTCATAAGAGTAGAAATTTAGTATTTTGATAGAATCAACTATAAAAGAAGAAAGCAAGGGAACAAAGTATAACATGTTTATGGGATGAGTACCTTGGAAGTGGAACATTTAAGGCAAGAAACAAAGTAATAAACAGAATAACATAAGAAAACTTGAGGGTTTGCGTAAAGTAACATTAGTTGTCCTAATTAACAATTTCAGGGACCTGTCTTCTCCAAAGATTGGAAAAGGATAGAAAATCAAGAATTTTAAAATTGGAAGAAACAAGCTGTTCCCATCCATTACACGTTGCCCAATCTAAGTACTACTTCAGAAAGAGATTTTAATTGAACCCCTCTTGATTTCTAACAGCATCCAACCAGAACAGCAAGAAATAAGATCAGCAAAATTTCCGCAACCAGAAGCAGACGTACGAGTATGATCTGGTGTATTCACTACTTGAGAACTCACAGATCCAGAAACATTTCGGTCAAGGGGCATGCAAGTTGCTTTGCCCAATGCTCAGGATAGTTTTATTCCCAAATGAAAGCGAGAGATGGAAGAGAATTCGCGAGTCCAATGCCCAACTCTTACAGTCGGGATATTATCCAGGAAAGGAGGATAAGAATAATATCTAGAATCTCAAACAGAAAAGAATAACAGTATGATAGCAGGAAAAGGAAGAAATTTATAGGAAACCAAATAGCAGGGTCTAAGAAGAGAGAGGACTGCTACCACAATAACAGTTGCAACTAGTGCCACCGGTTCAGTATCTCATTTGATTCCTCAAATATGCGTTACCCTATTTATTACAATCAACACAAACAAAATACTCTTCAACAGAAATAGAAACCTAACCAAAATCCCTTAAGTATTCATCCAACTTCCTAAAATAAAGAGAATAAGATAAACTAAATTACATCCTCTATACTCAATCAATGCCAGACAGACCACAAGACCAGACACCTTGTTTAGGACCAGTTCTTGGCTTAGGCCCCAAAAAGGATTGCTCTGGTCCAACCTAGCCAAGCAACTACATCATATTCTGATCATGAAAAACTAAGCCAGATAGAGCTCATGTTAGAAATATTATTGGTTAATTCCGCGAAAGGCAGATACTGAAGAGGAAATAATTTTATTGGTATAATGCCTTCAGATTTTATATATAGCCGACACCGGTATATATACATATATATCTTAACAAAACAAAAAGAAATCTTTACCAGGTACAATGAGTTCATACAACCATAGATACTACATGTTGATGTCCTATACACCTTCAAATCTAAATGGGATCACCATTTGGTCTCACAAATGACTTTGTTTTTCTCAAAAACTGTGTTAACCCTCAAGACTCGCCATTGGCCTTTATTACCTGATCTGTTTATCCTTGAAAGAGGACTTTGCGGTCTTGAGGATAAACAACCTCTCAAAAGATTAAACACAAAGCAAAATGGCTATAAAAGACATCCACTATGCAGCTAAAGGAAGAGGGCATAATGTTCTCCCAAAAAGAATGCTAAGGAAAATAATTTCCAATGTGTTTCTCTTATACACTAATAGAACAGGAGATTTTGAATAAAGTCTGATCCTTTTCTTTTTTCTTTATTGCTAAATATAAGTGTTACATCACCTAACCAGAAAACAAAGAAAATGACCCAAGACCTAGTGAATAATAAGCCCCATGAATCCACTTTTGAAGGGGCATTAATTCTCCCTTCCATTCTGTGATCTCACCCAAAAACTTAATATCAGTTACCTCAAAGGAAAAACCTGCAACAGCCAGAACTCCAAAGGTCTTATTTAGCATAGCATGCAACGCCAGTAACTCATACAATGTCCAATCCTACACCACATTTATAAAGCATGTAACTTACTCCAAGGACTTATACCAAAATCAACAAAAATTCATGCTAATTTGTTAAGAATTTGACGAGTTATAACGTGGGATGCATTAAAGGAGTAATTCCCGGAAGAGAGAGAGAGAGAGAGGGGAAAAAACACGGAGAGGTTCATCACCGAGTACATTAACACACATGGGTGCACATTCCAGAACATATACCACAGAAAGCAACGATATAGAATATCTTAGTTACCTCTCTTTCAGCTTCTGATCGTGAATTCTAGGGCACGGTCCTGGTGCATAACCAATTAAATAATTAAAAACTGATAAAAATTTCAAATTCCAGACAAGGGAATTAGATTTTTACAATTCTCCAGAGAGCAGAAATTGTTACAACGTACCGAGATCACTCCGAGTGTTGACAAACAAGTCATGAGGGCAAAACCGAACCATATAGAATCCACAAACCTCTTTATCGTCCCAACGGATCTCCCTATAACTCTTTCTCTCCTCTTCAGTCAGATTACGGGCTACGAACGCCAGAAATAACAATTAAAACAGCAAATAGTAGATCAATTGCAGATAAATGAGGGGGGGGGATTTTTGAAGGTCGTGACAACATCAAAACTCGAGACGGTACCTGCTCCCATAAGTTCATCCAATAAAGCTCTCTGTGCATCCATTGCCAACTCCACAATCAGAACGGAGTTCACAACGGTTCCCTGCTAACAGTAGAGATAGTGCAACGGATTCGAACCCCCAAACCCTAATTTCAGAAGGATTAAAATGAATAAAAACCGACAATTGAGAGATAATAAAACACGAAGATGCAGGCGGGCTATAAACCAAAAGACGATAGGAAGGTTTTCCTTAGGGTTAGACGAGAAAATATGATATCCAGAACGAAATCCAAAATGACTTAGCCAATTTATTATCAATTCCAAAAGAGGGCCTCTTTCTCTATCTCTAGTCTCTAGCCTCTAGGGGTATAAAAAGTTAAACCCTCGGTACTCCAGGGGTGTTGTTGTCATCATTCAAGGTGCATTTGTTTGCAAAGGTGGGGTGGAAAAAATAAGTGAAAAAAAGAAATATCTGAGCCCCATGTGTAGTGGGGTGAGGGTAAAGGTGTCAATTACGTACCGAAATCGTTTAAACGTACCAAACCGCGCTGTCTAAAATTGCACCTTACCATACTGTTCAAAATTTGGTATGGTGCGTACCGAAACCGAATTTCTTCGGTACGGTTCCGGTTTTAAGTACTCATACCATCGATATGTACTGAAACCATAATAAATTAGTACCGTACCAAATTAAGGGATGTGAATTGTAATTTACATTAAAACACTTTATCTTTACCCTAACCCTAATTTCATATTTTAGTTTTTTGTTTCATCATTCACTCCTTAAATTTACTTGTTTATCTCTATTGATTAGATTTACTTGTTTGATCTCTATTAATATCAAATTCTATCGATTGGTCGATCACAATTTCATTATGATCTTAAAGAACTAATAATAAAAGTGGCATAAGTTCATACATACCAAAACTATATCACACTAAATACCGTCTTTAAACCGTTTTCTTGCACCAATTTAATACCGAAACCGTACCAAACCATACCGTACAACACGGTACGCTTTTGGTTTTCAATATTCAAAGTTGGTATTGAATCGAAACCGGATCGAATTACTGAAACTGTATTGATTGACACCCCTAGGTGAGAGAGAAGGAAATGATTTTGTAGAAAAGTGATAATGGTGGGTCCCACTTTTTACTTTTTCACAAAGTCCCACAAAATTTTTGAGGTTTTGAAAAGGTTTGAGGTGAGAAAGTTGGGTTCCTTAATTATATGAAACTTGTCTCTCTTTTTTTCCACCCCAAACAACCAAATAATTTACACTTGTGGAATTTAAAGAAAAAATAAAAAAAATTTTATTTTTTGAATAAATTTTCCACCCCACCTTTATTACAGCAAGCAAACGAAGCCTCAGTCATCAGTTGACACTGAATGTTTGTAATTATGTATTACCAAAAGAAAGTAAAAAAAAAAAAAGGTATGTAATTTTGTATACTTTTTGCCCTTCGATATATATTATTAAATTTTTAGTATAATGCTTGAGAACCTCACTTCTCAGGAGAGATATTGTAGATTCAACCCTTGTTGGAAGTATATATTTTCATCCCAATTTATATATATATATAACGTTTTTGTATCAAAATAAAATATTTTAAAATTTAAATAATAAAATTAGATTTTTACACACAAAAAAAAAGAGACAAAAATATATGAGATGGGTTACACACAATTCTGTTTTGTTATTCTTTTGTGTTTTTTCATACTCATTACATTTTTTATGGGTAAAAAGTCAATGAAGAGGAGCATGAGCAAAGCTCAAACAATTGAAACACCACCATTCTTTCAAACTTTTTTGGCTAAATAGTCTACTACAAGATGGACTTCCAATATACATAGGATGCCCAAAAACCTTCGAGCTTTGAGCTTAAAAAAACTGATGTCTTGAATAACAGGTTAAACAATACCAGTTGCTTGTCAAGTATATCACTGGTAGTCTTTGAACAATCTCTTTTATTTTTTTTAATTTTTTTTGGTGGTGATGGTGGCCAATGAGAACGTTTAAGCTCATATACATCAAATAATATTGGGACGAAGTGTCAAATACATTATCATAAACAATTATCACAAGGTCAAGGTGCAAAAGTTTGGCCATCATGAAAGAAAAGGAAAGGGAAAGAAAGAAAAATAAAAGAGAATTGAAATAGAAATTTTATTTTATTTGTTCAATCTATGAGTTGAGCTTTCTTGTAAGAAAAAAAAAATCAACATTTAAGAAAGTTCATGGCAAAGCTTTTAAAATGCCGTTTAGGGAGATGGGTTTCAACACTTGGCTGAACTAAAAGCATTTATTATTGATATTAAACCATACCAAATAAACCCAGGGGCGGACCTGCATAGGGGCCAGGGGGGCCATGCCCCCCCTCGGATTTTTTAAAATTTGTTATAAATTCCTTAATTTTTTGGTCTTTATGCTAATTCATTTATTTTTCTTCAGCTTTTTCTCTTTCTACATGTGAAATGTCACTATTTGGCCCCCCCAATATTGAGAACCATTTTTAAAGGTAATATAATGGATATAAATGTCATTCCAAATTAAAAACTAGTTCCTCAATCCCTATTTATTCTCCCCTTTCTTCTCTCTTTTCTTCTCTCTCATGTTTTCTTCCTATTTATTCTCTTATCTTTTTATAAACGTGGGTTAAGGAAAATTTTTGAAAAAAAATATTATTAGGTATTCAAAATTTCATTCCTAATTAGAAATTAACTCCTCAGATTGTATTTATTCTCTCCTCTCTCATATTCTCTTTCTATTTATTCTCTTCCCTTTCTATAAGTATGGATTAAGGAAAAATTAGAAAAAAATCTTCTCCACAATTAGGTATTCTTTCTCTTTATCAATTTATTTATCGTTTCTATTTTTTTATTTTTTTATTTGATTTTATACTATTTTTTTCTTTATTTCTTTTACAATTTTTGTTATTTGATTTTATACTGTGAATAAAATGTCTATAGTTAGTAAGGTAAAACTACCATTGGTTTGCATCTACTAACAAAGAAAATTTTGGTTTGCGTATAACTTTCTAGGGTTGAATTCATTTTTTTTTTTTTTTTTTTTTTTTTTTTTGCTTTAATTTATCTATATTTGTCAAAAAAAATTATTATCAATAATGGGCCCTACAAAATAAGCATTAGTGCTTCCCGACGAGAAGGTTATCTGGACTTTTATTCTTCGCCCCCCCCCCCACTTTTGAATCCTGGGTCCGCCCCTGAATAAACCCACAATATGTTGAAATGATATATAGGTAGCGAATTGTGAGCGGCGTGCGTGCATTCTAATCAAACCAAAACCTTATCCACATTTGACATTCTTAATTAAGAAGTTAGTGAGAGTAATTGTTGATCAAATGGGGAAGAGAATCATCGTAGTAGTTAGTAGATAATATCTCGAAGAATCCACCCAAAGGTAAAAAAAAAAAAAACAATGACTTAAGGATTTTTAACATGTGACCACTTGATCACACTTGAGCCACCTTAACCACTGCACGGTGCACCAGAGCCTTGCCTGGTAAACTAACCAACTATAGTTCCTGATTTATCTGATATAATTCCTGATCTATTTTGGAAGAGTCATATGGTTTTCCCTGAGCTAGTTTTAACATTTTCCTACAATCCTTTGGCAAGCTAATCTTGATGGGATTTTAGGAACTCAACGTTACCAGGTTTGGAAATCCAATGAAACTAGAGTCCCAGTCACAGGTTTATAAACCAGAACTGCAATGACAAACTCAGAAATCAGAATTCAAGAGATTTATAACATCAGATGATAGAAGGTTCTGACCTAACCCAAAAGCTGGTTGAAGGCCAATTGTACCAAGACGAATGACTTCCCAAATTCTGATAGACATATCTAAAGTCATAGGTAGGTTTTAGAAACACAATCCAAGAACAGTAACTGATAACATGAACTGTAAAGATTTGAAGTGGCAGTGCAAATGGTCTGAAACTAAATGGTAAAAAAGATGTTATTATAACAATAGAGCAGTAACCAGATAAATACCAACCAGTAAATGACTTCCCTAACTAATACGCAAGGAATCCAACAAGAAAGCCAATATTGGACGAGCTACAGAAGATGAAGCATAACAACCTTATGATAAGAACTCAAGATATGCTGTGTTAAATCGTAGAAGATATAGATAAGAATCTACCTGTTTAAAGTTGTATGTCAGAGAAAGAAACTGGAATCATCTACTCTCCAACAGGTACATGGACTGGGCCTTTACAATATGATCCATCCTGCTATGGGTAATAGAAATACTGACATTTAAAATAACACACTACTTAAAAAGAGGATGAAGAAACCTGACCTGCTTTTTAAACTTATAGCAGTGTATAGATGACTGAAAGCCCTCTACTGGCTGATCATTTGATATGAAGTTAAAATTTCCTGCAATCCACCAAGTGTGGTTGCAAAAGCAAACAATTTAAATTGTCAAGACAATTGCGTTCTTAGATGAGAACCTTAACCATTTTTTTCAACCAATTCACCATACCACTTGACTATAACACATTCAATCCTACCAACCTGAACACTTCAGTATTGTTAAAGAAAATATATCAGATACCAGTACAAATGATGCCAGGAAGAAGGATTTGGGACTTTAGTAATCAATAGCTAAGGACTTTATGTGTCTCTATGGTTCAGTACCAAGTGAAAGTCTGCCAAGAAGAGAGGGAAAGGTGAAAACAATGGCCTGCAAAATCAGAATTCATGATTGTAGTGAAGTCTTGTTGACAATACTGAAAAGTAAGTCGAAGCAATAATATCAAAAGAGGTTTTGGACACCCAGCATTTATACTAAAATGTCTAAGCTGGCCTTAGCATGGCACAATCAAGAGAGGAGATCACAATGAGGACTGTTGATACTCCCTCCCCCATATTTACTACAGCATCAAGGATCCGAGTTTTGGATGAAGTAATTTCATATGTTAAAAACTGAAGCCAGAACCAAAACTACTTGAACACGTCCTTTGTTCCAATTCATGAATTTCAAATGTATACATACATAATTGTATTGTAAGCAATGCAAGCATAAATACAGAATCTTGCCCTAAGTCTTCTCATGGCCAGAGAATATTCTTGTAAGAACATGTATCTACAAACTGGTGGCTATCAGAGCATATGGTATGTAGCTCAAGGCTGTTTCTGAACTTGAGCCGTGAATCCAGCAAACCAAGCAACCCTCATTAACTGCATTCCAAGGACCAGAACCCACCATGAAACCAGTGCTCTAATTGTATGCACAACCCATGCAGATGCTCCAAGTTCTGCTGCCAACTTCAATCCCCTCATCAGTTGCAACAAACGATAAGACTCATATACAATAGGGGTGACAAGCCACACTGTTGATTTCCAATGCCATGTCAACATCTCTGTCAACATTTGTATAGACAAAAGCAGAAGGTAGGGACCCAAAAGTACAGCAAAAGAGATTGACGACAGATGTGGTTCTATAATGCCCTTGTGCATAGCCACGAGCATTGACAATGGAATGACAGCTCCAACAATGCTTGCAGCCATGTTCCAGAATCTGTAACTGAGGGGAGCTTCACTTTTGCAGGTTTCAGTTGGCTCTTTTGGTCGAGCACATCCATCAGCCATGAGGAGAAACAAGGTTGCACCAATGTTAAAAATACAATCAAGCCCCACCAAGGAAAGAAAGCTCGCTATGTTAGGACCAATAAATACAGATGACAAAGGTAACCATAATGTGGGAACCATGCCTGTGACAAGCAACACAGAAGGACCCAGAAGCCATATAGGCCATTTAAGAAGCTGAGGCAAGGATAACTGATCACTTGTTTTTGCAATACCAGCAGGTGGAGTTTGTGCTGTATCTTCAGTTTTCATGGATTCAAAGATGTTATTACTTCCTTTCAAGAAGCTCTCATCTGTATTTTCATTAAAAGCATATGTGACGGGGGAAGGTTCCCAGGGTGTCAAATTGGTACAACAGATTGGGACATGTTTGAGACAATTGTGTGAAAATGCAAACCCATGTAGCAATCTTGGTGCTTTCACTGATACCTTTTGCAGACGGAATTGAGAACCAGGAGCTGTTGCAACAGTTGGAGGTGACCACCCGAAAGATGCCATCTTCTGGTTTAAAACTATATAATTTCCCTAGTGTTTCGTGGAAGTGATGACCATCATTCTGCAGAATAAAAATTATCAGACAAATTCAACTTTTATTTTTTTTTAAATGCTGGGAAATATTGAACCAAACTGCTTTCTGGTTCAAGTGGTGTCTGAATTCTCAAGTTTCATAAAAGTTCTACCAAAACTTCATATAAGAGAAAGGGGAAAATATCTGCAAAGTGAATGTAATGGTCAACTCCAACATATCTTAGACCAGTCCACTAAAATAAGGCAAAGGCTTTGTCTTGATCCCATAAAAGCATTTGTATGGTATTCCTCACTGTAAGCTCTCCAGGACATTCAAATTTCTAAATAAGACCCGCATTTTACACCAAAAAGGGTGATTCCAGTCGTCTAAATTCTGACGTTGCAAACTTCAACAACTATTGTATGTAGGGTTTGAAGTTCTGCATGATAGAGACTTTTTAATGTTCAATATCAAGTACCCTAATGGAACATAGATCCATCAGGAATCATTTGAATTATCAAGGGACGAAATAGTTTCCAGATATCAGTTATATGACTACATATTGCCACGAAAGTTAAACAGCTAACATAATTAGACTATGATATCCCTTCATCTTAATTAACAACCAGATTAGACGATCAATAATTCAATTAGCAAGAAATAAATCGAGGTTCCCATCTCAATTGGAGCGGCAAATGAAGAAAACAAAATTTAGAAACCCTAGAACAGGTGAATTAAGGAGAAGAAAACACAATTGAGTACTCAGGGAAACAAAAATTCCAATAACCTGAATCAAAGAGCAATCGAACAATTGACATTCTGATGTATGTATTTGGGTGTATATGGAAAATTGAAAGTCTCGAAGGCGGAGCTTTGATCGGTTTGTTGTTAGCTCCCAGCTTTCAGGACTGACGGACGATTTCTCCTCGTTTAAATGTTTGGATGCGAAGATATAGAATTAGAGATACGGTCCTCTGTTTCCGTTTCAGACAACCGTTGACCCTATTGTGACTCGGTTTCAGGTGAAAACCTCTGAGAGGGTCTTGATTGGGTAATGCGCAGGACCGTCAAGCCATGCATTTGGGATGATCGAATCGAAATTTCGAATTCAACGGCCGAAATCTTGGCTTAATGGCATGACCCAAGCTTTTTCCAAGGAGGTGAATTGATTGAAAAAAGGGGAAATTTTCAAATGCCACCCCCTGACTTGCTCCTAATATTAATGCATCCCTTGAGTTATCAATTTATTAAATTCCCTTGTTTATCAATTTTTAGACCCTTGGTCCATGTCATTTTTAATCCAACAAAAAATGAGACTTTGCATTTACCTCTCCTGTGGTATAGAAAAAATCAATGTAAGGACAAATTATCGGTTTATGATCAATTTGCCCTTATTCTTTTTTTTTTGGTAATTTTTATTTGAACCCCCTAAGGTTTGGTTTATGTCATTTTTAGTCCACTGAGATTTTGCATCTGCCTCCCCTGTGCTATAGAAAAAGTCAATTTAATGACAATTTATCATTTTTATGACTAATTTGCCCTTACTTTTTCTTTTAATTTATTTATTTTTACATACACAATCTCACCTGTCATGAAACTCGCAACTCCCTTTTAATCCAAGATTTTTAAAAAAATCCTTAAGGGGTATTTGAGTCATTTGAGTAATTAAATTAAAAAAGGGCAAATTGGTCATAACAGTGGACGATTGCCCTTAAATTGACATTTTTTATAGTACAGGGAGACAAATGCAAAATCTCAGTTTTTTTTACTAAAAATGACATAAACCAAACCTCAGGAAATTTAGATAAAAATTACTTTAAAAAAATTAGCAAATTGGTCATAGAAACGATAATTTGTTCTTACATTGACATTTTCTATAGCACATGGAGGCATATGCAAAGTCTCCGTTTTTTTGTACTAAAAATGACATAAACCAAACCTCAGGAATCCAGATTAAAATTATCATTTTTAATATTACCCCACACTTTAAAAGGAATAAGATGGCAAAGAAAAAAAACCCAAAAGTAAGATGAATGGTAATAGACAGTATAACAATTAACAAGCGAACTGAACCTATGGTTTTTTGTTTTTTTTGTTTTCTCTAAATAACTCGCATATATTAACACTTGACATAATTTCAAAATAGTAGAAAGTATTAACTGTGAAAGTATCAACCGTATACTTTTTTCCTATAGGGGTCTAATTGATAAATTTGATAATTTAGGAGGTAACACTAATTTTAAAGGATAAGTCAAGGGGTGGCACTTAAAGTTTTCCTAAAACAATCACGTGCGGAAAATGTGATTATACACTAATATTTATATGAGTGAAATTTACACGCAAATGCACATTTTAACTTATATTTAAATATGAAAATTTGACTATCAACTTACAAAAAAAAAAAAAAAAAAGAAGAAGAAGAAGAAGAAGAAGAAGAAGAAGAAAGACAATCAAAGATTTGTGGCTGATGATGACCAACACTTGTTAATGAAGAGATTATAGAATTGACTTTCTTTATGCATACGTAATAGTTCTTACATCTTAAGTAAAACTTAAGATTCGCGCAGGGGAATAAAATATATTATTAGTATTATTATTATTAATAAGTTGACTGATTAGTTGGTGTCTCTATAATAAGATTCTGTTTATACAATAAGTTGATTGATTTGTTGGCCTTTATGATAGGATTTTGTTTTTTTTTTTTTTTTTTAACAAATGATATATATCATATAAAAGAACTCCAGGAGATCTGCCTAATTAAAACAAGGGATTGATCAATTATGAAAAAAGGTGGGGACGACCACCAAACGCGTGACAAATAAAGTTTCTTTGCACCCAAAGCAAGAAAATCAGCTAATATATTTTGCTGTCTATTAACATAAACAACCTTAAACATATCAAAGTAGGTACTTAAAGCATAAATTTCATGAAGAAGACCCATGCTAAGCCAATCTAAACAATAACCGCCCCTTGAAAGAGCGCACACCGCAGGTTTGAAGTCAGTATGAATGCAAATACGCTTGATCCCGATGGACACAGCAAGCATAATAGCATCCCGAATAGCTTCTAGCTAAAGTAAGGCAGCAGAAACACTGAAGCAAGCCACATATTTTGCCACAAAAAAGGATCCAGAAGGCGTCCAAATAATGCATCCGCGGCCTCCATGGGAAGAGAGGGCATCCCAAGTAGCATCAATGTAAATATGATGAGAGTGGACATCATCCGCATTCCTAGAAGACACCTGGCTATAGGGGGAGGGTGGAGGAGAAGGCACCATAGCAATCTGCAATTCTGCAATTAAACTTGAAAATTGGATTAGAGTTTTATTAAAAGAGGGAGTTTACCCTTGAAAAATTACCCGGTTTCCGCATTTCCAGATGAGCCAGCATAATGAAGACCATAATGTGTACACCCAATTTAGGTTAGATGTACTTCTAAATCGGGTATGGATAAATGTCATCCAATCTTGTATTGAATTACCAGAAAAATCAAGCACATCTATTCTCAATGGAGAGAATTTCCAACATGCTTTTGCATGGTCGCAGAAAAATAATGCATGAGCAATTGTTTCAAAATCAGAACAACAAATATAACAATACGGTGTATGAGAACTTTTTCGGTGGAAAAGAGGTTGGTTAAGAGCAACAGCCCCATGACCCAATTTCCAAATAAAGTTTATGATTTTTAGAAAAGTGTGAATTTTCCAAATATCATTCCAAAAAAATGGTTTTAATGCCTGAGAAGGGGAAGTTGTTGAAAGCCGAGCCAACAGAGAATTTCCCAGACTTTGTCAAACTCCAAAACCAAGAATCAGGGGCAAGGGGTGAAAGAATTGGGAGGGAGAGAATTGCTAATTTTTATTGAGGAGAGACAATAGAGGTAATTAACCTCTCTTTTCAGCAGAGATTCTCCCAATTAATTAAATCGTGAACAAATTCAATTCCTTGAACCAAAGGGGAAGACATTACCTATTTCGTTGGAAGAGAAGAGAGCCAGGGGTCACTATAAATATGGGTGTTTAAACCATTACCCACTCTTCGCAATGGATGATTTGTAAATTGTATAATGGCATTTATTTAGAAAGAAAACGAAATAAATGTTATTTAAATACATTACACTGAAGGTCGGTTTAAATGTTTAATCGTCTGCGGCACTCAAAGTAACTGCCATCCAATGGCGACTGCCAAATTTACTTAAAAAAAAAAAGAAAAAATGACTACTACCCAATGAGTGTCACGTGGACATGAATCTATTTTAATCATTGATTTTAAAATACTAATTTGAAATTTTAAACTAAAAAAAGTAAACTGGTTTATTGGACCAATCCTCAGCCTCGACTGAAAAAAAACCCTCTAATCTTTACACTCTTTTTTCTCATCGTCTTTGTTTCCTCTTCATTATATTGGAGGAGTCTTAGTCTAGTTTATGAGATTAAGAGGTTGTCCTTCTATTTTTAGCATGTTTTTTTTCATTACATTATTAGGGAAGATAATTTGTTTGCAGACTTTCTTGCTAAAGGAGCTTCTAGGTTCTCATTGGTTCGGTCTAGGTGGAATGTTCCACCTTTGTTTATCGTTGATACTTCTTTGTTATTATCCAGGTCCCCTAGTTTGTCTGCTTTCAATTAATACAAATTTCAATGTTTGACCAAAAAAGTCTTCGCTGGTGTTGCTTCTCTCCTATGTACCCCCACTGAAACCACCTTCGTTGCTTCCTACCAACCCATTCATTTTCTCCTTGCCTGATTTTGCTCTCATGGTCCATATACTCTTGTAATGGTTTTGATTGCCTTATTGCTTCAATCAAAATTTGGGTTTTGAAATTAAAACTGAATCATCCAAATATGAATCCATGAATTTCAGATTTAATATGTACAACATAAATAGACAACTTCTAAAAGTCCAATTAGAAAAGCTAACTGCTAAATTTCTAATTGTTTTTCTTTTACAAACTTGTGAATCGATCCAACCGAACCCCCCACAAGCAGGTTGTTATGTATGAATTTTAAGGTTAGAATTCTCAATTTAAATACAAAATAATCATACACAAATAAACTTATATAAAGCTCTCCATGTGAAAATTCATGGAGGCAGAGAAATAATTCTCTAAAATACACACACCTAAAAATCACATCCAGAGCACCTACATCTCTGAGCAAAGGCCGGCGACGGGACCAATATCAGGTCCATTTCTTACAAGGAAATGAACCATCCATTTCCTTGTAGATGTGTGACAAGTGTCCCAGCATCATATCAAATGGCGGAAATCCATTTTCTACCATTTGATGTGATGATGTGACACTTGACACACATCTGCAATGAATTGGATGGTCCATTTCCTGACGGACCTGATAAATTTTCCCGGCGACGATGGTAAAGAAGAAGAGGGTATAGACGAGTTTTTTTGGTTGTGGTTGATGGTTGGTCCGATGGACCGATTTACTCAAATCAACTTTTAAGATATATTTGTCTCCACGTGGCGCTCATCATGTAGCTGCCGCTGCTGCCGCTAGTTCTAAGTGCCCGCTGAACGGCTGCTACTTCGAGTGCCGCAGACGATTTTAGTCCGGTCTTTGGGTATGGATCGAGTTAGCTCAAAAAATCTCAGCTAATTAAACCCTAGGTACACTCGGCCGGCTCTGGATTGGATTGACCCGGCCAAATTGAAACCCTTACTCAATCTGGCACCTTGCATCAAACCCATGGTGTAAAGAGATGCAAGATGGTTGGTGGATATTTTTTCTGAGAAGATTTACATATTTTCCAACGGTCATTTTTCTTATTTTTAAATTAACTCTTATATCTTCCACAAGTCGCATGGATTGTAGCTGAAATGCTGAATTATCCAAGTTCCATTGATTTATGTGGCGCTGATTAATTTGTAATGTATATACCCACCTCCCTTACCATCACACCAACCCAGTAAGCTCTATCTCTTCATTCCTCACAGCTTCCGGCCGCCATGAATGACACAGTGGATAAGCTTGTTGTGTTCTTAGCAAAGAGAGATGGCATAGACAAGCTTGTCAAGACTTTCCAGTATGTCTCTAAGCTTGTTAACTGGAACACAGAGAAAACTCACCCAGACATCGCTCAAAGATTCAAGCAGTGGGAGATTTCATCTGGGCTCAGTCGTAAAGCTTTCAGAACAGGTCGTTTCCTTACTGGTTTCAATACTCTCCGCCGAAACCCAGGTTCCAACCCAACCTTTAGATCTCTTGCCGTTCTTGCTAATTCTGGAGAGATGATCTACTTCTTCTTCGATCACTTTCTATGGTTGTCAAGAATTGGAGTTATAGATACAGGGCTAGCCAGGAAGATGAGTTTCATTTCAGCTTTTGGAGAGTCATTGGGGTATGTGTTCTTCATTGTATCTGACTTCATTGTCATCAAACAGGGAATTGAGACACAGAGAAGGCTTCTCAAGCAGCCACCTGAAGTGTCAAAAGAAGGAACCGATACAGAAAAAGATACGAAAACAGAGGAAATCTTAAGGAAGATCAGAACTGATAGGATTATGAGATTGATGGCTGTGGCTGCAAATGTTGCTGATTTAATTATCGCATTAGCAGATATTGAGCCTAATCCATTCTGCAACCATGCTGTCACATTGGGCATTAGTGGTTTAGTCTCTGCATGGGCTGGTTGGTATAGAAACTGGCCTTCATGAAATACTCCAATATCATGAGCTGAGGGCATGATGCTGAACGGAATATATCTGATTCCATGTCAATCCAGCTTGAAGGGAAGAAATCTGATCATATCTTGCTGTTTTATACTATTAATTCCATGCTAATTCGGTTTGTAATTAAGCAACTTTTTGTAATCTGAAACTATGGAAAATTTATACAAATTCTCATTTGTATTCCACAAAAATCTGAGACATTGTCAGATATTTATATTGTCATATCTTGCTGTTTTATACTATTAATTCCATGTTAATTCGGTTTATAAGTAGGGGTGTAAATGGATAATTGAAATCTGCTCATAAATTTGCATCCGCATCCATTTAACGGTATCCGAATCCATCAAACTACTAATAAGATGCGGATATGATATACCTCTTTTTTACCAATTATTATTCGTTTGATTAAATTATCGGATTAAGTTACTTGTTTTGGATTTATTTTTATAATTTTTGTACTTCACATATGTGACTATTTTTCTAGATGTTCAACTAAATTAACTACCAAAGTTGTTAAACTTGACATATATGACTATTTTTCTAGAAGTTCAACTAAATTAACTACCAGAGTTGTTAAATTCTTAAATGTGAGGTTGAAAACTTGTATTCAATTTATTCAGATCCATTTGGAATAATCTATTCAATAAGGGCCTATTTGGTTACATGAGTCTGGAGATTTCAAATATGTGGAGTCATAATTTATAAAATTAAATGTTTGGTTGTGGAATGAAATCCGTGGATTTATCCTAAAAACTATTTGATTGACGTGATTTTTTTGAATGTGCAAATGTATAGCTTTTTTGAAATCTTTGGATTTCACCTTTACCCATAAATTTATAGATTCACATGTTTGTTAAAAGTGAATCCCTAGATTTCATGAATCTAGAGATTTTTACAACCAAACGAGTAATAATTATCCGATTTCGACTGAATCCATTTGAAAACCGATAGGATATTATCCGAATCCATTTGAATATAATAGGATGCAAATATAGTATTACCCGATTTGAATCCTATCAATTTACACCCTACTTACAAATTTATTTATAGGCATTATAGATACCACAACAGACGCACTACTCAAGCAAGATCTCTACACAATTGGAGTGGGTTATACTTTTAAATGCTAATAAAATGAATTAAAAGTGTAAACATTAGTGGGGCTCACGTAAATCTCATTCAAGCAATCTCCAGGCCCAATTCTGACTGGGCCTGGACCTGGACCTGGACCTGGACCTGTTATAGTTGGATCAGTTCCAACATGTCATGCCCAGTTTTAACAGTTCAGATTAACGCGGGACCCTGGAACCACAGCGATCAGGAATCCAGTATCGAACCGGACCGACCTATTTATCCCACCATAAAATGAAATATCTATATTTTGCGCGGCAAAGCGATTTCCCTAAAAAATGCACCGTCTTCGCCGCCTTCATGATCTAAGGTAGGGTGATCTCTGTTCTTTAAAGTATATTTGCAGAAGAAGAAGAAAAGAGAGAAAAGACACGATGATCCATGAGGAAGTCTTCCTTACTCCTGCTGCTGTTAAGGGCGCTGCAAGAATAATTGCAGAAAGCGAAGTGTGAATGTATGTCTTTCTCTCTCTCTCTCTCTCTTTTCTTCCGCCATTCATTTCGTAGGGTTTTCATTTTCCCTACCAAAAGCTCTAGCTGTATTACTTTTAATCATACGAGTTATTGAAATTTGGTTGAATTTGATGGTATTTTCAGACAATGAGGGGAGATGACAACAACTAACCGGAACTCGACCGAGTTGGGCGACAGGAACTTGGAGTTGTGATCCGAAACGAGCACATGTTTTCACCACTTCAGAGGTCGGATCTTTCGTCGATGTACAGAGTAGCAGAGATGCTAAAGGACTTCGGATCGTTTATTACCTTGTCCCGGTAATTTTTTTGTTCTTTTCAAATTTTAGTGTTTGTCGCTGGTATTGTTTCTTTCCATGAGTCGATCAAGTTTAAAATATTAATTATCGCATGACTAAATTCATAATAGCAGAGTCGTTCTTGTGGCCGTGAATGCTACATTTATCATTGTAAGACACATCGGCCATATCTCTTGCAATTCTACAGTGTAAGCCCCTAACGAGCTAGGGCCGCTAGAGAAGAGCTCGTTCTTCAATTTTGAGATCTTTAGATTTGTAGGATCATGATAGAGTTTCCATGCACTAGCGCGCTAGTTTGTGCGCAGATAAACACTTGTGTTCTTTTGATAGTCACACCCTGTGTGTGGGAATGTCTTCTCTACACTTGTTCTACATAAATAACCACTTGTTTGAGTTAATTTTCCCACTCTGAGTCTTCCGACTACTGGAATATCGTTTCTTTTGGTTTTATTCAAATGCATGCTTTGAATTGTGCAGAGTTTTCTGCAAGTTTTTGACATATCCTTTTCATTATCTGCTGTGCAGGACCTTAAGTGCTTTGTGTTTTCTTGTATCTCTCCACATTTTAAGATTAAGCTACTATGAGCAAGGAACACAGCCTATGCTGCTATGATTGATTTGGGAGGTGCTATAATTTCGTTTTCATAGGCAACCAGGTAATATAAGTAACCCTGTAAGATTCTCTCTTTGCATTTAGGTGTTCCTCTGTGCCAATGTTTTCAAGTATGGGTTTGATATATCTGACTTTTGAAGTTTACTAAAAGCAAAGTGGTTTGGCAATTATTGCATAACCCCATTCTACTTCCAGGTTTTTTCATAATGAAAATTGAAGTCTTAATTCTTTCAAAACAGCCCCTTTAGGATGCATCCCATAAACTTGTTTCAGATGGAAGGCAATTAGCAAGTAAATGGCAATCAGGTAACTGTGATTGGTGGAAGGGGTCCATTAGTGGTCAGACAATTAGAATGGTGTAAACACTAGGTGGAGGGGATTACAGAGGAATTACATCTTGTAATAAATTTCTTAAAATAGATAATAGCATAATACAGTGTAAATTATGTTAGCAACCGACTATTTTCGGCCTGTTTGGCACAACTTATCATGTGCTTTCTGATTTCAAAGTCAGGGATCCCAACTCTATTTTGCTCCCAACTCCATTTCCCTTCATTGTTAACTCTTGTGAAGCAATGAAGCAACTTTGAACACACCCATGGTCATATCTTGCACCACTTTCCCCTTCCATCTCCATTTGGGCTTTCTTCGATTGTGTCTATGTGGTTTCTGTTGTAAAAATTACCCATAGATACCTAATCCCCTAGGTTCTCTGTGAGGCCCGTTGACAAGGAAATTAACCTCTTTCCTTGGGTACGGAAAGATCACCGTAGCCCCACTGGAGCTAGACCTTCTGGTTAGATTCTTTAATGCTTAGTCGCTGAGGAGAGTTGTGAGCTCTGGAACGGAGATTCATGCAAGCTATCATCTCCTTATCTTGATTTCTGTTTGTGAGTAGCTGGCGCTGATAATTGATTTGTCTTTAGGGCCTATTGGAGAAGCTAGCGATTAGAGACAGTGTAATTCTTGTGATCAGGGACTGCAGTGACCCTTCGGTCCTATCTACATATCCTTCATAACTCCAAATTTTTACTACCTGATTTAGTTGTATCTTTCAGCATATATTTGTCTCCACATTAAGTTGACATTACTCCATCACTAACCCTAACCTTAACCCCAAGGTGGGCCTCACACTCAGTTTTGACTACTTGAATTGGTTGCTTCATATATATACTATTGTAGTTGAGCCCCATCAATCTAGGGCAACATCATCCAGGTTAACCCCTTACATATAAATATTGTCTGTGGCACATTTTTGAAATGATATAACTGTTTTTCTAAACTGCTGGACATGAACAAGTTCAGATTTTAGTTGGGCAACTACATTCTCTGTTTCTCTAGCAAGGTAGTTGGTTTGTTGTTGAGGCTTTCTTGATGTCAATTTGGCCCTGTACAATGTTTTGCTGTTATGGTTTACTAGGTGTCCTTTAGGTATAACAATGAGGCCATGGATCTTCCTTGTAAGCAGTGGCCAGGCTGAATCTGATTCTTATTATCTTATCTTAATTTATAAATATAAAACTGTTCAATGCTCATTTTATGATCATTGGTTAATTTGCATTCCGCTGTGGCTTTGTTTTAAATTGAGATATTTTTTTGGAAGTCAAATCCCTTTCGAGAACACAGATCAAAGAACAACTCTATTTAATTTGTTAACTTATGATGAACCATAAATTTTGACTAGATCCAAAGAAGATGCATACTGGAAGTTCAGAAAGTAATGAACAAATAATCAGTCTGCATGATTGCATGGCAAGAATACCTTAGAAACTTTTAGTATCATTAGAGTGATAACTCAACATTTTCTTTCCAGATTTTCGGTGAAAAAACGTTGGTGGATATTGAGTTACTTTGGAAGGACAGGCTGAATACGCTAAACCCTTGAACAAATTACAAACCAGTAGCATTTTTGAATCTCATATATCATGGCTGGAGCTATGAATGGTAGAAGCCTTTGGCAATGGTGGGGACTTTGAAGTTGGGCATGTTTTTTCCTGTCAATAATCATTGGCTTGTATTAACAGGCCCGTGTATGTGAACAAGATAGAAATGCTTCAGGGCCCCAGAAAAATCTGCAGAGGCACAACAGCTGATCTTCATATTCTGCAACTGGTTTTAGTCAGTATCCACCTTTGATGGAAAGCCATGCTACCATAGCCATCAACTAAGTCTTCCTCGAATTCCAAATTGTTGCTTTGGTTTTATTCATTCTTGTAGTTGTGCCAGCTTCTTAGACCTTCTGGTTTGCATTTGAACCCACCATTGAATCATACAATAAATAACTCATCCTTTGTCTTATGCAAGACTACCACTTATGTTGTTAGACCTCCTGATGTAGCCTTGGAAGAACTAAAGGCAGAGAAACGGGATCTTGAATCAGGTCAAGTTGGGCTATTTATGGGCGTGTTAACCAAGATCAAATAGGGTGTATTAGGATTTTGATCTCATGGGTAATGGGTTGTTATGGGGTTTGCTATGTAACAATGTTTGGATCAATTGAATGGGACTCCAAGATTCTTGATGCATTGAAAATTTGAGATAGTTTGGATTTTGAGATGGGGTATCTCAATTAATGTTTTGGATAGTCTGTTTGAGTCCAGATTTTGAGGCTCTGTTTAGGATAGGGTAACTCTGAATTGTTTCTAGTTTTCCAATTGGTAGATGTAGGTTTCTTGAAAAAATCAGTGTCTTGGCGTAGGAGTTGAGGTTATGAAGAAACATGGTGGTAGAGGTTGGACTGGGCTGTAACTTGGATCGGTTGTAGGATTAGGCATATTGAACATGTACCCAAACAACTTACCACCAACTTATCTTTACCTCTTAATTTCCTAGTATTCTCTTATCTTCTTCCTTCTTCCTTGATTACATTCATTACCTAAATGAGGTAATTCCAATTTCGTATTAGAGCTTGCTTTGTTGATTTTAGAGTCAAGTTACCTTCTCGTTCTTTTCCTTCCTATCTTTGAATCCCTGCCTAGGTTATACAGGGGTTATAAGGAACCACTATATGAATTGTTTGAAGCAAGCTTGCAAGGATCATGGATGAAGTCTTTGGTTACATCTTAAGATCTTAGTTGTAGAAACAGGGACTGTTTCCATGAGGTCTTTTCGAATTGGGCCATGTTCCTTAGAGTTGCCTTAGTGTGCCCTTTAAATTGGCACTTCAGTTCCTGTTTTCCTCTCATTTGGGATCCACTGAAGCAAATTGTCCAAGTTCTTTGTCTTGGTACATAGGATCAGAATGAGTATCAGTGAACTTGGAAACTGATATGCTGTTCGGATTAGTATTGGGAATTGGGATTCACAATATTGGTTAGAGTTGTCCTTGATTTCCTTAAAATTAATCCCTTCTCTTTGGGTAATAAAGATTTATTAGAGGAAAGTGGACTACACCAAGGCGAGCGAGGAAAGCTCCAGTAGCCAGGGAATGGATATAGGCCAAGCAATCGAGCCCAAAATCGATTGCGCCTTCCAGGCTAGGACATGAGCAACATTGTTGCTAATCCTAGAAATAAAAAGAAAATTACAAACTTCAAAGTACTGTTTCAGATGAAAAATATATGCAATAATGGGCTCCAAATCAGTTGGTGGGCTTCCTTTTTGTTGATGCAGATACCCAATGAGCTCTTTGCAGTCTGATTGGATCTCAACCTTCCTCAGATCTTTTCCCAGCGCTGCAAGTATGGCTGATCTAATAGCATGCCTCTCCCACTATTGGTGTATAGAAGGTGGTTTTTTGGATACCACTATAATAATGTTCATTTGGTGATCCCTGATGATAAAACCCAAGCCCATAAATAGAGGTTCTTTTTTAAAGGCTGCATCACAGTTAATAGTAAACCAACCTCTTTTGACTATTCTCCCTTGGGCGCCTATTGCCTCTGTAAGGGCTAGTCTCTAACTTTCAACTTGTGCTGGAAGTTGCGTGAGTGAGTTTGCTTCAAAGAATTCTCAGTGGGCTTGGGCTGCCCTGTTAGCAACATCTACTGGAGTTCAGTAATGCAGTTTAAAGGGGGCCCGAGTCTTCTTGTTGAAAATGGCCTCATTTCTTGCTAACCAGATGAACAAAGAGATGAAAAAACAGTGACTGGAGAATTTGCAGCATTCCTCCTTCCCTGTTGGTGCTATTTGTTGAAGACTAGAAATCCAAATGTTGAAGTCTTGTTGTGGGTTAGAGGGTGGGATAAAATTTAAGTTGCTCGCAAACCAGACTGCCCTTGCAAAATGATATCCAAGTAATAAATGGTTTGCATCCTCCACTAGATGCAATAAGTATCAACTGGAACTCTTCGTTGTTGCAGACTTGCTCCTGTTGGTAAACCTTCCGCTAAAGATCTCCAAGTGAAATGTCGGATCTTTGGATAAGTTTGCACCACCCATATAAACTTCCATGTCTTGTCTTCTATCGTTCTCCATCTTGGAAGTCTTGATGAATTTCCTTGTTGCAATCTTTCCTTCTCTTGTGCATTCACCAAAGAATGATATGCCAATTTAACGAAGAAGGTTCCATTTTTTGCAGCTCCCCAGATTTGAATATTTTCCATTGGAAAGATGCTCAGTTGTATCTTTTTGATATGATGAATTGCATCTGACGGGTGGAAGGCTAACTGGAGTTCTTCTTCTTACCATCTTCTGTTTTGTGCATCAATAAGGTTGGCAACCCAAGTCAGAGTACATCCATCTGGTTTGGTATTTTTTTATTAATTCCCCTGGTAATCCTGGCACCCATCCGTCTTCTCAGATTTATACTTTGTCACTTGTTCCTATGCGCCAAATTAATTTTTCTTTCAGCACCTTTTGTCCCTTCATAATGCTTCTCCATGCCTAGCTTAGTTGTTGGCCTAGTCTTGCTTCTAGAAATGAGCAATGTCAAATAGATTGATTTGAGGAGTTTTGCCCATAGAGAATCCAATTTGTTCCATAGTCTATATGCCGCTTTTGTCAGCAAGGCTATATTTCATAGATTTGATTCTCGAAATCCTAGTCCTGCTTTATATTTAGATAGACATAGTCTATGCCAACCCACCCAATGTATCTTGTTCTTTTCTCCTTCTTTTCCTCAGTAGTGTTTAGTTGAAGATCTTCTTATCTCATCATGGATAGTAGTTGAAATCTTGAAGTGTGCTCTTGCAAACTAAGGTAAAGAGAATGCAACAAATTTTGATATTTCACTCTTTTTTCTACATGAGTTAAGGTTAGTAATAGGAATCTTTTGATATGTTGTGTCACTTTTCAAGTTTATCCTAGTGTTGTCTGTGCCTACACGGAACAAAAAAAATAGAAGTAGAATCAAGGTGAAACAGGGCTAGCCTTCATCCTGGCTACCCTCTCTCTTATTGTACGATACCACTAGAAATTTGATGCTTCCTTAACAGCAGCTTCTTCAAGAACAGAGCTATAACTATCAATACTGATTTCAGAATGAAGATAATTTTCAATGGAACTATTAATATGATTATTCCAACTATATTTAGTATCATAGATGTAATGATCGTAATATTGATTGTTACTATCACTCTTAGACCTATTATTAAGATAATTAGAATCCGATAACTGGAAAAGAACCTTTCTAGTTTTAACAAAACCTCTTTGCCGGTGTGGGAGAGTTTCCAGCTTTCTAATTTGGAGCTGACTATCTTGTACATATGAAAATGTTCTCACTTTTGAAACACCTATATTGGTTGGGAGCCCAGGGTTATTAATTGGTTCTTTCTTATAGAAAACTTGAGAATTTAAGAGAACCATTTTCTAATTTTATGTGTGTTTGGGCTAAACACACCCTTAAAATTAAGATTTTTTTTAGGCGCTCCCCCTTAAGTGAGGACTAAATTCTTGATTGCCCCTTTATATGCAATTAATATCACGGCGCCCACCCATGCCATAAAGCAAAATATCAAGTTACTTCTCTTGACGGTCAAGCCTTTTGACTGTCAAATGAGGGTTGAAAAAGACGATATTACTCCTCTGCGTGCATAAAGGCCTAAATGCCCCTCTGTAAAATTGCATTTATCTTGCTGGCAGTCACCACCGCCCCTCCCCTCGCTAGCAATCACCATCGCCCCTCCCTTTGCCGGCAATCATCACCGCCCCTTCCTAGCAGCCTAATGAAAGCATTGAACTAACCCTCATAGTACTTATGTTCAAATTCTTGGACCAATTTGACCAATAGGGTGGATTGTTTCTCCTGGTTTTGCCCCATCTAGGGTTTGAGCGGAGAAGGAAATTTTGGTAAGTAGGAGAAAATTGACCGTGGGAACCGCTGCACTTTTGCATTAAGAGTATTCTTTTTTATCAATGTTGTGTTTTTCTTGCAAAACATTGGTTACAACAAAAGCTAATGGTTTTACGAATTGCCATCTTCTCTTTCTTCGAACAATATCATCTACTGTATCAACCTCAGGAACCTTGGGCTCCATTGACCAAAAAAATCTCACAATCTCTAACCTTGTGAGTTCCTGTGGATTGCCTCCCAAATCTGTTGCTTCAACGGCATAGAAGATTTGCATCGAGACCACAAGGGGACTGGACTCTGTCATTGAGCTCTTCCGAACTTATGGATTCACTAACACTCGAATAGCTAACCTAATGACGAAATTCCCTAAGTTGCTTTTTGCCGATCCCGTCAAAACCTTTAAACTTAAGATTGAGTTCTTTCAATCTCTGGGGTTTTCAAGAACTGATTTGGTTAAGTTCCTCACCCCAAACCAACCTATCCTATTTAGAAGCTTGCAAAATTAGATAATCCCCACCTTAAATTTCCTCAAAACCTTCATCCATACCAAGGAGAACCTAATGTGGAGAGAGAGAAGTGAAGGGATTCTTCATCCACTTGGGCCTATAAGGCAATTTTATAGAGGGCATTTAGGTCTTTATGCACGTAGAGTAGTAACATCGTCTTTTCCAATCTTAACTTGATAGTCAAAAAACTTGACCTTTAAGAAGAATTACTTGATATTTTGCTTAATGGCATGAGAGGAGTAACTTGATTTTTGCTTAATGGCATGGGAGGCACCGTGATATTAATTACATATAAAGGGCAATTAATAATTTAAACCTCACTTCAACTCTTAAAAGGTGCCCTGAAAAAAAATTCTAAAATTGAGAATTGTTTTGGTTTGATATCCATATCCGTTTTTTGGTAGGGTTTGATATCCATATCAATAAGATCTAAAACCAATGTGCCCTGAAAGAGAAAATCTTGGGGGTTGTGAGGGCTACATCATACGTCCGTGAGCATCGGGCAGAGGCATAAAATCACACGTACGGATAGTGAGGGACAACTAAGCAATGAGAGGGAGAATCTTCGGGCTTCGGGACAGTAGCAAGTTGATGTATCACTCATGGTTTCAAGGTGGTGTTTGTTTGGACATTTTTACCACGTGGATATTCCACTATATTTGAAATTCGAAGCACAAACTCGGAAAGTCACCACTCCAAAGTGCATACCAGAATTGCAGCTAGGCGTTGCGATATTGCTTTTGTACTTGGATTTCAATCACCATGAAAAATTGGAGATATTATCACGATTCCACACCTAAACTCCGTAGAGGACCAATTGGGCCTTAATACCACATAATGCCAGGAACAATATCACGATTTCAACACCTATACTCTTTAGGGAACCAACTGGGTCCCGTAATACCACGTAATGCCAGGAACCGCTAGATTTGTTTCGCTTTTTCTTTCAAGGGTGAAAACTTGTCATATATCTTGGATTTTTATTTGCACCAGTCGACGGTGTAAATTATGTCATATAATCAAAATATAATTGAACGGTTATAGAATCAAGTGGTTGGGTTTAGTTGTAAATATAATTTTTTATTTTTACATTTTAAGTATTTGACAATTACTGACACTCAGATTTCTATTTCTAAGGATTTTCAAGAGGGGAGTGATTAAAGCCAGTTTTTTTGGGGGGGGGGGGGACCTAATAGCCCTTGTTCGTGGTGGCAGTGGAAATTTTGTCGTTCATCTTCATACTCACAACTTGGCCAGTAGTGACATAAAGTAGATTCAATGCATCATCTTTACCATTACTCTGCAGTTGAAGGCACTTGATTTATGTCCAAATCCCTCATTATGCAACCACCTTCTATTATAGTTATTCAATCATAAGCTATTAAAATCGTTATTGAGTGACACATGTTTCAGAGAAGAGAGAAAAAGGAACCTCTAAAACAGCTAAAGAGGAAATGAAATAGAGACAAAGAAAGAAAAGAAAAGGGGGAAGTAAAATAAACAAAAAAGATAAAATCGTACTTTAAACTAAGAAGAAGGAGAAACAGAAGCAAGAGGAGACGAAAATGTGATAAACCCGAGTGAAAAAAATCCAGCAATCCCAGACATGGAAAACCAGAAAGAGAATAAAAAACCAAAATAGAATATTGGGTATAAGAAATTTATTTCTTAAATGCTAGAATAATCTAAAGATTACATTTTTTGCTAACTAGAAAATAAAAGAGAATGAAGCGAGCCCAAGAACAAATATAGTTTCACTCCAAATAAGAAGGTAAAACTGCCATGGAAGATAGAGGGTCCTAAACCAGTTTGTGCAAGAGGAGCTTTGGATTGGAGGAATGCCAAAGTTAATCAAGGAAAAACTTTTAGGGCATGTTTGGTAACGTTTTTAAAAAACGTTTTTTGCGTTGGAGGCGTTTATTAAAACTGTTCGTTTTTTTGTTTTTTAAGAATGGGCTAATAAGAAAAGTGTTCTAAATAACACTTTTTATAGAATACTAAAAAAATGTTTTTACCAAATAATAGAAACAGAAATAATAAAATTGGTTTAAATTGAAACCTTAGAACGAGTTTATCTAACACCAATTTATTCTAATAGGTATTTTCAGAATGGATTTTTCAGACGTTCATTTTTAAGCAAAGAATGGTCTGTTAGCATAAAAATATTAAAAAATGATTTTGCATAAATACTGGTTTATTAGTTACGAAACTTTACCAAACTTATAGAGTTATAGGCGTCAAATGCCTCGTGCACTTAAAGAGAAAAAAAAAAATGCTAGAGACACAAGCTTTATCTGCAAATGCTAATTCTCCAATCTAGGCAAAACAAAATAGATATTTGAGGATAGAGTAAATGCCGTAAATGTGGGGTTTCATTTAAATTAATAAACTATTTACTTTTAAAATTGTATTTTAATAAATAATAATGTTTAGATTTAAAACTTGATTCTGCACCGTTCAATTTTATTTGGATGACGCGGTGGAATCTACACTATCAGCTGGCATAAGGATCCATCACATACACCTGATCTGATCGCTCGAAGTACGATTCTGGCAATGTAGTTCGACTGCTCAGGGGGTGCTTGTTGATCCTTGTTTTGCCTTATCTGAGGGGCAGACGGACCTTCAATCTATAGCGTAAAGCGAGTGTTTCTGAGCCTGCAATCAGCCAAATCGGGTATGTGTAGTGCAGTCCCAAATCCTTATTAACAGAACTCTAATAGTTGCGGTGATATTTGTTTTTCTCAGAGATCAAATTTTTATTGCATTTGCCCGTAAGGGTTTCATCAGAATTAGGGTTGTTCGCAGCAGTTCCATTATTAAGTGGGTGTTTGTGTCCGGAGTTACTCATATTCAACTCTTGTGTAGAATGAAATTTTTATTCTTTTATTGTTCATCTAAGACATTACAAATTTATTATCCTATGAACTTGCTGCTGTTCAAAAGAAAAGCAAAGAGACAATGAAGTTCTCCAGATGCTTAAATTATACTCGTACGATTCTATTTGGTCAAGGGTCAGTTGGAGCATTTCGTTTTTTCGCTATATTTCGCGGTGGTCTCTATGTGACCACCGTAGCTGCTTCAGAGACGACGGTGCCATTGACAATGGGTGCGAAGAAGTTTTTGATGGTTTCTCAAAGGGAGGTGATCCAAAACTGGATTTTGATTCTTCCCTTCAAGAGGACCCTAATGCTGCGACCCTCCCCGAGATGTCTATTGTAGGAATTCAGGACAGTTACGAAAATGGTTCTCAGGAAGATTTGTTCCATTGGCCGAAATCCAAGGATGTCAGGTTGGATGCTGATATCAGCACTATGGACGTTCTCCATCAAGATGAGCCGAGTTTTGATGTTCATGATGATGACGAAAATGGTTCTCAGGAAGATTTAGATTTGTCCCCTCGGCAGAAAAATTTCAAGCGCATTAGGTTGGATGCTGATCGAATCATGGATATTCTCCACCGTGATGAGCCGGGTTTTGATGTTAGGTTGGCTCTGGATGAGTTGCAACTTAGTGTGTCAACTTTCCTTGTCAGGGAAGTTCTTAAAAGGATTTTAAAAATTATAAACCATACAAATAAGGACCGCTGTGCAAAATTGAGTTTCAAGTTCTTCACATGGGCTAGTTTTCAAGATAACTACAGCCACACCACGGGAACCTACCACTTGCTTATGAGCATCTATGCAAATTGCCAGGAGTGGAAGGCAATTCTAAGATTAGTTGATCAGATGACTAAAGATGGGTTGCCAACTACTGCCAGGACCTTTAACATCTTAATATGTACTTTCAGTGAGGCAGGTATGAGAAGGGATATAGTGGAGAGGTTTCTTAAATCAAAGAAATTTAGATATAGGCCCTTCAAGCACTCCTACAATGCAATCCTACATTCTCTTCTGGCAGTAAATCAGTACAATCTGATTGAGTGGTTGTACCAGAAAATGCTTGCCGATGGGCATCCTCCTGACGTTCTAACATACAACATTCTCTTATGTGCAAAGTATAGACTGGGAAAGTTTAATGAGTTCCGTTCGTTGCTTGATGATATGGTGGTTAAAAGTAAACTTTCCCTAGATTCCCACACATATAATATCTTACTCCATGTGCTTGGGAAAGATGACAAACCCTGTGTAGCTCTTAAGCTATTAAATCAGATGAATGAAGCTGGTTGTGAACCAAACATTCTTCATTTCACCACATTGATGGATGGGCTGAGTCGGGCTGGAAATTTGGTTGCGTGCCGCTACTTTTTTGATGAGATGGTGAGGAAGGGGTACACGCCAGATGTGGTATGTTACACAGTCATGATCACGGGATACAATGTTGCTGGGGAGCTTGAGAATGCACAGAAAATGTTTGATGAGATGATTGTAAAAGGACAGCTACCGAATGCCTTTACATACAATTCCATGATACGTGGTCTTTGCATGGCCCGGAAGTTCGAAGAGGCACATGCAATACTGGATGAAATGGAATCTAGAGGTTGCAGTCCAAATTTCATTGTTTATAGAACTCTAGTAGTTAATTTGCGGAATGCTGGAAAACTGGATGAAGCTTATAAAGTGATAGAACAAATGGAACAGAAGGGGCACTATATCCATCTTCGCCCGAAACTTGAAGGATTTATTAGAGAATATAGATGGAGATCTGTGTACAAGTAGAAGATTCGTTCTTCATGACCTGACAAAGGAGACACTTATTTTTTGTTACCCTAAGTTATGATATTCACCAGCTGATGCTCATTCCAGACTTCACTGAAGTTTAACTCTGAGGCTATTACGATGATCATGTCTCTGTAAAGTATGTGGCCTTTCTTTTGTTTGTCATACATTATCATGAGACAAAGCTAAATGATAGACCTAAGCAAATTTTCATGAAACTGTTTTAGTTATGGATTCCTTTCTTCCCCACCCTAAAAAAAATTGCAGTGGGAAATATATTAGGGTTTGATTTGTAACTCTGGCATCCTCTTCTATCTTTTGTGCTGCTTTTGCTTTGGGGTCAACTAATAGTCGCAGGTCTCAAGGTTCTCCTTTTCTGGTTATATTTTATCTTCTCCAGTGGCAGCAGCACTAATTTTTTCTTCTTATAAGCATGTGGGTGGGTTGGAGAGTAGGAGTGGAAAAGTATAAATGAATCTGAAACATTTAAAAGGTTTGAATTGGTATTGTTTCATGTATCTATATTTTATTTAATACTTAATAGGTTGATATATCCTTTTCAGATGTTCAATTATCATATGAAATTTTTTCCAAATAGGTATAGGGAACCCTGCAAACTATCATTGCTATACCATCCATGGCTCATGATGTGTGAAGGACTACTAAAGCATGAGCCTAGAATCGTGTTAGTGTCCCTAGCATCAACAAATAAATGTCTATTTTATGAATGGGACAAACCATTTCTGGGTTATTAGATCTCCTTCATTGTGCAAGAACTACCTGGTCTATACAGGTATATGAGAAAATTTGTTTTGAATGTCAAACTCTTACTATTGTCTCTGCTGCTTTAAAATTAGGCCTAATGTTGGCACCTTATCTGACCCACTTTTTCTAATTTTTGCACCTCCAGGTGCTGCTTTCATTTGGAAGTTGATTTCTAGGTGCTTTTGATATTAAAATAGCTTCTTTTTTTTTTTTTATCTGCTTTTGATTTTAATCATGGATTAAATATTAGAGGTCTAGAAACCAACATATATAACATGTGAAGCTTAAAATTTTGGTTACTTTACTTTGATTTTAGGTTACATTCTTGTTAAAGCATCAATCAACAGATTTAGTTGAGGAAAGTAGATGGAGGAAGAAAGGAAGGATTTTTGGTGCTTCTGGATTATAACAGTAACTGGTCTGAGTTGCAGACAGTAAAGCAAAGCATGAGGTACCACACTATGCATATATTGATCAGTTACAAGTTAGGGTCTTTTTGGTATCAATTCTCATTGTCTATTATGAGATTTTTTCATTGTTTTAAATTGTTTGGCATCCATTATCATTTTTATTTTTATTTAAAATAATAGAAAAACCTCAAAAATTCACAATGGATTAAAAGTCCATTATGGATTATCGGTGAAAAGTCATTCTCCTCATTTATGCGGGGGTAAACTTGAAATTTTGAAGTTTAGATAGGGGTGTATCAATAAAAACACACTATTTTATAAAATCACTTCTCAAACCCTATCACATCTCTCATTTCCTAGAAAAATTCTTCTCAAGTCTACGGCGGCTTCTCAAATCCTCTTTCCATGTCTCAAGGAAGCTCTCAATCCCGCAAAAAATCTCAAGAAGGTGGATTTGCATTGATGAGTTTCCTGTCTGGTTCTCTCTATTTTATTGTTTCGGAGTTTTGAAAGGATTTATTTTTAATTTTATTTCATTTCTTTTTGGACGATTTGTTTTACAAAGCTCTTAGTCAATGCTTCCTCCTTGTTAAGAAATCGTGAGCAGTTTTAGATTTTGGTGGCATGATATCTACCGGGCTACCTCTTTCTTGATTTGTTTGGTCATGGTGATATAGGCTCGATTTATGTCATTCACGCTTTGGATAATCTCTCTTTGGTTTGAATTTTGGGTTCAGCTCGCTTCCTGATCGATGTGATCTATTGAACCGTTAGGTAAGAGCAGACAAGCCAAACCAAAACCATCAACAATCCTGGCCGATCAACGCCGGACCGTGCAGAAGCCGTTAGCGATTTGGGTTTTGAATTGGTTTTAGTTTGGTTTGATGTTATACTAGTGGGGGATATACTTAGGTTACGTACAAAAAAGATGGAAGCTTGTTTCTATTCACCGAAACAAAACGGCCCAACGGGCAAAGTTGGGTCTTCAATTTCTACTCAAAAGATTGAATCGCAAATGCTAACAGAACCCTATCTCCCAATTAAAACAGCACCACGAGTGAACAAAATCCCAGAGAACAAATATCCAATAATGTAGTGAATGGGAAACAGAGGGGAATATATCGAACTCGAGAAGGGGAAGTCAAAGGGAAATCATTTTATTGTCAGACTTATTTTTCATTTTCTAAAAATTTTTCAATTAACATACCAAACTTATTTTTCATTCCATAATTTATTGTTGACAAATGTCACCAAACCATTTGTCATTCTTGATCAATAATGAATTCTTATACTTATTTCTTTTAAATAGTCATAATAGACAATGAGAATTGATACCAAAAAGAGCCTTAAGTATCTCTTCAGGTGATTAGTTGATCAAAACTTACAGGCACTTTTATTTTAATAATGACAATGGCTTTTTCTTGAGGAAGAAAAAGATCTTGACAGTTTGTTACTTAATAGGTTTTGTGCAGCTGGCAAAAATAGTTGGTATAGGGTCTAAATGAACTGAGAATAATTAAATCTGCACAGTTAAAGAAACTTGAAACAATGAAAGTGCCTTACCTTCTGTCACATTAGACTAACTTAAAGGGATTTCCCTTCGAAAGGGCTTCCACTTCTCTTCCCCTTTCTTTAGCCATGAGATCAATCAGGTTGTTTCCAAATTTGACATTGCCACTTTGTCTCTCATCCTCAAACCCTCTGAGGAGAACCTCTTTAGAATTATAGTGGTTGGTCATCACAATTTGCTACATAAAACTCCTAAAGTATATCAAGAATATTTCTGAAAGTTGAAATATGATGTGAACCCCATATTAGGGTTAGGGTTTCTAAGAGGATTTTCCTAAAATTTAGGGTTTGCCCAGAATCTTCTAGCAAATAATTGTCAATTCTTCTAGCAAATAATGGTCTGTACACATAGTCTATGCCATCCCACCCAATGTATTTTGTTCTTTTCTCCTTTTCCTCATTAGTGTTTAGTTGAAGCTCTTCTTATCTCATCATGGATAGATTGTTGTTGAAATCTTGTAGTGTGCTCCTGCAAACTAAGTTTAAAGAGAATGCAACAAATTTTGATTTTTCACTCTTTTTTCTACATGAGTTAAGGTTAGTAATAGGAATCTTTTTGATATGTTGTTTCACTTTTCCGGTTTATCCTAGTGTTGTATGTGCCTCCACGGAACAAAAAAATAGAAGTAGAATCAAGGTGAAATGGTGCCACTAGAAATTTGGTGCTTCCTTAACAGCAGCTTCTTTGAGAATAGAGCTATTACTATCAAATACTAATTTCAGAACAAAGATAATTATCAATGAAACTATCAAGGTGACTATTCCAACTGTATTTAGTGTCATAGGTGTAACGATCGTAGTATTGATTGTTAGTATCACTCTTAGACCTATTATTAAGATAATTAGAATTCCAATAACTAGAAAAAAACCTTTCTAGTTTTAACAAAACCTCTTTGCTTGTGTGGGAGAGTTTCCAGCTTTCTAATTTTGAGCTGACTCTATCTTGCACATATGAAAATGGGCTAAACACATCCTTAAAAATTAAGAGTTTTTTTCAGGGCTGCCGATCCCTTAAGTGGGGGCTAAATTCTTGATTGTCCCTTTATATGCAATTAATATCACGATGCCCACCCATGCCATAAAACAAAATATCAAGTTACCCCTCTTGACGGTCGAAGTCTTTTGACCGACAAATGAGGGTTGGAAAAGACGATATTACCCCTTTGCGTGCATAAAGACCTAAATGCCCCTTTATAAAATTGCCCTTATCTTGTCGTTCATCCACCCCCCCCCCCCCCCTCCCTTGCCCGGCAGGGACATCACGCCACTCCCTTTGCCGGCAATCATCACCGCCCCTCCCCAGCAGCCTAATGAGAGCATTGAACTAACCCTCACAATACGTACGTTCAAATTCTTAGACCAGTTTGACCAATAGGGTTGATCGTTTCTCCTGGTTTTGCCCCATCTAGGGTTTGATGCGGAGAAGGAAATCTTGGTAAGTAGGAGAAAATTGAGTGGCAAAATAGCTACGTTTTGCAAGAAGATAAAGTTTACTTTGAACTAAGCAATGGAGAAAGAGAAGCACACTGGTGAATACGTGGAGATGCCATAACTTGAGTGAAAACAATCCAGCAATCCCAAACATGGAGGAACCCAGAAAGAGAGTAAAGAACCAAAATAGAATATTGGGCCTAACCCTTTCATTTCAACCTTTGGGGTGCTATAATCTAAAGACTACATTTCGTGCTAATCTTAAAAAATAGAATAAGTCCTCCTCTCTCTCTCTCAGTAACAAATATAGTTAATTCCAAATAAGAATGTAAAATTGCCATGGAAGAAGGTAAAGAGTCCAAAACCAGTTTGTGTTGGAGGAACTTTGTAAAGGTTTGAGCTGATTGATCTTGGGGTGAAGACACTTTTAGCGGTATTGCACACATTCTTAAAAGATGTTTTTACTAAATAAAAGAAACAGAAGTAATAAAATTGGTTCAAATTGAAACTTTAGAACAAATTTATCAAATATCACTTTATTCTAATAGATATTTTCAGAACGAATTTATCAAATGCCCATTTCTAAGCAAAGAACGGTTTGTTAGTACAAGAACATTACAAAATGGTTTTGTATAAAAACTGGTCTCTTAATATGAAAACGTTACCAAATGCATACTTATAGGCGTCAAACCCCTCGTGCTAATCTCCAATCTAGGGCCAAACAAAATAGATTTTTGAAGATCTGAATAAATGGAGGGGTTTTATTTAAATTAATAAACTATTTACTTTTAAAATATAAAAATAAAAAATAATATTTATTATTAAAACCCACTCCTTGATTCTGCACCGTTCAAATTTATTTTGATGAGTGGTTTAATCTACACTATCAGCTGTATGCAGTGATGCAGCAGCATAAAAATTCATAGATTCTATGGTTGGTTCGGCCGGCAACTCCCCTCGAAATATATAGTTAATTTATGATATTTATCTCTATTCAATGTCTTTTCAATTTTTTATTATTTTTTTATTTTGGTAAACTTTTCAAATTTCTCAAAACCCATATATATATATATATATATATATACAAAGTTTATCTTCTCCCACATCCCTTATTATTATTCCGATTTCCGACAACACGTCTTCCCAGTATTTACATGAACTCCACGTGCGGTCAACTTAGCTACCTATAGATCCATGATTTCGACTTTTCAAGGATAGTCAACGCTATTGGCAGCCACGTAGGTTAGCGTCCCCGGTTCAGACTATCCCAAAGGCTAGCGCATCGCTTCCGGGCGAACCCAACCCTACCCTTTTCCAAATCGTACATCACCTCGAACCCTTGTTGCTGGTAATTCCCTAGTAAAGCCGCGGGCCCACCTGAAGTCGCATCATCTCCACCGTTCATCAACATCAGACAACCCACTTTCCTCTTCTTGCCTACTCCATCATCACCACCGTTGGTAAACCCATAGAAGTAATTCCTGGTCGGTAGAACAACACTGGCGTTCCCTACGAAGTGTAGTGTCAACTTTGGTACATTCGCAGGCGACGACGCCGCCGCCTCAATGTAATAACAAGGACTGAGCCCGGTCTGGTCCTCTGTCTCTCTCGACCGCTTGTAAATCCGACCGACCCGGTGGTCGAACTCTGCCACCACTGCTTCATACAGCTTCTCTGGGAACATTGTAAATGTGGTGCCAGAATCCACCACCATTCCACCATTTCCCTTGCTGTTCACCTTCTTCAATATCTCAGGTGCCGGAATTCTACTTCCTCCGACTGAGACCGCTTCAAGCCCAACGCAGTAGAAGTACGGGTATTTGGGGTTGTCGAGCATTTTCGTATACTGAAACTCACTTTTCCCATCGATTGATTGCTGCTTCTCTTCATCATTCTGAGAGTAACGGCCAAGAATTAATGGGCTTGGCCTGCGAATTTTCTGCTCATCGAATGAGTGAGAAATCAAACAGTAAGAGAACGAGTTACTGAGTTGAGGGGAGAGATTAGCTAACTGAGCAGGCAAAGAGAGGGCTCCTCGACCGAAACCAGCGACGCCAATTGGTTCGGCGAGTGCGGTGTGAGCACACCCAAAGGTGAAATTTTGCAGGCGAAACGATGGGGACGACATAGGTATCGATATACTGTCGCGGTACAGACGGGCAATGAAGCTGCCATCGGCGTAAGCATAGTAGAAAGGTGGGCAAGCGAAGGAAGAACAATCGGAAGTTTCAATGGTCTCCAATGGGCAGCGCGATATTGCGCAGAGATCAGAGGATGGGAGAGATGAGTGGACGGCGGAGCAGGAATGGGAGTTACAGGGGACAAAAGCAGAGGAAGAGACATTAGGAAGAGCTGTGGCAGCGGAGGTATCGTATTTGCCTTCACAGAGTATGCAGTTGAAAGGGGCGCAGGGGAACCAAACGAGGTCACTTCCTGTGTCCATGTAAAGGGAGATGGTTTGAGCTGGTTCGGAGCCGAGAGACAAGGTGAGGATGTAGTCGCTACCGGGAGAAAGGGGAAGAGATATTTGCCGGCGGTGGAGATGACCATGGTGGTGGTTGCGGAACCTGGTGGTGGACTGAACAGAGGATTTTTTGAGAAGGTGATGGGTATGGTTAAGTTGGGTATTTGCAAGAGAGTGGCTCAGAGGAAAAACAATATGTGAAGACGCAACTGAGAGAAATGCAATGGAGAAACTGAAGAAGAGCAACCGACGCAGAAGAGACGCCATTAATCCGAGAAAAAGAGTAAGAAAGGCGAGGTTTGATGAAGAAACAAAGTACAGCGCTTGGTTTTAGATGGTTTTGAAAAAGGTGGGTGAGAGGAGTCGAAGCTATTGGGTTTCTTGCAGAGGTTCTTATTGGGGCTACGAAGTCACAATTTAAAAGTTGCCATTAAATCACGATAATCATTCAGAAATATTTAATGGAGGAGTCGGAGCTTCTGGAGACATTTGTTTGGTGATGGTCAGACTAGCGTACTACAAGTTTATATCTTTATCCAGAAAAGGGGAATTTTTTTTTTTTTTTAACAGATTCGTTTCTTTAGGTTTCTCTGCAGTGGTCGCTCGTTAGGCTTAGGCTTTCGCTTATCCGCACTGATACATTGTTTGGTTTGTTACTCATTCTAAGAAGAATCCAATAATGCATACCAAACACAATTCTCTGTTGGTGTTTTGCCCAAACCACGTCAGTAGTAATTTGGTTCGAAAAAGTCCAAAAGAAGGAAGGCGCTCAGCTGCAGGGCCCACGGACTCTCACTTGCCAGCTGGAAGGCTCGATTGAAAGGCTGCCACGTGGCCAATTGTGGGAACCACTTGGAGTAGGTAAGGGATGAATGACGACATCTCTATTTTGGTACGTACGTTTTTTTTCTTTTGTTTCTCCTTATAAAGACTTTAGATTCTCGCGCGGAGTTAAAAATGAGGGATTCGCCCGCCACACGAGTAGGCTAGCCACCAAACAAACAAGCCATTGGGCAGTTGGCAACTTGGCACAGCTGTGTCTCTTGAAGATACGAGCAAAACTTGGAGACGACGCCATCTCTCTCTCTCCTTTAGCATGGCGTTTCTGCGTCACTTCGTGTAGAGTAACAGTTGATGTGGGTATGACAAAGCATAGAAAGGGCAATTGAGTGTTGGAATTGCTTCTGCTATTTTCTAATACTCTTTTAAGGACGGGAAAGAGGAAGAGTAAAGGGTCACAGATTCACAGAATCACAGGGACCAGTTTGGGTGTCTTCTGCTCTGCTTGAGTCGTTTTCAGTCTTGTATGTGCCAGCTGCTTCGGATATTATTGTATACTCCATTTCCAATGCACCAACCCTATTTTCCAAAAAAAGAACCCATCAATCGACCCAACCCTAGAACATAAAATTACTCATGATTTCCCCTCTTTCCTAGTTAATATGGTAGACCCAGATTAGCTGAACTTGAAAAAGTTATCCTTCATAAAAAGTTTGAAGAAAGGTATTTCATTGCTGGATTCAACCGTATCAATAAAGAAAAGAACATCATGAGCTGGTAAATTTATTTGCTCTTTAAATGAAACCATGGGTGAATCTCTCCATACCACCTTTTCTGGATTGGTGCTAGTCAAGAGTCAAAACAGACATTAATCCTACAACTCTAAGCAGTTTTTTCTTTTTAATTTTCTTTTTTGGTTTGGTAAGAAAATGATCTCATTCAAAGGAAGGGCGAGAAAAACACAAGGCATCTTGGTAGCGAAGAAGTGGAAGTTCGCCAACATGTTCTACTTGTCAAGGACAAGACTCTCCTTGCTAGAGTATCTGCGACAACATTTGCAGCTCTAGAAATACACACAAAAGAACAAGATACGAAAGAGTTTTAAAGAAAGTTAATGTCTTCACCTCATCTACGAAGGAATTACTCATCTTCTGCAGACTAGACATTGCAAGAAGGGTGAAACCTTCATAATCTTTGATAACACAACTAATACCAGCCAGTTTGAAAGTTAAGCAGAAGGGCTCCATCACACTTGACTTTAAACAAGCCCACATTTGGAACTCTAAACAGTTTTACATCTTAGGTTGTTGGATAGAGTATTTCACTTCAACAAATATTTCAGTCATAACTACTAGGCCCTCCACAAAAAAAAATCTAGAGCCTTTACCGAGAGTCTGGTCTACAATGTATTTTTTAATGCTCGACTTAAAAGTAATGAAAGCATTGAAAATAATGATCTAGATCAAACTAAGTGGACTATAAAAAATGTAAGGTTAAATGTCAATTGAAATTCTACGAGTTCTGACAGCTAGGGTTTTGAATGGTCTATTGTAATCCAAAAACAATTGCTAATAGGTCAAATCCAACTTTAATGGAGTTTGGTAATGGGTTCATTTGGAACAACAAAATTGATTGGATAAACCATATAATATTCAAGCCAATGATTGCACTCGTTTCATATTGGTATAATATGATAAACCCCATAATTAGTGTAGTTGTACGGTGTACCCTACCCGACATATATCCACAAAAAAATATCCTTTGATAAACCTTAAAAATTAATTTTTTTTTTCCTTTTGGGTAACCAAACGTTAAAAATAATTGAGGTGCAGAAAAAAGACAAGAGGGATAGAATAATTTCTATTGTATATCTTTTCTTTGGTACCAAACGTAACCTTGGAATAAAGCATTTTATGTGAACGGCAGAAGACAACAAAACGGCTGGGAATGCCAAACAAGACCTAATAATATAGTTTGAAAGGATAGCGGCCAAGTATCTTCCAATTAGGCCAACCACTCTCTTCTTGGAATTTTTCTCCTATTGTCCGGGGCATTTAATTCAGTGGCCAACCATTAAACCCCGAACAGCTTTCTTCGAATCATGTTGTTGCTTTTACCTAAAGATGCTAAGGTTAGCACTTAACATCATGTTTGATGGGGAACACCGAAAGTGTTTATTGGCCAATAATGGAGTCATGTCAAAGAGAACCCAATTTGGTTTTTAGTTTCCATTGGTAATTTAAGAGCAGATTTGGACTAGTCGCCACTTTTGATATTGATTCTTATCTGAACATCTCTACTGACAAATGAGGTCACATTGAGGCTAAAAGTGTACAGCTAACAGAGAAACTCAAATGGGAAAATAAGAAACTATATAATATCACAGCCAAAATGGCCAGTTTTCCCGGCTCCCTAATTGATTTTTCTTTTTTGGATTTGCATCTTATTGAGCCAACTTAAGACAGCAGGAGTCATTCCTGTCTTGATATCCTCACAATTGGGTGGATTACCCATTTATGAACCTTATAAGCCAAACCAACCACTTTCTTGAGAAAACCCAAATTTGTCTAACCAAGGAATGAAAGTTCGCTGCTTTGTTACCTGGCGAACTGGCGAAATTTCGCCGAAATTTTGGTGAAATTTGACCCAAATTTTAGGAGATTTCCACCCTCCATTTTGGAGGATATTTTTGTTATTTTGGGCCCAAAATTTTGGTATTTACTGTAATTTTATGCTAATATTTGGTAAATTTGAATGATTTCTTATAAATTCTTCCATGTAAATTCTTATTTCTAGCCACATTTAATATGTTACCTTCTAAGACCTAAATCATTCGAAATAATTGGAAAGATTACCTGTTGACTTTGAAGATCCGATTACAGAATCCCTTCATAATTTATATTGTTTTTATAAATTCTTTCATGTATATACTCTTCCCTAACCACATTTGGAATGCTGACTTTTGAGGCCTAAATCACTGGAATATAATTGGTAAGATTGTTCATTAATTTTGATAAATTTGGTATATGATGCGATTTTGAATAAAGATAATTTGAACTGAGCATACAATCAGATTACAAGGTGACAGGCTGCCCAAGTAGATGCCAATGCAACCAAACGACAACACAATAAATGGATGGATAGTATGGACTTGCCTAATGTAAAGACCTCACGTTCAGTCCATAACTTCAATGTTTCCTTGGCAAAGCTCAGATACTTAGTTTCTTTATGCCTACTAACAAATGCCTGGATGATTATTGCAAGCAACTGTTTCCAAGAATCAGTTAACAAACTCACAAGAAAAGGGGGGGGCGGGGGGGGAGAAACGGGAGAACAAAACCGACAAAAAAAAAAAACGGGGAAAAGCAGATCAGAGATCAAAAAAAATTTGAAAATGGGTGAAATCCAGAGATGTCAAAGCATCCACAAAACCGCAACAAAATTGGAGCGTATCCAACACCCAAATAACCGTGAATCTAAATATTTGAACCAGACTCTGTAACCAAACGGCCCGTGCTGTTAAGCCCACACAAGTACACAAGCTAGGCACGCTTGTCATATTTTTTTTTGGTAAGGGCACACTTGTCATATTTACAACTCAGATGCTTATGCCTTTAGCTTTTCCAGCAACTTTGTGGCCTCGATGAATCCACCCAAGGGTCCTAGAGAAGTGTACTTTATATGTTTCCAGCTGTTCACAATCTTTAAGAGTCAACAGACGTAGATAATTTCAAATTGCATTTATGTCTCCCAAGGAAACGAAAGGAAAATGCTCACCTGGGTATGAAGGGAAGTGCAAAACAATGGAGATGGAGATGGTTAACACTATTAAATGGAGGCTGATGAAAGCCAAACCTGCGGAAGGTAAAGAGAGGTTAGAATTAACCCAAAAAAGAAAGAAAGAAGAAGCTTAGAAACAGGTAGCAAGGATGAAGGTCTCCAGAAATAGGTATAATAGAGAAAGTTATATAGACACTCCTGAACTTGCAGGGTGCTATGTTTACAACCCCTAGAAACTAATTACAGTACAAAGGCCCCCCCCCTTCCTGACACCATTAGTTTTAAATAAAAAAGACATATTTACCCTCATTGAATCTTCTTATAAGTGAGAAGAAAAATTGAAAAAAATATAAACCAGTCATGGTTGTTCTTCACCCTCCTCTCTTCTTTCTCTCTTTGTTTTTTTGTTTTTCCTACAAAGTTGAAACAGGTTTGAGGGTGGAAGGTACTTTGGGAATTTAGAAAATACAGTGGATGCTAAGTCATCATTTAACCCCATTATTCTAACAGAAGGTGTGTGTTTGATATACAACAACAACAACAATAAGCCTTGTCCCAACTAAATGGGGTCGGCTACATGGATTCTTGCCCTCCAATCAGTTTTGTTCGAGGCCATGCTAGATACAAGGCCTAAGTTATACATGTGTGTTTGATATATGATGTGAAAAAAAGGGGGTGTGAACGAAACAGAATAAATTCCAGGGGGTGTAAATGTAATAGTTTGCAAACTCAAGGCTATAATTTGCTCTTTATAATAATAAGTATATGTGATGTTCCATCCACAACATCTAGAGGAGATTTGCTTACCTGCATGTAACAAACAATTTTCGATAAATGATTTATGAAATGGTTCATACTTTGATCTCTTTTAATTCCTATTTCTTTTTTTTGTCTTACTTGAACTATACAAACACTTAACATCCATGGTAGGGTCCTATGCGAATTACCATTTTGGATGTTTTTTCTTTTGAAAACTAAGGTTCCACTATGTTTAGAAGGGCCCCTAAAAAGGATTCCTGTAAGTTTCATGCCAAATTAGGTCATATGGCAACCAAAACCAAGGGCCTACATTGTACATAAAACTGCACCAACTTGGCTGAGACCTTGTCAAGTTACCAAGACAACGTGGTTTTTCAGTTGACTAATCTTGGACAGATTTAACATCCTCAAATATTTTCAAAAGGATATCAAATCAGGCAAAACACACCTTACAATAATTCTCAGTCTGTATAAAGCTGAAGTGTGAAGGAAGTGAAACAAAGGAGGAAGTCTCATTTACAAAGCAGTTTAGGGACTGGAAACAGGGATTAGGTAGTTTAATATAGGTCCAAACTTAATCAGAACTGAATAGCACAATTCAAGTTGCAGATAGCAAGCTAACTCCTAAAATAGACAACTACAATGTCCAACGGACCTGAAAGTTGAATTGTTGGGTCCTTTTAATGGGTGCAGTGTTTTCTCAAAATTCAAGAGAAGCCTGAAGTCTAGATTAAGCAAGGGAGTGCTATTACAAATTAAACAACATAAAAGCTATCAGTACTTTAAAAGCAAACAACAATCTAGACTACAGCTCACCAAAGTTTTGGGTGGGGTACTCAGCTGACATTTCCTTAAACAGGCTCCAAACGCATGTTTGGAAAACATGAGAAAAGGCCAGTCAAGGCCTGTTTGCCTCCAAGGATCTAAGACCTGTTTCTATAACTTTCCAGAAAGAGTATATTTTGAACTCACCTGCATCAGCAAAGCTGACTACTTCTGCCTTAAGCTCAGATCCAAGAAATATCAATTGCTGTTGTTTTAGCAACATTTATTTACAAATCCTTCCACAAGACAAGCTATCGGCCTGAACTCATACTACACTCGCAGGAGACAATTTGTAATAACAAGAGAACATATCACAATGCTATCCAAGAAATGCATTTGCACCTATACGTATATAGCGAGTGAGATTGATTCACTATTCTATTTGTCATCCTTATAAGTGTGTTATCTTGGTCTGATTTTGAGTGGTGGGCAAGTTTTGGACAACCAGTTAAAGAAAATAAAGCAAAGCTATAGTGCTAAAGCGGTAAACTAGGAATAACATAATTTAGGGAAGTACCTAATGAAGAGTAAAGAAGTGAAGTTTCTCCTTCCCATTGCTACAGTCTAACCTTTCCCAATCTGGTCTTCTCTTTTCTCAAACTCTCAGTAGATGTCAGAATCTATTATTTCCCCAGTTATCTTCTACTTCTTCGTCAACTTCTTCTCACACCATTGCAGGTTGATTATTTAATTCAAATGAGAATGCTGCAAGTATGGGAAGAACAACCATTTTAATTGTTTGAGCTGCACTAAGTTTCATTTTCATTAATGAACCAGTTAAGCACCTAATAGTGGCAGAGCCTCAGAGGTATCTCTTCTCTCAACTCTCCCATATTCACCAAGGTGTAGCTCAACAAAGTTATGATCGTGGTCTGATGAGGGACTCTTCCACCCTTCTGCCGCCCCCTGGAAAAAATATATAGTAATAGTAAATAAGAAAAAAGCAAACTCATTAGCACATCAACTACTCTTCGGAGCTCTACGCTAACATTCCTCTGCCATTTGAAGTGGGGGATACTAAAAACCCTTTTGACCATCATATATAAATTGCTTCGGCTCTTGCAGATATGCAGTTTTAAAGGTTCAAAAATGGAGGGCACAGTCATTATTGAACCAGAGAATTTAGAAAAGCAGTCACAAGTTTTACATTTGAAAGAAGATGGAGACTGAAATTAGGATTTGAGAAAAAGTCCATGAGTAAGCTCCATATCTGTTCACCTATAAAGACTGAACCTGCAATGGCAAGGTGGAGAAGAAGACAAATTGTGGGAAATAGAAAAGCTGAGCACCTTAAATCTTCACAAGGTATTGAATAGTGTCCCCCCCCCCCTTCCTATGTACCCCTATTGACTCGTAAATCCACATCATTCCTTCCAAACTTAATTTCCAGACATTTGGTCACTGCTAAAGCCATTGTTTCACACCTTTCATATATATATATATATATATATGTTTTGCTGTTCTGAAAACACAATACCTGCACTGCTTGGAGTTTGGTGCATCTTTGTGAAGTAGAGTTTGTCCCACGTCCAACATATGGCTCACTAGGAAAGACAGAAAACTGGAGATTAACTAGGTGAAAGTTAAATAGACTAATGGTACACATTCATTGCATTCAAAATTTTACCCAATTTATAGTCTCCCATTGTCCTTTTGAGGTCTTTAACTGTTGAAATGTGATCCACAGGAATGACCAGGTAATGCCTACAGTTTAACAAAGCAGAAACAATCAAGCTAAGAGAAGAAGCTTTTCAACTGATTACATGAACAACAAGGATGGCCACTAGAAAAATAAAAAAAGAAAAGCAAAGAACAGAGAAGAAAAAACAAAAATGATTAAAGCAACTTGCAGAGCTTTTCAAATTAGTTGCATAAGATTGTAGCAAACATAGTTTTGGATTTGGCATGGAGGCACATGAAAAGTGCAGCAGTAGGAATAGCTCAATGCTGAAGATATAGTGTAAAAACAATTATATATTTGTTGTTTCTAGATTTCTAAGCAGGGTCTCAAGTTGCATCATACTTAATTACTTAAAAATAAACTTTAAATGGTGGAAATACTAGTGGCACTGAAGAAGGACTAAATATTACCAAAGCCCTGTTGGTGGAAGGAGGCTATGAGGTTCTAAGGTGGGTACAATATTTTCAAGCAAGAAGCCCAATACCAGCATTGATTTTCATAGGCGAAACTAAAATATTACTATATATGAGGTTTTGTATCAGTTATTAAAGAAAGAAAGGGCACTCGCAAACACAATATGGTTTTCGAATGCCTAAGTATCAAAAGTGTGAAGACCGTGCACGTTTTGAGAATTTTCATTTTTTTTTCTTTCAAAAAAGTGTAAGTAGATACATGTTACTCACCTAGGTAATCAATATTCAGTTGATGAAGAGCAAATATGATTCAATTTAGCTGTTTAAAACCAGCATCAGGTATAGGTATTTCTCCCTACACCAGTACCATTAGTATAGGGGTTCTGCATCAAAGTCTTAGTTAGGATATCTTATTTTATTTTTATTTAGTCCTTTGATTAAATCCTTAATTGATTTTTGAATCTATAGTTGTTCAAGTGATCTGTAAATCTAGTTCTATTAAGAGTCCTAAAATCTTTTGCTGGGTGAACTTAATAGTCCTTGAAGGATGGAACAGATTAGGGACTTGGGAGTTCAAGTACAGTGATATTTGGGTCCAGTTCCACTCTCTCCTTCAGGAACTCATCTCCAATGAGGCCTGCTTTCAGCTGGTGCAAAACTTGGTCCCCCCATCAAGGTGATGACAGTTCAGGCCTTCACTTTGGAAGAATGCTAGCAGCACCTTGGCTGTCTTGTGAAGCTGGATATCACAAGAGCCCTAAGAACTTCCATCTCTGTCAAGTGAAAGTTAGCTATGAGTTATGAAGCTATTATCAAATATGAATGCCTCCTACTTTTCTGGTATTATTGTGGTATCATAGGGCATGATTAGGGCCCTTGCTCCATTGAATTCAAGGACTCAAGCTCCAGCTTTGGAATCCCTCTAAAGCAATTTTGGCCTTTTATGAGTGGGTTTCTACCCCCCCCCCCCCACCCTAGAACTTCGGAAATATCACCATGCATCATCTTCAACTAATACAAGAGCTTCCCTCACCACCTACCCCACTCCGCCAGTTCTTAGAATCTACTGCTACCCATACTGCTACCCATAATACGATAAACGCTAAAAAAAACACAGAACATATTAGAATTAGAAACCAAATGCAGTTGGGACGTACTAGAGTTTCAACTCAGCAGTTGACAATATTCGGAGTTCTTCAATTTCTTCAGTGATTGCACAACCTTTTGCAATGGATCTGATAAATCAGCTACTAAAACTTTATAAGATGGTTATACATGACTAATTGTTCTATTTAACTCTAAACTCTTGAATTAAAGCATATAGGGTTACATCATACTTAACGACAATCAAAAGTACCGCAAGAACAAAGGGTTAGATTGTTACCTGAAAGCGGAAGGGTTGATATCTCGAAAGGCGACGACCTTCTTATCCTACAATAAATGCAAACAATTAGGATCTTATTACTTCCAACGACTCGAGGAAACGAAATGGAAGAAGTAAGAATCCTTAGCAAGCAACCCACGGCGTAAAGGAGCTGCGTAGAGGTAGAGGAACGAGCGATCTGACAGAACAAACATGGCGCAGCTCCCGCCATTACCTTGCTTCGATTGACCTTCCTAAGTTTCATTTACCCCCCCAAAAAAAAAAAAAAAAAAAAAAAAACAGTGCGGGCAGGAGAGAGTGACACCTAGAAGAGAAGATTCAAAATCGATGGCTGAGATTAAAATCTTCATCTAAGAGTAAAATTTTGAGTGACTAAACTACCCTTAACATGCTGAGAGATCACTAACGCCCCTGAAGACATCGATAGGTATACCGGTGCTGCCATGTTCCTTCAGGTCTGACATTGATGAACCATCGAGGTGGTGGTCTAGTAGTCTCAAGCTCACTCCCAAGTGGTTTGGTAAATCTCATGTCTCAAGTTCAAGTCCCCTATGCTCATTTGTTTCTTACATTGGACAGTTATGTGCTCTTTGGCATGGGCATGAGCGCTATTGGTTTCTGTGGACTATACTAGGCTTCCGGTGGGGCTCCGCTGATTGGGTCATTGCTTGCGCTGGTAGTGCACATGGCTAATGCTTGTATAGGTCGCATTTGATAAAAAATCCCAACATTGCGTAGGAGGGTGCTAGGTCGCTGCTACTGCATCCCCTCTTTTTATTATCCAAAAAAAATAAAAAAGACATTGATGAAGGCCGTGGATGAGGTTGGAGAGACAAGGTTCTATTGTGGTTTTTCTATTTTTCTTTAGCAATTCAACTTTTATTGTGAGTCCGTGATGGGTTCCTTTCTTCCACTCTAGCTAGTTTGTCATAAGCTCTGTTCATATCTGGCTTGAGTGCCAGTAATGCCTTTTTTCCTTTCTTCTTGCGTTTGATTTAATGAAAAGCTTCATGGGCTTTATACACATTATCTGAAATTAGTCTTCCTTTAACAAAAGTTGATTGGGAGCTCGGTACAATGGATGGGAGGAACAAGTATAGTCTCATCCAAAGAAGGTGGGGCAATTAGTCTGTCATTTTGCTCTTGGGAAACACCACTTTCCACTCCTGGAGAACCTCCTCCAAGTGATGGTCCTCAATTTCTTTTGATGTGAATAAATCAGTATAATACCTTTCAAATAATTTATAGATTTCATCCTCATCCGAGCACCATGTACCAGTTGTATCCCTTATTTTGAATACTCGATTATGCCTCCTTTTAGCTATTGTGCTTGCATGGAAGAATTTGTTTTTTTCTCGCTTTCTTCTAACCATTCTACTCTTGATTTTTGTCTCTAAAAGGTATCCTGACAGCTAACTAAATGCTCTAGCTCTTTTGATGATTGATTCCCCTTCCATTGAGTTCCTTCTTCATTGGGTAGCCCTTGAAGCTTTGCAAGTTTTGTATTTTTGATTGAAGATGACCAAAACGTTCATGGTTCCATTTTTGCAAGTCTTCTTGGCGCCATGAAAGCTTCTTTAGAAGTATAGAAGGTGATGGTGGCTCCTCTTTTTGACCCAAGCCTGCCTTATAACTCTTTCACATGAGGGATTCTTCAACTGCATCACTTCAAATCTAAATAGCTTTGGACCCCTACTTGGTCTCTCATTTGTGTCAATATATGAAGGGGCATGGTCAGAAGCTATTGCAATCTCCACATATACAGCTGCTTTAACAAATGCAAGGAGCCAATCGGAGTTTGTCATAGCCATGTCAAGCTTAACCCTAACATTTCCTTTTCCCAACTTCTTATTGTTCCAAGTCTAAGTTGCTCCATGTGATCCTAGATCAGTGAAACCACAACCCTCCATCATCTCTTTAAATTTTGCTACGTCCCTAGAACCAGTACATGACCCTCCACTCTTTTCATGCCATGAGAGAAATGAATTAAAGTCACTTGTGCATTACCATCCTCCAACTCTATCCAAACTCAAATCCACTAGGGAGTCCCAAACTTGCTGCCTCATACTTCTTAATGGATCGCCATGAACCAAAGTCAAGAAAAAGTCATCTTCCTTACCCATTCTCACAGAGCAATCAATGAATTTGGAGCAAGAGCTAAATATATGAAGTTGAACATATTCCTTCCATAGGACTAGTAGGCCTCCCTCCAATCCAATAGGTTCCAATGTAAAATGAAAGTCCATTCTCAATTTCTTCTTAACTGATTCCACTTCTTTGTTGAACTTTAGTCTTCATTAGAAAAGTTAAATATGGCTTCCTTTGTTTGGTAAGTTTGTTCAATGCGAGAATTGTAGGGAACTCACCAACCCCCTGCAATTCCAACTAATGAGAATCATTGTTGCCTGTGGTGATGGTCGCCACCAAACACCATAGGGTCTAGTAGTAAAAAGTTCTCTAAGCCATCTTCAAGTTCCTCTTTGTGATTCGGTTCTACTATTTCCTCACTTCTTTTTTTGTTAACTCCCAACTTGATACTTAAAGTAGATGCAGAGCAATCTTTCAAGGATAAGATAGTCAGGTTTAACTGGGATGGGTCTAATGGTTGAGGGGATGGGTTAAGTGGGGTAGAGAGATAGGAGTCCGAATCTACAACCCGTCGGGGGAGCACTCTGTGCTCCCCGACGGCTTTACCACCATAAATACAGGGGGACCTAGGGTTGGGTGATGGGTTCTTTATATTTTTATTTTTTACTTGTGGGTCCCACAAAGTGCTCCCTTGATGGGGTGATGATCCGGATTCGAGAGATAGGTGGGCTGCTAGCGAAAGGGCCTTGTAGGTGGAGATACTAGGGACAACCATGGGTGGAGAAGTGCCTCAATGGTTTTGGGCTCTCCATTTGGAGGGCAGGTGGGTTTTCAATTTGTAGTGATTGTGGGACTTCGGACTTTGATTGATTAATGGGATGGGCACATGGGTTAATTGAAGTAAGTTTGGCTTTGAGGGGTAGTTGCAACTTGCATCACACTGCTGGGTGAGTGAAAAAGTTGCTAGGGTTGGCACGAAAGACAAGGAGATTTTGTAACTTAGGGTTTGTTGTGGGTGAAAAGGGTAAAGGCGATTGAGGTGAGATGAGAGAGGTGAGATGAGATGGTTAAATAAGATGAAAAGGTGGGTCTGCGCAAGGTGGGTTGCAGGATATTTATTTTTTGGGTGCAGATCGTGGTGCAGTTCAATGGTGGTTGTAAGGGTGTTAATCGGTATGATTTCGGTACAATACTAATTTTGAATACCGAAAATTAAAACCGTACCATACAATTTTACATGGTACGGTATAGTATGGTTTCGGTATTTGTAAAAATGGTTTGGTATGGTTTCGGTATTAAATCGTCATGGGAAAACGGTTTAAACACTGTATCTTGTGCGGTACAATATGCCACTTTTGTTATTAGTTCATTAATATCCTAATGAAATTGCGATCAAACAATCGATAGATAATATGATATTAATAGAGACAAAACAAGTAAATCTAAGAAGAGGAGTGAATGATGAAACGAAAAATTGAAACAAGGAATTAGGGATAGGGTAAAGATAAAGTGTTTTAATTATAAAATTACATTTAAATTCCTTAATTTGTTTGGTACCAATTCTGTACGGTTTCGGGTACATACCGACGGTATGAGTATGTAAAACCAGAATCGTACTAAAGAAATTCGGTTTCGGTATGTACCGTACCGAATTTTGAACAGTGTGATATGGGCAGTTTTAGACAGTACGGTTCAACACAGTTAAACGATTTCGATTTCAGTATGCAATTGACACCATTAGGTGGTTGTGATTGAGAAGTAGGGTTCGTAAAAGGAATTTCCGAATTTGGCTGATTTGGTGGTCCGGGGTTCAATATTTGATTCAGAGGAATCATAGTGTTGTCGGGAATGGTAGCTTCGCCTACGGTGTTCCCTTCTCCGGTCTCCTATTCCATCGACGGTGAAGGAAAATCACCGTTTGTAGTGGTCAAATTTTGCATAATGAAGGCTCAATGCTTGCGTCAATCAACCTAGCATCTAGAGTGGTTCCTCTCAATGAAGGACCCAGTTGGTGCCTTCTATGTCTGTGAGTTCGATTCTCAAACAATTTTGGGCATTTCAACTCATCATGTCTCAATAATCTACAAGCATAACAGAACATGGGTAATTTTTCCATCTGACTCTAATCTCAACATTTTCTCTTGTTCTTCTTCTTACCACAATCACATCTCGTAGGGGTTTTCTCTTGTCTATTGTGATACAACATCTGAAATAATTAACCTACTTCCCCAATTGATTTCCTTGGATGAGCATTCCTCTGCCAGGCTCTCCTAGTTTTGTTGCTAACTGAAACCCGAATTCCAAAGACAAGAAGTTTTTGGGGAATATCATGGAGTTGACACCAGAAATCTATTCGAGAACTCCCACTTTTTCTCTTTGTGCTTAAAGTTCTAGCATCAATAGATTCCCTGAAATCAACGACGGAGATTTTTCAATGACATTGAACATGTCTTGGTGGTGGGTTGAAACATGAACATCTGGTGGGTTGAAACATGAACATCTCCTCATCAGTTTGGATAATATCTATTGGTTTGACACAGTTCTAGGCTCTAGGTAAGGCTTCAAGCACTGGTTGCTATACGGCTTCCCTGGTAGAATAAAACCTATCAATGTGTTTTCTCTGTTTGTATTAGCCATTTCTTCAACCTCTAGATTAACATCGAAACCTTCGTCATTAGAGTCTATCATTTTAGACTGTCGACGGTGTCTGTCTTCTCTTAGAGCTTCATTTCCATCCCTTCTATTTTGGGAGTTGTCCCTTACCCTTGCCTTTGCCTCTTCCCGGCGTTGGGGAATAATTTCCAATTCTACGAGGATGCTTTTGTTTGCAAAGGTGGGGGTTGGAAAAAAAAAATGTGGGTCCCATGTCTAGTGGGGTGAGGGAGAGAAAAAGAAAAAAAAGGATTTGTGAAAAAGTGATAGTGGTGGGTCCCATTTTTTTATTTTTTTAAATTTTACCATAAAATCCTACAAAATTTGTTGAATTTTTAAAAAGCCTTAGGGTGACAAAGTTGGATTATCATTTTACCATTCAAAAAAACTTGTCTCTCACTTTTCCAAATCCAAGTAACTAAACAATATACACTTTTAAGAAAAGTAAAAAAAATTTACTTTTTTCAAGAATTTTCTTATCCTTTTTTCCCACTCCTCCTTTATTTCAGCAAACAAACGTGATCTGAGGAAAATGTGTAGAGCCAAATGCACCAGCAATTCAAATCACTCATTGACGGAGGGAAAAAAAAAACTCACTGACAAAGGAATTTTTTATTTTAACCTCCATGGATTCACACAATGACACCTCGCCTTCCCCCCTCCCTTTGCGTCATCTAACCTTATGGGCCCCATGAATATGCTAATCCGTAACAAATAAGTTGGTAACAAATAAGTTGGAACTGTAATTGAAGTTACAAGTTACAACAAGGTTTCCCTTTTCTTCAAGTAAAATTTCAAAAGTCAAAATTTAAAACAAACAAATTCATTTTTGCAAAAACTATTTTTTCTATTATTTATAAAGTTCTTATGCCTACAATACATCCATTTACTCCAATTATAAGTGTTTCTATGTCAACAGGATTACAATAAGGGAATACATTTCCACAAAAAAATAAAATAAATAAAGGCAAAAATATTTTATCTACTTCAATAGAGCATCTATGAGTGACTCATTTAGTTGTACATGAAAATAGGCAGTTATGACCGTTCGACATTTAGAGAATGGTCTGAATTGGTCACATTTCAAATTTTATATTAAATCTAATCATTTATATTTTTTTTCTATATGTCATACAACTTCTCTACAGTCATACTCGTTACCTTAAAATTTTCAGAACTTTATTTTGCTCCTTTGCTAACTCTATTTAAACTAAAACTGACGTGTGAGTAGGAGACCCATGGGTCTACTTCTGTATGAAATTCCAGTCCCGGTCGGATTCGCTGCTTCGAAAAAACATGGCAGTTTGATATCTCCTCTATCAGGGAATGGGAATAGGCGAAGGAACAGACAAGGATTTAATGAGATCAGAGTCAACCAAGTTGAGAGGAGGAAGAGAAAACTCGCTGTAAGTAGAGCTTCCTCTTCTCATCTCCTGCATGGTCAGTAAAGCAGCAATTGTATTCCTGAAAATGCTCTGTTCGGCTACCAATGTTGCTTCTCTTTCTCCTCTTTGTTCTCTTTTCTCTCCTTCCTCTGCAGCAGGGAACACATCATCTATGGTGTTCTCACACTCCTTAACAAGCTTTGAAACAAGATCCGTCGTAAAGAAAGGTTGGCTCAACACCTTCTGGATGAAGGGCAGGCGCAGCAAACCTCCAGTTCGCTTGTCATACTTCTTTAGGATCTTGGCCAATCCTGCAACACTCAATTATTTGAGTATTCTTGAAAGTTCATAAGCAATTTTGACTTATGTTAAAGAACAAATTGAGATTAGCTGCTTCATGAATTCAAAGGTTTAGAACCCACTATTATATGGATAATTCCAAGGAGATCCACGGGTCAGTTTGACCCTTTTTTTAAGGATTCAAAAGCGTTTTCAGCTTTCTCATCTGGGTATGAGAGTTCTCATGGAAAGAACCCATTGAAATGGTGAGTTGATCACTTCTAAAGTACCTCTCAGGAGGAGTGACAGGTTTGAGCCTATTAAATACCTGTGTAATTGATGTTGCTGTAGTTCTCCAAAAGCACCATTTCACCATGGAAATTGACAATGTCTTTTCTGATTTTTCCCCATCTCTTCTCTGTAATCCACCTCCGAAGGCTGGGTACCATTCGGTCCCCATGTAGCAATCACCTTCTGGATCCTCTGTTGCAACTCCTGTATAAAAGGAATCACCATTAATTCAACATTAAGTCTCTGTTTTCCCATATATTTCTTGTGTAGGGATGCAAGGAGAGAGATGAGCAGTACTAGTTGCATTGGTAAGAGTTCAAACAGAGGAAACAAGGGACTATAGATCCCCTAATAGCCATTAATCAATGTAAAGCTTTCATGGCTTGGACAAAGTTGTTCCGGCAAAGGAGAGTCTGGGGGTCTGGGCAAAAGTTGAGAGGCTCTGTTTCTACTAAGCACATCTTCCAAATAACCCACATTAGTTCTGGTTGGGTTAGTTTGACTCAAATCTGAACCAAACGGACCGGTTGCTGCTTCCTCTGGTCTAAAATAACTGAAACGCAAATTGCTCTAACGGACAAACAGAATTAAAGAATGCACAACAACACTGACCTTATGGCGGATTATGAAGTCCTCTTCTTGCTCAATGAAAAAGGAATTGAACTTGTCGATCTCAGCATTCAACAAATAGATGAAACCCAACTCAGCCTTCCTATACTCGGTTGATCCTCCAGAAATCGAAGGCGCAGAGGAGATAAGCCTTACAAGCTTCTTCAGATCCTTGTAAGCGAGGAACTTGTCTTGCCACTCCGGCAAACTCTCCTGAATTTGATGTTTCAGTCTCTTCCCGAACTTCATGACTTGAGTTGTTCAAACTCAAAACAGAAACAGAAACTGAAAAATAAAAAGCATAGAGACAGGATCCGAGAGTAAGGTAGGAAGAAGGGACGAAGAGAGGGTTTTATTAGTGAAAAAAAGTAGCATTAGAATATTTGTGAGGATATGCTAAACGTGACGAGAGAGGGAGGTTTCGGTGGGTAGAAAACCTGGAAGACACGTTGAAGTAAAAGCATTCTCAGCATATTCGGTGCTTTTGTTCACTAATGCAGACGGTATTCCCAACGACTTCCTTGTTCTTAAATGGGAATTTTCAACGCCACCCTTAAATTATTCTTAAATTCAATGTCACCCTTTAAATTATTCAATTTATCAATTTAGACACTTTGATATTAAGAAATTAATATTAAGTACTGACGTAATGAATTAATTTTTTTGAAAAAGACAAAAATACCCTTCAACAAAAGAACTTATGCTACTAATTTGTCTTTTTTTCTTACATCTTTGTAATTTCTATTTCTTCATTTTTATCATTTCTTTAAGATAATATTAAAAATACAATTAATTAAAAAATGACTTAATTATAAGGGATCTGATTGATAAATTAAATAATTCAAGGGATGACATTAATATTAGAAATATCCCAGGGGTGGCGCTGAAATTCCTTTTCTAAATTGTGACTGGTGAGGTAATGGAAATGGAAAGGGATGATGCCACAGAATCTCCTTGGAATCTACCATTCACGCGAAATGGCTTATTTAGTGTTTGCCTGTATTTTTAAGTTTGACGTGGAAAGCGCATCGGGTACTGCAAGAGTATATGCATGAAAGAAACCTAGGAGATGCTTTCCAAGTTTCCTCGTTCTACTGAACTGGGGTCCACTAGAGCGCACTTAGTCGTTGATCACGGCCGTTTGTGTCAATGTAATTGTATGGACGGTCGAGATTTCTTCTTATTAGGGTTCCGTGACTGGGTTGGTTTGACTTTTCGCCCAACAAATTTTAAAAGGGTTTAGTTGAACGATTAAACGGTCTTCACTCGTGACTTTGAAAAGAACGAGTGGGCCAGAGAAGAATTATAGGGTTAAAAACTTAAAATATTCTCGAAAGAATCTACGAAAATCCCATAAAGATCTAGAAACTAGAGAAAATTCGTAACATACCTGTCTAACCATCCAATAATAACTCTCGCCTGCCGAGCCAACTTCGGTTGGATCTTAAAGACCTGAAGATCCAGCCAATGGGAACAGCAAGAATCGTTATTAGGTTTGAACTTAATTTATTATAACCATAACTGAGATTGTTTGTTTGAATGTCAATTTCTTACTTCTCCATAAGAAACATACCTACTTGATTAGGTAAGGCTCATGCAATACAGACCAAGTTCTTTAAATCTTCGGTTGAAACCATGCTGATGGCGTGATGAAGTGAGACATAATCATTAACAGATAGTCAAAGCGCCACATTGGGCTTTTATTTTTTTTGTTTTGTTTTGTTTTTTTTTTTTATCATCATCAACACAGTCTGGTTCGAACCTGAGAGTCTACATAGGAGTTTGATACCACTATACCAGAAACACATCACATCAAAGCTTATATATCAGCATAGAAGAGTTAACAGAGAGATTCTGAGAGCCAACATTTGGTGGCTCCAAGCCTTCCTTTCCCTGCAATTCCACAACAAAGGTCACGACTCTTTTCATCCACCAGCTGAAAATTTAGGAATTCTGTACACCAAAAAGAAGGCAAACATATATAAGATTTCCAAGGACATCCATTAGATCACAATGTGGAACACTGGATTTTTTTCTTCTTCTTTCTTTTTCACTTCACATTTCTTGTAAGAGGCTTTCAAGGTCACAATATGTACTGCAATCTTGTTATAGTGACATGGTCTTTCCCTTGCCAGAATCGTTATGTTGTAAGCTTCAACAAACAAAAATGTTTCCATGGTACTGATGGACACAGAATTATTGCCACTCTTTTTTCCCATCTAGTAAATAGAGCTTCGACATAATTGCTCATCCACAAACATTCAAGATTGTATCAGTCTGGCGTGTTCCACAACGTCTGCATCCTTGCTATATGATATATGTCTGACCTGATTCTTATTTCCAAATACTGATTCCCATTTTTGCTACCTCAAAACCAAAATACACCTACAAAGACAACAGAATAAAGTCACATACTGAATGTGGAAAACATCAAACCTAAAAAGGACGAATAAGATATTATAGTCAAATAAACTATGTATTTTGAATTGGACTTCCACTGAAGGCAACTGAATATTATTGCATCAATGATGCTCCGAGTTATGCTACATCCTGGAGATATTAAAAAAAGAAAAAAAAAGGAATCTGTTCTCTGATGCAAACCTTTGACCTCCAGGTCAAAATGGGTCAACCTTTCCACTGCACTAAGGTCCCTCCATGCTGTGCATATTCCAAATTAGTTTTTTGTAGGGGGAGGGGGACTGAACCATTCAATGACAGTTATAATATGAGAACTGGTATGCAGTAGACCCCCTTTCAGAAGCTTATAAGTTTCAGCACAGGGAATGTTTTCAACCCATCCACTAATATGGCATCATTATGAAAAAAATAAAAAACACAAACTCCATGAGACAATCAGGTTTGAGACAAGCATTGAACAGCAGAGGAATGCAATAGAACTGACAATTTGCAGCATTGTTGTAAGATTCCTGTGACATTCAAAGTTAAGAGGTATATCAATTTTCCAAAATAAAATTTAACAAATATTGGACTTCAATCTTCTTTTTTATTTTTATTTTTTTAAGTCACCAAGTGTGGTGGCATGCATGACTGTGATGGGCTGTTTTCCTTTTCATTGTAGTTCTACTTAAATATGAGGGTTAGCCATAGACTAGATAATTTATAGACAGCATCTTCTCGTTCTTGGCCCTCAACAATATATGTCGATGCTGGTTCCACGGACACCATCTGGTAGCAGTGGGCTCTTGATCAAGTTCCTCATGGTTTAGAGATCTCTATACCCCAGGCTAGAGCAACACTTATTTATGGACGATCATTTATAGGGCACTGATGGACTACTTCAAGGACTATACTTTTGTGAAACAGTCAGAGGATAATTTGATTCCAGCAGCAGCAACATTCTAGAAGTTTTGATCCTGCTCGGGACAGAATGCAGTTGTTTGACCTTAGGGTCGGCTAGGTGTGACTTGCTCATATTCTTGACTCCCATATCTTTGAGACATTGTAATCAAACAAATATAATTTATGATTTATAAAATGGTCACAGTTTTGTCCCTATTCATTCTTAAAGCATTTTTAGGTTATTTTAACTGAGCTAAATGTGTTCAACTACTGCACTTTGTTTGGTATAGGCAATGTTAGAGAGTGTATATAGCAGTGCATAATGTATAAGTGAAACTACAACTTTTGGGTGCATTTTTAAAATGCAAGGGTTTCACTATGTTTAGAGGACCTAAATTAGGCTCTTAGTCCTATAAGTTCATAACCTGCTTTGGCCATTTGGACCTAGAAACCCTTCATCAAACTATTGGTTCTGGTGGAAACATTACGGACTAAGTTGAAACCAAGCTTGAAAATGAAATCTTCAACAGTTGAACCTTGAAGACAACAAATCTGGCAGTCACAATGAGATAACCAGAGAACATTGAATTTCATTTGTTTTCGTTTATTTTTGTTTCAATAAACTAGAGCGCTACCATGTTATCTCACAATGGTTGAATGTAAAGGGGAAAAGAGAAGCTGGACAACTTCCGGTATTTGTGAAGATGAAGTTCCCAATTCCAACTCTGATAATTTTAAAGCATTAGCGGATTGGATGAGGAAAAGGTTTAAGTCCCAGGAAGGCAGTCTGCCATTGGATGTGGTAGGCATAAGTTCAACCATTAACATCTGCGGTTTCTCCATTCTGAAATTTTCACCCAGGTCATGTTTGAATGAGTATCAAAAAGATGCTTGTAGAATTTTAAACTCCACTTATCTGCAAACATAATTGAATATTAGGATGAAGAACCAAGGAAAGAACTTCACATGAGCTTACACCACAGAGATCAACCTAGAAACCATTAAGAGATATATAACTAGGTAGATGATTACACAAGCCTGGGTCCCCTGGCTTTTCTTAATACGGAGTTTAGACATCTGGAGAAGGATGCCTTGAATATTCATATTCAAGGTTTCTTGATCTGTACATCATTCACTTTTTGCTTTAAATATAGGAGAAAGGGATCAAACATGACAACAGGTCTATCAAGAAAAAGAATCACTTTTTACCAATAAGAACCACATCATTCAAGTATGCACTCGAATTCATTTTTTGCACCAAATTAGGTGGTGAATTCAAACTGCTTGCTACTCCATAAAGTACATATTCAGCTCACATCCACAGCTAGCAGAAACTATACTTTCTAATTTGATAAATTTAAAATTCTGAATCTTTGTTCCCTGGTGAGATCACCTTGATTATGTAAAAAATATGAAATAATAAGGTTTCAAAGCTGCAGATACTCATTAGGTTAGATAATCTACGTTGCAGCCTATGACTAATGTTCTGCACCTGGCACTAGGTGAATAAGGATATATTGGTCAAAGCTGATGGAGCAGCACTTCTTGTAAGCGAATAAATTCAGGTAGATGAGCAATTTGCATTAATGTCTTTAACGTATGCTACAATTAGATCACATGTTTCTTGCTGATTGACAGTGACAAAAGAGAATCATTACACAGTATCCTCTATGCAACAAATACCTCAGTCATCTAAGTCAATATTATTTCATATCTATCTTGAAAGGCTTTAACCATATAAACCAGATAGAGAAATCAATCACCTTTGCTGCAGGTAAGTAAAGCTTCTGCAAATTCACAAAGCACAAATCAAAGGCTTTTCGTTTTACTCTTGCATGTAGAAGAATATTGAATGTGCACATTTTCAGCCATTATGGGACCATCAATCTGCCACAAATTTCATGATTGTAAGCCCGTGAAAATATAGTTAGTGAGCAAATACACATTCACACCATTACTTCAAAGACTATTTACAATTTACTGGGTAGAATAAGCAAGAAATAGTCAGCAATCTTTGGAAGAACAGAGACTTCATCAACATGATATGGTTATTTCTAAAGAATCAGAACATGATGGACACATTGTTACAGTAGAAGCTATTTCAATTTTTACAATCGCAAATGTCAAAATCAATGCCTTCAATTCTCCTTGTTCAATCACGTAAGGAGATAAAGGTCAGATGCTACAAGGGAATGAATATTTTTCCTTCTAACCAGAAAAAAAAAGTTTGCAAATGCTTTGGACCATAGCCAACCTGTGTGGCAGATGCTTGGACTGAGACTGGTATACTTCAGTTCCCATGTGGAAGAAATCAGGTGACAGGTTGCTGCAGCAAACCGGCATTGAATACTATTCCTTCCACTAGTTTTCCCAATAACATGGAAATGTCATCTTCATATCTCATTGCTTGGGTACTTCTTGAAAGTGAGATGTTACTGTGACCTTGGCAAACTGAATTTATGAACAATAACAAATGGAGACAGACAAGCATTAGAACTTAAGTTTGTCCACTTGGTACAGACATATTATCATCATTTCTTGTCAGATTCCTTCTAGCCATTTCACTTTGCAATTCAGTTGCTTCATCAATTTTTCCCATCTCCTGATACTTCCTCGCCAAACAACTATAAACAATCTCATCAGGAACAATACCCTTCCCAATCATTTCATCAAACTCACACCTAGCTTTTTCAAGTTCACCACATCGTGCTAGCCCCGAGATCAATGATGTGTAAGCATGCAAATCAAGTTCGATACCATAATCAACCATTCTGTTCTTCAAATCAAATGCCTCATCAAGCTTTCCAAGCTTTAAGTTCCCGTCCATTATAGATGTATAGGCAACTTTATCTGGGGTCAAACCCTTCACCAACATTTCATCAAACAATTTCTTGGCTTCTTCAAAGCAATTATTTTTACAAAGACCATCAATAAGGGCTGTATAAGCCAAAATATTTGGTTGCAAACCCATCTCTATCATCCTACCAAAATGATAGGTTGCCTCTTGAACTGATCCATCTTTGCACAATCCATCTATTAATGCACAGTAAGTTACAACAGTGGGAACAACACCAGAGTCTTGCATTTCATGTAGCAAACTGACAGCCTCTACTGTATTACCAGCCTTGAAATAAGCATCCATGATCGTTGTATATATGACATGATTTGCGTCTGTTCCACTTCCTCTCATATCCCTGATTAAAACCTTTGCTTCTTCAGCCTTGCCTTGGTTGCAGAGGCCCCATATTACAGTCCCATAGAGTAGTAAGTCAGGCTCAATTGATTGTCTCCTCATTTCTTTTAACAAATCCAAGGCCTTTTCTACCTTCTTATTTTTGAAGTAACCATTAACTAGGGCAGTGTAGAATAGTTGGTTAGGAACCACCCCGTCTTTCACCATTGCCTTGAAAACTTCTTCTGCTTCTTCTACCTTACCTTGTTTGCAAAGCCCATCTACTAAAGACGTATAGGTGACAATGTTAATTTTGTTTCCTCCAAACACCATTTCTTTAAGCAATTTCACGGCTTCACCCAAATTTCCTGCTTTACAGTTTGCATCAATCAGAGAAGTATAGGTGAACTCATTGGGAGTAAGGCCAACCAACTGCATGTCGACAAAAAATTTGATTGCTTCTTGCATCATTCCTTCTTTGCAGAAGGCATCAATGAATGTACTAAAGGTTACAACATTGGGTTTAAACCCATTTATCTTCATCTCATGAAGATAAACAAATGCTTGAGGCATCTTTCCATGTTTACAGAAACAATTGATCAATGCATTGTATGTAATCACATCAGGATCACAACCTACTTCCTTCATTTCCTCGAATAAACTCACAGCTTCCTCCAATAGTCCAACTTTTCCATGACCATCAATGAGAGAATTGTATGTGACGTTGTCCGGTGTCAAACCCAACTCTCTCATCTGAGCGAACAAGCCTCTTGCTGTTTTCAGATCCCCATCCTTGCACATCAAATCTATCATTATATTGTAAGTGAATACTGATGGGACTATTTTGGCTTTAAGCATTTCATCAAAGAACTTCCTTGACAAGTTTCCATTTCCCGACCTAGAGAGCCTGTGCAGGAGATTATTACAAGAACGTGACTTCGGGAATAATTTGACACTATTCATCCTTGAAAAGCATTTCCTTGCTTCTTCCAGCAACCCTAATTCCGTCAAAACACCAAATAGAGCATCAAAAACTCCAAATCCTGAATGGCAGACACTCTTCGTCGACCACAAAATGTCAAAAACATCTGAACCAGGTGGAACTTGCCTCAAACAAATCAGAGCTTTGAGAACTTCTTGGGCATTAATGTACATTTTGGCCCTAAACAGTATGTGTACAAGAATACAATACGATTCACTAGTATGGCAATAACCAGCTTGTTTTCCAGACCAATTGAAGAACTTTAACGCTAGTCGAGCATCATCCTTCAGCTCTACCAATAACCTGGAAACCTTAATTGGCGCTAAAACTGAACTAAACAACCTCAGAACCCTAACATCATCCCACCGTTCTTCCCGAATGATCTTACTAATCGATTCTCTATCCAAATCTTCACCTAACTTGTCAGGTTTGGCGTCGGTTGCAAAAGAGAATCGAATCACATACAAGAAACTAGTGAACCAGTTAAAGACAGAGGATGGTAAAGGGGAACCTTTTATAGCACCACGCGATGGAAACCTGTTGAAGACACAAAGTGATCGATTAGAGCAGGAAATCGATAAGAAGGTGCTTATTCTTCGAGAATTCCTCCGTCGAATGCCGTGGATATTGCGCAGGAGAAGTAACATCTTTCAGGAACCCGCTCCGATTACTGCCATTGTCGGAGCTCAGATTGCCGAGACTCTTGGTGTGAAGATTCATTCCATTTCGTTAAGTCTTGAGTTCTGATTGCCAGCCACTAGGGTTTATGGTTTAGTGTACTCTCTGTTGTCTACATATCAATTGGTCAACATCAGATCGGATGATGATGGCCGCTTGATTTTTGACTTTTTGACTGAAATTCGTTCAAGTGGGACCCATAAGAACATCTCTCCATTCATAGGGAGACACGTGTAGTTATAGAGCACAGTATCCTTCTATCATCTCTTTCTTACTTCTCTGCGTCAGTCTCTTCTCGTTTGTCATTGCAGTGTTGTTCATGACACAAGCCATGTCTCAACGTTCATGGCATTCATTATCTTCAGGAAATTGTTATGTAACCCTAGCTGTCTCTATTTAGCTCCGCGCAGCCCTAAGTTCATTGGTCACAGCAAGTATAAGGTTTTCCGAAGCATGAATTCAGAGTCATCTCAGCGTATGTTCCAGCTTAAATTCGATCCTTTGACTGGAAACTCTGAATGGGTTGTGGTCGAAGAAGGCGAAGATACTGAAAGTTCATCTAAGGTTCTTTTGTCATCAACGTCGTATCTTGATATGCTTAATGACTCCCAGAGAAACAGAGCCTTCCGTAAAGCCATCGAAAAAACTGTAACTAGGGCTTGCCATGTTCTTGATATCGGGTAAATTTACTGTTTGGAAAGTTTTGGTTATATATTCAGTTTTGTACTCGGAATGGGACTTCCTTCTGTGCTTATGGTGGTGTTTGATGCGATAATTTGAATATTCTGGTTTCATTCAGTTAGCGGAGTAACCAATGAAATAAACTAGGGTTACTCTAAAATATATTTCTTGTTTTATCAATCATGTAGATTAGTTATGTTTTCAAATTTCGGTCTTCATTATGAATAGATAATGACCAATGACTCACATTGTTTATGATCATATGTTTGGATGAGCACAATGGTTTGTTTGTTGTGGTGTTATTGGTCCAAATACGCATGCACTTCTGTAGTAGTTCTGGGTGCTTTGACTTTGGGTAATTCAGTGAATCAAGGTATAATTTCAGACGTGTGTCAATATCAGCCTCAAAATTTGCAGTCCACTAGTTGGAATATTGGACTAATTAACATTTTGGCAACCAAATATTCTGAAAACTTCAGTTCATTTAAATAATATGAAACACTCCCAAAATGATGTCAAGTCAGGTTCCAGAAACTGAAATTCCATGAAACCAAATGAGATAAATAACTTTGTCTGGATTTTATTTTGAAAGAATTGATAATGCATTACCTTTTGGTGCATTCCTGATACTCACATTCATGTTTGAATGCTATAAAATGATTAACTTCCCTCCTTTGACAGTCTCCTACCCATTCTGATAGTCATAACCTTTGGTCAAGTTACCAAAATTTGTTTAGCTTGTCATATTGTCTCTTGGATTGTATTTTGTCTAGCTACAATGACAATGGGATGTCATGTATTCTAGTTATTGTTAAAAATGAAAAAGCAATAGTTAAGCATTAAATCTAGATACCAAACCAAATAGATACCGAATATGACCAAGGTCTTGACGTGGTATTTCCTATACACTTTTGAATAACCTTGGTTTATCAGCAACCCTCCAATGCAGACAGGATCATCCCTCTTCTGGTGCCTTTGCTTACGACTGTAAGTTCTTTTGCAGGGCTGGAACTGGCTTGTTATCCATGATGGCTGCACGAGCAATGAACTCCAGTGACTCACAGCAACTTATGGGTTCCAAGGGGATGGTTACAGCATGTGAGTCTTACCTTCCCATGGTTAAATTGATGCGGAAAGTCTTACGAGTAAATGATATGGACAAGCAGATCCATATCATCCATAAGCGCTCAGATGAAATCAATGCCAGCACCGATCTTGCATCTCGTGCAGATATATTAGTAAGGGGCATTACTTCTAAGTGTTCCATTACCTATTTAAGTTTCATTCTAATGGTTTTAAGTATGACTTCAATCTTTCATAACTGATGCTTTTCACTTCTCAGAATTGATAATAGGCCATCTAATGGGGTTCTAATCTGCTAACAAGATAACTCAAACAAGAGATCCATTAGAAACCATAGGACAAAAAACAGAGAAAACCTGTTTTGCTTACGAAAATAAGGGTCTGCCCACTTTATAAGAATCTGAATACTGGCTCATGAGTTCTAAAAAAATTCCTACTGTTATAAAGAATTCAAACAAAAGGAACCAAAATCAAGAGCAGAACTCAAGTATGAAATCTGAAGTTATAGGAGCCAACTGAATGCAAGCTGACAGAACAGTTCAGATCTTATAAGTAATAACAGAATCTAAAGATTAAGAGCACAATCGCAGGGCATAGAAATAGTTTATATCTAACCTGAATTTTTATTAGCAGGATAATGATAGAGAGAAGATTACAGGCCAGGTATTCACATAATCTAACCCAGAATCTGCAGGTACATCATTGAATTCAAGACATAGCTCCAAGTTCTGGCTAATTTCAGATAATCTGGACTTGTGAATTGTTAAAGTTGATGGGAGGTCTGTAGGACTTTACATATATTAATGATAGTTGATTGATAATTAAGATATAAGAAAGAAAATAAAACATAAAAAACAAATCCTGACCTTTCTCTTTCAATTAGCAAGCTATGGAAGAGTGCTATTCCAACCATGACATCTTGTAAAAAAAATTAAGGCCAAACAAGATTCAGCCTAGCTAAGGATAACAATGGCATTTAAAAAGAAGGGGAAAATAAGACTGATGACTGATGAGAATCTCTCAAGATTTTGGACTGGAGAGATTCCTGATTAAATCTGGAACCTGAGGGGGAAACAAACTGGCTGGAAACTGCACACTATCATGACAACCCAGTTCTGTCAAATCCTGCTGGAAGATTTTCTGGTCTTTTCCTCTTTTTGGTATTGATGATGGTAACTTCTGTCTGCATCACTTGGTGTGTCGAGGGATCAAATTTGACGTTTCAGGTTTCAGTCGAAACTAAAATTATGGCCAAAATCATACATCCATCAAACATTATTTGTTACAAAGAGTAGTGTGTGTGGAGTCAATAACAGAAAAGACAAGAAATGAGTCACCGCTGTGCTCAAATACTAACCATACAGTCTAAACTCCTGGTGGTGAACTTATGTCTGGATGGATTAAATCCACTTGCATGATGCTGCTGCCTGGCTGTCAAACCAAGTTAGCCTTTGGCTCTATCATATAAGTTGGCGACGTCATAGCATAGTGGAAGAATTTGCTCTAACAGGTGTTCTTCCTCCTGTTCCTTTCATTTTTCAGTTCTTTAAAAAGTTGGGGGGTGCGGAGAGTGGAGTCGCAAAGGAGAACATATGTTTCTTCCAGGGTTTCCAACGCCGGGGTTTTATGATCTCAGGGTCTTAGCCAATGTCCACTATTTTATCCAACCCCCCCCCGCCCCACCCCAAAAAAAAAAGAAAAAAAGAAGAAAGAATTGAAATAGGAAAAAAGACATGTAGCTCTGTATACAAGATCTACGTACACAAACATTGAGACTTGTTAGAATGGAATAAAAAATAGCAGAACATTTTAAAAATACCACACCCCTTGAACAGAAAGGTGACAGTTAGCCTTGGCCCAGTTTTTCCTGCCTGGATATCGAAGCGGTGCCCAGGTGATGCTTGTTTCAAAATTCTCAAAATTGCCACTTCTTATATCTGAAATCTTATTCACTCTTGGTGGGCCTAAACAGCCCAAATTCAGGCTTTTGGAATCCATAGATGCATTAAACATACTCAGAACTGGATATCTCTGTGGCAAACAAGGGTGTACACTGCTACTAAAGCATTGTGGTATCTGCTCATTTTGTCAAAACCTTGGATTCCATGTGTTTAGCTCCCTTTTTTCCTCTGATCTTTGTTGAAACTGATATATACGTTTGAAATTTTATCTTACAACCAAAATTTAAAAGCTTGTCCTTATCTATAAAACACCTGGTTGCTTCTAGCTGCCTGTGTGATTTCAAGTTTTCCTTAAAAGTTTCCTGGCTGTAAACTTAATTTGGACAATTTCTGTGCTGGTAGAGTTCCATGATAAATCTTCCCAGATAATCTTATCTCAACTTGACCAAGGAGACAGAGTGTCATGATTGTTAGCCAATTATGCTAAATTCACTTATATGGACCCATTGGTGACCTTAATCTACATTTATATGTCACTGTCTCACTGATCCTAACATGGAACCATAATGGATGGTAAGATGTTTTCACTTCTATAAGTTGTACAGCAACCCATGATCTCAGGATTGCAGTGTTGATGTTAACCAATTTAGCAATTGATTAGGTTGAGAATTTGAAAATCCTAAAACATTATGGATTTTGATGTGGCATTTCCACAGGGTTTGGTGCTTTTAATTGACATGTACATTTTTCTGTGAGTATCGGCTCTCAGCTCTATGCCTGTATGTTTTGATTCCTTGTCTTCAAGTTCATTAAGTCCTTTCAATTCCAAATGCAGGTTAGTGAAATACTAGACTCCGAGCTATTGGGTGAAGGACTAATACCAACTCTTCAGCATGCACATGATCAGCTATTGGTGGTTAATCCACAAACAGTTCCATACCGAGCAACTACTTATGCCCAGGTGCTTAGTCAAACTGATTATGTGCATATCTGTTTATTTTCTTGGAATTTAATTTGGGGTAGCGGATTACATGGAAAAACATTATTATAGTCAATACATATATGAAAATTTTCATATTTCAATGGATCATATAGATCATGAGCTGGTGACTTTCTCTAACAAAATAATTCAAGATATTGTCTAAGGATTTTGACTTGAGTCAGCTAATTCCATCCTGCCCTTTATGTGGTGCAAGTCTGTTTGTATTTGTGAATTTCAGTAGATGCACTACAATTTCAATTTAATTCATGATATTGTCCAAGGAGTTGGTTGATTGACTTGAGTCAGCTAATTGCATCCTGCCCTTTTATGTGGTGCAAGTCTGTTTGTATTTGTGAATTTCAGTAGATGCACTTCAACTTCATTTTTTTCCTTCTTTTAAACTGTGTGTTTTGTTTTGTACCTCAGTTGGTTGAATGCACATTCTTATTGGAGCTGCATAATTTACATCATAATGAAGCCAAAGCATTGGATAGTGTGCATCTTGCCCCTGCGGGGTTGGAGAGGATCATATGTGCCAAATCAAAACAATATGCAATGCATTGTGATGCAATATCAGAAGAGTTAAAATTGGTATGGACATCAATTGACTCTTAAGAAGTTATAAAATTTTGTGGGACTGCAAGTCTTTTCTTCTTTCTGAGTTTTGTTATTATCTAGTTATCAGAGCCATTCAAAGTTTTCGAATTTGACTTTTGGAAACGACCTGAAAGTCATGGACAAAATGACATACACATTCAGGCAACTTCTGATGGTAAAGTTCATGCTATAGTTTCATGGTAAAGCTTTTTTATGCTGTAATGATCATTTGTGTTACAATCTTGTCTATAATGATTTTGCAAGAAGTAACTTTTATTTCCTTTTTCAGGTGGCTACTTCAACTTGATTATGAAGGGACAGTCTTCTATTCCACTGCCCCAAAATGGATAAATTCCCCTAATGGTAGTAAGGAGAAACAAACAGAATCATATTGTGAGTGAAGCATTTTTTTTGTCAACTACTGTAGGGGCCAAAAATTTAGGTTTCTTTTCTGCCTAAGGTTGTGTTTCTCAAGCTGAAAAATTCCAGTAAATGCAGAATGTTTGGGATAAAAAAGATTTTCTTCCAAAATTCTACGGCATTCATTAGCTTGAAAGAGTGTATATGGATTTTTACTTATAGGTGCTGCAGGTTGGTGTGACCATTGGAAGCAATGTGTTTGGTTCATTCCGGGTTTGGGAATGTCTGTATCCAAGAATCAGAAGGTTCATATTCAAGCTGTTCATGATGATACTAGCATCTCATATAATCTTGAATATGATGACCCAACTATAGTCCTTAGGCCCAATGACTTGCATATCCAAGGTTGCCAGCTTATACTATCACCAGAAAGAATTGGAATGTATGGAGACAGAGAATGGAGATCATCCATGTCAATGGCTCTAAGAAATGCCGTAAGTTCCCCCCCCCCCTCTTCCAATCTCTGTTTGTTACATAAGCAATATGGTTTAGTACTAATGTGGAATCCCAGGTCACAAAATACTTTACAGTGTTTGCTATGGTTCCATTCAATTACTAAGTAGCTCACTCAGGAAGGGGCTGTGATTATCTCAAGTTAAAGATAAGTGAAATGGTCATGATTTGTAATTAACCAAACAAGGGTGGGTCACTTGATAAGACTGAAGGCCACAAGGGGATTTTGCATTTATTATTGTTGGGTTTAGCTTGGAAGTGATTAACAAGAAGTATAGGGAGTAATAAATGAAAGATGAGCAGTATTTTAAAAAGTAAGAATGAAAAAGAAGGAAAACAAGGAATCTTTGGAAGGGGAAGTCCATGGTTTTCAACCTTTGGATTTTGAACCAGGGTTGGAGTGAAAACTTTTAAAATAGAAGGATCCCTTAAATAGCTTTTGTTTGGGCCTTAAATTTCAGGCCTAGGTTTGCCTTGCCATGGTATTCTGTTCACACAGTTGAGAAAGAGGGAGGGAAGGAATTAACTGTCATCTTCAACTCTGTGCCAACATAACCAGTGCTGACCTTGACTTTGAAACTCACAACTTCAGCAAAGGTTTTGTGCCTAAAATGTTCGGGGAAGGTCGTCGAGCTCTTGGGATGGAGAGATGAAAGATCAAGAAGGATCTGTTTCTCTCTTGCAAAACCAGACCATGTTGGGACTGAACAGGACAGAACAACATTGAAGAACGGAGAAGAAGAGAGAGAGAGAGGGAACTCACTATTCAATTCATTCTCAATCCAAATTCCAATAACATGGTACATGCATATAAATAAAGGAAATCTGATATGAAGAAAACACTTATTCTAGTTTGGAGACTTGAAACAATTAAAAATTATTTAAATTGTTCTCTATAATTTGTTGCTGTGTTATAACATGCTTCCCTTTCCAGGTGCAGAAGAAGATCCCTTCTTTATGTGTTGTTGCAGATGATAGCGTGTTCTTGACAATCCTTGCTTTGCATCTTTCACCAACTTCACATGTAATTTCGATGTTTCCGGGTCTACGGGAGAAGGGTGCACATTATTTGCATGCTGTTGCTGATGCAAATGGTTTTTCCATAGATCATTTAAAAATTATTGGGAAGAGAGAAACGAGCTTGACTTTGGAGGATACTAATCAGGAAAAGGTAAGAAACTAATGATATACTTTCAGATGTTTAATTGGAATTTGGAAAAGACCATAATGTTAAGGTTCTAGGTCCCTTGAGGTTTTATGTCTCTGAATAATTGTTTCTTTTATTGCCTGCTTATTATGAGATCTCCTCCATAATCCAGAATGTTAAATTCTTATGTTGGCTTGGTTCTACAACAACTAGACCCATTTCTGATGCATACACAATTGTGGTTATCTACAACATCAAGAAGAACAAGCCTTTTCCCAACTAAATGGGATCAGCCTACACAACTATGGTTATCTATGAGACTACAATAAGTTCCCACACAGAGTTGTAAAGTGATGAAAAACCACTTTGTTCACCCAAAGGCTATCAAATTGTTGTTAAATCTGTTCATTTCTCACATCATCAAAGTTTTTTGAAAAGTTTGGAATCTATTACTAAAACTGTACCATGTACAAAAATAATTGAGCCAGAATATACCTTTCAGGAATTTACTGCATTCATGACTTGCTTGTTCTCAGTTGTGAACCATTTACTTAATATGGGTAGCTGCATTAAATGAGTAAAATGACTTCATTTTGTTGGTAGGTTGACCTGTTAGTTGGAGAACCATTCTATCATGGAAATGAAGCGATGCTGCCATGGCAAAATCTGCGGTTCTGGTAATAACATATTTCGTATCTATTTAATGTTTTTTTATGCATTATTTTTCCTTTTTTTTGTTTTTTTGTTTTTTGTGGAGGGGGGGGGGGGGGGTAATGTAGGGGAAATTCTGGAGAAATTACATTAGTGCTGAGTGGGGAACCTTTTCTTTATTAAGTCAAAGAAGAGTTATGTTAGGTACTTGACCAATGGGCCAAAAGCTGATGGAGTGAGTTGAGTTAAGCCCTTTAACCTATCCCATACTAGGCAGGCCCAGACTAACGCCCGTACACCATAGTGGGCCCCATTAGGCACGTGACATACCACCATGCTTCTGCAGTTTTTGTCCTTGATGGCTCTCATTCTGGCGGTAGGTAGTCCTCTCCAAGCAGCTGCACTCTGCTTTGTCTTTTCCCTTCTTTATTTTTTTTTTGGGGGGGGGGGGGTGTGGGGGGCGATAAGTGGTCCTTTCTTGGGAGCTTTTACTATGCTTCATGTAGCCCTTCCTGAGTTTCAAATGCTTGACGTGGCACCATCTTTGATACTAAATGGTAGATACTTGATCAATGCGCCAAAAGCTCTGAAGTGATGGAATGAGTTGTGTCATGCTCTCTAATCTATTCCATACTAGGTGGCTAATCTAGAGCCCATACACTAGAGTGGGGCCCACTAGGCACATAACGAGTTCTTTTATTGAAGAGAAAGTTGAGAAAGAGAAATGAACATGGGAATAGGGTTTCAGCAACAGTAATACATTATAGTCATTCAAACAATAGAGAGGACAGTGCACTGGTTTTCCGAATACGTATGCAAAAAAGAAACCCTTTGATGCCTAATTTAGGTTCTATGGGCCCGACAACTTAAGAAAACTTAAAATTATATACATAGTGTGGTTTTGTAATTCCAAAATAGTTTAGGATCGTTTGAAAGAAATAAATATAACTAGGATGGAGGTTCCTAATTTCACTTTGACCAAGATCAAACCGAAATGTATCAATAACATGTGCAAATTTAGGTCAAACTTTGGCCCGTTTTGCAGGTCAACTCCCAGTGGCAGTTTTGGTTGCTCAATGATGGAATTTTGCACTGAAATTGTTGTAGTGTCTATTTAAGATGTTTATACATGTTTGAACCATAGGAAAGAAACCCCCGTGGCTGAATTTTGGCTTTAGGCCATAGTTTGCTAGTTTACACCATACTTACAGTATCCTTTCCTTTATTTAGATATTTTATTTGAAAAGATATAGCATTTGATGAGAAAAAAATTTGAAATATGCTGAAGGTGGGCATGAGGCTTTGTGTTATTATTCTTGTTTTTTGTTGTTGTTATTATTATTATTTTGAGCTGGTGTCTATTTAGACCCAGATTGTATCTCTGTAACATCTCTTTTCCACTTCCTTTTCAATATACATGAATCCTTTTAGCTCATAAAAGACCTATAAAACTACAAACAGTTGCATGATCAACAAATTGAAAAACTATTTAATGTTACAAATCCACAATACATCATTTGAAAGTGTCATCGTAGACACCTAATATAATAAATAAGTTTGTATGATACATTATAAGTTTACAACCATAAAAAGCAATACCACACACTATTGCAGGAGCCTAGTAATCACTATGCTGCCTCCGGGACCAGTGGAACTGAGCCTCAACTTCAACTACAAATGCCAGCCTTGTTATACTGTACCTGAAGAAATGATCTCGAAGTTCACCATAGCAAGCATATAGGTGGATGGTCGACATATGCAAGTAAGACAACTTAGGATATAGGTTACCAGACTATGAAGGTGAATATGTGGATCCACTGTAACTGGTATTCGCTTGAAGACTGGTTTGATAAATTTTGGGGTCTGGGTATGAGGAACTCTCCACAAAATATACCATGTGACTGAAGGAGAGATATAGTGATCACAATCTCATACCCTTCATATGTGCCATTACTTTGCATTGTATGAGTCCCTAGTGTAGAGTTATTTAATTTTGACATAAGTTTAATTTCAAGGAAAAAGGATTGGCCATAATATTTGAATGCTGTGCAAATCATGATTCTTTTCAAACAAACGAGCAGTACATGCATTGCTCCACAATGCCTTGATATAGCCAAATATTGAAGCCATAGAGCTTTTAATTGATATTCCTCCATGGTAGGTTGAAATTCAGCCAAAATATGGCCTCTTATGTGCAGATGCGGAGCTACGTAGTGGCTGAGGGGGGGCCATGGCGCCCCCGGCCAATTTTAAATTTTTTTTTGGTTATTTTCCTTATTTTTCTCATTCCACATGTGAAAGGCCACTATTTGCACCCTCCCACCCCAAGAATTGAAAACAGTTTTTAAAGGTAAAGATAATGGGTATAAATGCCATTCTCGATAATTATTCAACGGTTACCACTAAAGCACTATTTTTAAGGAAAAATTAAATCCCAATTAGAGACTAACTCATAGTCCCTAAAATTTTTCTTACTCATTCTTCTTCTTTCCATTCCTATCTATTTTCTCTACATTCTTTTCCTATTTTTTCTCCTCTTTCCTCACACGTAGACGTTGGAATTTATTCCTAAATCTTCTCCACAGTCAAGTATTCTCTTTCTCAATTTACTTTTTTCTCTCTCTTTTTTTATTTTCTCTCGATTTCTCCCCCCTCCCCTCTCTCTCTCTCTCTCTCTCTCTTTTGATTTTTCTGTTATCTTTTTAAAAAATCACGAAGTAAAATGATTTAAGAATTTTCTAAACAATTTACTTTTTAAATTGAAAATATTTATTTTGAATTATTTATTTCCATAGATATTAAAGTGTATTTTTAATTGTGGGCTCCACGTCCAAGTGTGATAAAATAATTCAGAGATGGGACCTTAGTGTCTCTCACCTGGGCCCACACAATGTGTGGTGAAAAGGCGTTAGTGTTCGCCCGACGTGGTGGTGATTTGGATTCCTCATTATTTGGCCCCATCATGTTGAATCTTGGCTCCGTCCTTGCCTATGTGAATGGTTTTATCTTTCTTTTGAATAACCAAAACATTTTTGTCATTTCTATATCTTGACTGAAACTTTGGTAGAAACACTGTAAACTTGTTGAGTCCTTTGTTGCTTCATTTCAACCACGATAGACATTCATCTTGTTGCTCTTCCATTGTCAAATGGCTGCCTATGCTAGCATTCCTTGGGAATTGGCGCATAAATGACCGTGGCTGACTTCAAACTTTTGCTCAGTGATCATGCAGGCTAATAAATACTCTCTATAAACAGAGTCACTAACTTCCAGTTGTTGGCCAGGTCAGAGAGATGCCATTCATTGCTGCAAATAGTTAGCCTTAATACCAAATTATTTGGAAATGGGGCACTCTTCCTGAGAAACTGTATTTCTCAGTATTTCTCATGGCAAGAAATCATTAATCTCCACCAAAAAGTAACCTCACCATATTCACTTGAGCAGGGATTTTTTTCTACATCAGAATTATGCATTATGTTGTTGATGATATGATAAAAAAGTCATCATGGTAATTATGTGTTGCTTTTCTGAGTTATCATGTTCATCAGATGAAGTTTCTTACATCTGCCATCTTTTACCATTTTAAAACTGCATGAAGGAAGGATAGGACCGTGCTTGATTCTGTCTTATCAAAGGATGCAAGGATCATTCCTTGCAAAGGAATTCTAAAGGGTTGTGCAATGTCACTTCCTGTGAGTTGGTTCTCTCTTTATGTTTGCTTGATGCATATGTATTTATACTAGGCTTATGAACTTAGTCCAGAAAATTTTGTGCAGGATTTATGGAGTAGTCGTCGCTGCCTGGGAAGTATTGAAGGATTTGATCATTCTGTAGTAAATGCTACATTAGGGGCCTGTGGTGATGCACCTGCGTCACTAGAATGTCCTTGCCTCCCTTACTTTATTTGGCAGTGTGGGGAAACTAAAGTAATTTACAGACTAACAAGACCTCTATCTTCCTTTGTTTCATAATAGTTTTTGATGGACAGAACTTACTGGTTTCTAGAATATCCAGATGACAGCGTAAATGATGGTTAACGATGCAACTGTTGCTAATAAATTTTTCAGGCACTCAGTGAGGTATTTACAATTATGGAGTTCGATTTCACAAAACCACTAGCTCCATGTTCTGGGAAGGCCAAGGTATTACCTTATCTTTTTAAATGGGTGGTATGCATATCATGCTCAGGCTGTGGCTTAGAGTCACTCTGGAAGTAGTTTGAGCTAGATCATTTTGATGGCATATCTGATTTGGGAATTATGTGGTGCCATGGTGCCTCTCTGAAAACAAGATGCCGGATCCCAAATCATTCATCTCTTCGCACGTGCATTATTTGAATCTTTGTCATGGGGATGCAGTGAAAACCAGTATACTGTATGCATGTTTCTTTCTGGAGATCTGGAGTAGGGGCTTTAGTTCTTATCTCATTGTGTTGTACATTCCAGGTTGGATTCATCAAATCCGGCACTTGTCATGGATTTGCCCTTTGGATTGATTGGCTATTAGATGCAGATAACTCCATTGTGTTGTCAACAGGACCAGGTAGGCTTCAGCTGAGCTGAACTCATGGATTTTCTATTGGTCGCCTTCTTACCTCATCCTCTTCCCAGCCCCTCTAATGACATGCATTGCTTGGTCATTGAGTTTAGTGGCTTAAGTAGATTGGTGATGATTATTTTACAGCCTTTCAACCAACTTATGAATTTTCTAGTAAATGTTTCATGAGTCATTTTCCTTTCAGAACACAGATATTGGAAACAAGGAGTAAAGCTTCTGTCTAAGCCAGTGGCCATTGGAATCAATGGATCATGCAGTGTTGACAACCTTTCTGGCTTGGAGATTGAGGCTTCCTTCAACTCATTAAATGGAGAACTTGCTATAAAACATTATTTCTTGTGACTGGGATTCATGGCTTCAAGGATCAGGAATCAGAATGGTGAATCAGCCAGCTTGTGACTTAGGGGTGACATTATTCATTCCGGCTGATTCTTGCTGTGCACCATTTCCGATTTTTAAAACCATGCAGGGAGTACAATTCTCTGCACTCATGGTGGTACCCAAGGTGATTATTTCTTCCTCTAATCCTTTATCCTTTACTCAATTTTGAATCTCATTAGCTCTGCATATAAGCTATTAAGGTCAGTAGTGTTGTTGAAATTACTTTGGGCTAAATTTTTCTCTCTACTTCTCACCCCCACTAAAAGTTCCATACCTTCTGGGCTTATTTGAAACTTAGGCATTGTTAGATGGTGAGAAACCTAAATGGATAGTTTTTTTTAGAAAAGAAGTGGGGTTTCTCTCTGTCATTTTTGTTTTACACAAATGGGATTCAGATATGCAGAGACAAACTGTAGAGTTTTTTTTTTTTTTTGGTGCTAGATTTTTTGTAGGCCTGCACTTTGCTCCTAATATTAAATGGGAGAGGAATCCCAACAGTTTGATGAATAAGTGCAGAATCTAGGCTGCTGCCTATCCCAGTTTCTAAGGTTCTGTAATTTCCAAGTTTGATGGATAGAAGCTCACAGTGCAGTCTTACCAAGTTCAAACTTCAAATACATTGAGGAACATTCCCTTGAGTGAAAAACAGAGAGTCCAGCAAGTTACCCAGATTTGATTTTCTAGAAGCCCAGATTGGCAACACCGCTCATGGGCCTGGCACAGTTTAATTGGAGAAAAAAACCCTATTGGAAGGGCTTTACTGGAAAGTGGGCTTTGGGCTGAGAATTAAAATCTGGGAACATGCATGGGTCTTTTTCCTGAAGACGATTAAATGTAGTGGGCGGTTTCCAGAAACGGTGCCTTTAGGCTAATTCAGCTTTACAACTTCCTGTCGCATAAAAAAGCCAAGATTAGGAAGTGATTCTTGGAAGGGTGGTTCAGGACAGAATTGAACTCTGAATATTGCACATTAAATGTGCAACATGTGCTGCCTACGGTTGAGATCGAAATTTTGATTGAGATTTTGATCTTAACTGTCCGTTTCGCAAGTGGGTGATAAGCGAAACAGACTGTTGAGATTTTGATCTAGACCATTAGCAGCATGGGGCTTTGTATTTAATGCACAACATTAAAGTGAAACTCCGCATGACAAGGCCTTGGGATTTACGTGGATTTGCTTGACCCTACTGAAGATACACAAATTTTTGGTTAAATAGTAAAATAAATACAAAAAATACCACAACGTGATGCCAAGTACAATGATAGATGATAAACATATCATTATGAAGTAAATGGTGGCATCAAGCACACATCTAGAAGATTAGGGGTTCCAAAGAAAATGCAGAAAGAAGAAAATTTTGAATTGAAATTACTGAGTTTAACATAATTCAAAAATTTCCCAAGAAACAAGAGAAAACACAAAGATAAATCCAAGTAAGGAAATGTAGAAGAGAGCGATGTATATTACGTAGAAATGGAAAGAGCAAACCCTAATGGAATGAGTTGGAAATTTCTCATGTTGGATGGGAATCATGAAGTATACTTCCTGGGTGGAGTTATCTGAATTCTTTCACGATTATAGAATAAGATTGCCATGATCATCCATTAGTACTCAGCTTCAATTCTCTTTTTCTTTGTTCTATTTTTTATTCTTTTGGAAGTTCTAGCCTTACGAGTACATGAAGTGATTTCCATGGTCTCATGCCAACTCAAATTTTTGTAAGGCTCTTCCAGACAGGTTATAGCTATCATCCTGGGTTGGTGATTTGATGAATATTGATTTTTAAAGAAAATTAAAAAAATGAGAAAACTTCTGTGTCAACCACACGCCTGAAAATAAATAAGATAAATCAAATCACTACTGATTCGAAGATAAATTTCTCGTGAAACCATACAAGAGCAAGCTGGCTAAAGATAATAATAATAAAAAAAAAATCTTCCATAAATAATTGTTAAGATGGTGCAAGAATCCAAATCAATTTCCCTCTTCTACTCATGAAATCCACGAGTTTAATTTATCAACTCAGATGGTATAGCATCACGAAACCTGCCATTGTGAAACCGTCTAGTGAGGTTGTGACAACTCAAAATTTCTATTTCTGTTGTCATCTCTTTCTGTCTGGTGTGTCATCCACGCGCTTTCACAAAAATAATTAAAGAACACCAAACACCTAAGTCACTAAACAAACTATCAAGGGTAGGTAATTTCTGGGTTAAGCTTATATTACACAATCAGAATATGTTACTTAAGAAATAATAAATAAAGGGGTTGGGGATTTGGCCAGTCTATATATAGCTCCATCTCCCCATTCTTGCTCTTCATCCCCCCGAACTACATCTCACAACAACCTCAAAATCACTCACACCTATTTGTCTGTGCATCTATCCTCCTGAAAGCTTAGGCACCATGAAAGGAACAAAACAAGCTCCACACATTGTCATTCTACCTGCTCCAGGTATGGGTCATCTCATCCCTCTGGTAGAGTTTGCTAAGAGATTAGTCCATGATCATGACTTCTCTATCACATTTGCAATCCCAGCTGATGGTTCTTCATCCAAAGCTCAAAAACAAATCTTGGATGACCTCCCCAAGTGTGTCAATACCGTCTTTCTCTCACCTGTTAACCTTGATGATCTCTCCAAGGATACAAGGGTTGAAACTCGTATCTACCTCACCATGCTCCGTTCCCTTCCTTCACTACGTGAATCTCTTAAGATCATAACTTCTACAACTCCTGTCTCTGCTTTGCTTGTTGATCTCTTTGGAACTGATGCATTTGATGTGGCTAAGGAATTCAATCTTCCTTCTTACATCTTCTTCCCTTCGACCGCAATGGTTTTATCATTATACCTCCATTTACCTATCCTTGATGAGTTGCATTCTTGTGAATATCGAGAGCTGCCTGAACCAGTGGAATTGCCTGGATGTGTGCCAATCGATGGAAAAGATTTAATGGATTCAATTCAAGATAGACAGAGTAAGGTGTATACGTGGACTTTATACCATTCCAAGCGTTTCAGGTTGGCTGATGGTATCCTATTAAATAGCTTCACAGAGATGGAGGCCAACACCATTAAAGCTTTGAAGGAAGGTGCAGGACCCAAGTATACCACCTATATACCCAATAGGGCCACTTGTACAAGATGGATCAAAGGATATGATGCGTCTGGGTGCCTAAAGTGGTTGAACCATCAACCTACTGGTTCTGTCTTGTTTGTTTCATTTGGGAGTGGTGGTGCCCTCTCAGAAAAGCAGCTGAATGAATTGGCATTGGGTTTGGAGCTTAGCGGACAGAGGTTCTTATGGGTTGTCAAGAGCCCAAACACTACCTATTTAGGTGGCCAACACATCAAAGAAGACCCTTTGAAATTCTTGCCCAAGGGATTTTTAGAGAGGACCAAAGAAAGGGGTTTAGTGCTAACCTCATGGGCACCTCAGATTCAAGTGCTTAGCCATGCCTCAACTGGAGGGTTTGTTACCCACTGCGGTTGGAACTCAACCTTAGAGAGTGTGGTTCATGGGGTTCCATTGATTGCATGGCCACTCCATGCAGAACAAAAGATGAATGCAGTATCGCTGGTTGAGGACTTGAAGGTAGCTTTGAGACCAAAAGTTGAAAAGGATGAGTTAGTGGGGAGAGTTGAGATTGCTAGGGTGGTGAAGTCTTTATTGGAAGGGAAAGAAGGAACCATCATACGGAAACAAATGAGAATGTTCAAGGATGCAGCTGCTAGAGTTCTAAGTGAAGAGGGGTCCTCTAGAAACTCACTTGCAGAGGTGGCACAGAGATGGAAGTCCCAAATGGGAATATAATTTTCTTTCTAATCTTTGTTTTAAGTGTACACAAAGAAATTGAATAGTTATTTAATTTAGATCATTCTCTCTCTCTGTTTCTTAACTATTGGCAATATTTCTCATTAATTGGTAATGGTACGAATAAACCTAATTAACCCTAAACTAGCCCTCAATCATTAGAGACTCGGAGGCTTTATAGCTTCTACCAAAACTTGGATCTCATTAGGATCTAAGTGGAGGCTACAAAATTTGAAAAACCACATGTTTCTAGCCCGACAAGTAGAAGATTGTGCTCCTCTCACACATCTTTACCTTATGTTTAGAAGGGGGCCCATCTTTCCCACCCTACAAGAACGAATCTTAGCCAAGCATTGATTGGCCACGCGGATACTATCGTGCCTCGAATGCTCAGCACTTTGGGGGCTGCTTTCTCGATCTACTATCACACTTGAAGTGAGGCAATCCATTACGTTAAGCCTCCGAGAAGTCTAGCTTTGCTCTTCTAGTACGCAATGGGTCAATCATCAATGGGTTACCGGCCGCATAGGCTCAACTGGTCCTCTGCTTCTTAATTTCTTTCTTACTCGAAGAGCAACAAACTTGAGACTGTGATTAGGCGAGGATAGGATTCGAACTTGCAATCTTCAGGTCATGAGCTATAATCCACTTATCAATGCTCATAGGTGGGTCCCCTCCTAAACATGTGGCGAAAGGATGTGAAAAGAGCACAATCCTCTATCTCAATGGATAGATCAAGGATCCCAGCTCTGGTTAAAGTATATACTCAATATGTTCTTGATAGGAAGAAAAGAAAGGGAGGTCATATCCAACACATAAAGCTCTTAGGTTTAGCAAGGATTTGACAAAACAAACACTTTGAAAGCTTGGCAAGTAAATGATTAGTGCCTAAACAATGTGAACGAATTCTAAAGTGAAAGAGATCATACTAATGGAAGTGCTATAAACCAAAATGTCATAAAAAACACAAAAACCAACTTTCTAATGCACGATCTGAAAATCTGATTCATGGGCATTATCATTCACTCAATGACTTTCATGGGTTCGAAATGCTGTCTTGCGGATGTCATTTTTATGAACCCTAACTTGATGGTAACCTGACCTCAGGTCCAAACTTTAAAACCATGTAGGCTCAATGTAATTCATCTAAGGAATTCTTTGATAGTGGAAATTGAAGACCCATTTCTCACTGTGATGTCCTTGATCAGTTGAAGTCTCTAGTTTAACATCAACATCTTCTACCTCTACTGATGCTAGTAGCTATTCATCATTCTTTGATTTGCTTAAGATCTTCATTTGATATCTAAAATCATAGGAGTAGTAAAGTTCCTATAAAAAAAGTTACAGATCTACAGAAATTTTTGCTTCATCATCCCTACAATGATGCATATGCATTTTCATAGCTATGATGAGTCAAATTGTAAATATCTCGTGTAGGCTTTAACTAGTTCTTGCATAGATTCCCTTTGAAGGAGTTGATCATCACAGATGATCATCCATTACTACTCAGCATTTTTTTCCTGTTTTTCTAAGTGCTATGGATTTCAACGGTCATATACAGAATTCAAGAGTCGTTTTGAATTAAAGAAAAATAACTTAAAAAAATAAGTCAGAGAGTTGCAATGTGTCATCCACACTCCTCAAAATAAACAAAACTAAATAAATAAACAAGTGTATCATCTAAAAACGAAATTTTCCATGACACCATAACCATATTAGTTATGGCGAGTTGGTAATTTGAAAAAAAAATAATAATAAAAAAAATTAACCCTTTAATGTCAGTTTGATAGAAAGGAAGATATACGAGTCAGGGCAAAGCCTTGAAAACCGGAGTTGACAAACCGAAAAAAAAAAAAAGAAAAAGAAAAAAAGATATACGATAATTAAAAGGCATGCATTACTGTGTGCGGTTTTTAAAATAACCAAATGATATGTGGAAAGATCCAAACAATTTTGTTCACCCACTTGTGAAATCCATTAATCAATCCAGTGAGCCATGACGACTCAAGATTTATGCTATCTATTCTGAGTTCTTAACAATAAAAATCATCTATTTGCACTTAAATTCCAATTTAAAATTTTAGAAGTGCTATCAAGAAACCAAGAGATCTAATGTCCTTTTATCTCCATTAACTGGTGGAAATTGTTAACTACTAGATTGGGTCAGTCTGATATATTTCGTTAAGTTAAATAATTGAAGTGGGTGTGTTGGTCATGAGTTTCATGATAAATAATTAAAAAAGGTTTTTACAAGGCACTTATTATGCTTATTATTATTATGGTGAAACTAGTGACCATCAACGATTATGCTCAAAATTACAAGGCATCCAATGTCAAAAATTACAAATTATCCACAGTTAATATCTACTGTTAAGTAATTGGTAAAATTACCTAATGTCCTTTCTCCCATTTAATTTATTTAAAATTTAAAATTTAAAATTCAAATGATCCAAATGTCCTTATCCTATTTAACTAGTTTGATCGAACACTGGAATGAACATCGACAACGGAAACAATGGCATCGACATCTTGAATGGCGAGTGCATTTGGGGTAAAATACTGATTTGATCGAACACTGGAGTGAACATCAACGATAGAAACATTGACATCGACCTTTCGAATAAGCGAGTGCATTGAGGTAAAATAAAGTAAAATCCATAGCTAATGCCAATAAACAACCAAAATTTGCTAGAAATCATAGTCTCAACTCTAGAATGACATACATAACAAATCAATACAACCATCTAGGGAGTAAAATCACTATATAGGTCTGGAACTAACTGAAAAAATCACAAAATATATCAGTTTACATAAAAATATAGCTTAAAGTAGCTGGAAAGTAGTTCAGGAAAGCAACAATGAATCTAATTTGCAAAACCAGCTTGCAAGAACCCAAGAAAAAGAGTGCACAAAGCAATCTAATTTTACTAATTTGAATCGAATATGGCACAGATTAATCGCCCTTACAAACGCAAAGACCAATCAAAGATGAAATGAAACAAAAATACATGTTGACACTACAAGTGATATATCTTTTTTGGTTTAAAAACTCAAGTGATATACCACTTACTGTTAACATGAATTTATTCATACACTTGTCCTCAGGCATGAAGTTCTTATCAACTTTGTCAACCGGATGATTAATGACACAGCACCACCAAACCTGGCTCGAACAATTCTTGGTAGTTATCTCCTATTTGTTACATATGAGTGGAGGTGTTCCATTATATGTATGAGACGTGATATATGATGTACACTATCTGTAGAAATTCTTGAACGGTTAAAAGCCCAAACTTCCATGGAGAGGTTTTAGGTTTGCACCCATCGGCGGCACCTATATTAGTAATATCCCCTAATATAAACTTGCCCACTACAAAAAAAAAAAAAAAGTTTGCTAAAGTTTGACTTTTGTAGTTATCTAACTGATATACTTGAAAGAGAAAAAAAGGTAGCCAGTGTGTGTGAGGGAAGATGACAGACAAAATAAAGAAGGAAATATGAGTGAAGAAATAAGAGGAATTTTAAGAATTCATGAATTGGTATTTAATTGAGTTTTAACTGCATCTTCCTTAAAAATGTATGTTTAATTATAAGTTTTGGATGATAAATGAGAATGATATTTTTAAAATTGGTTTTAATACTAAGAGGACAAAGTAAGAAGATTTCAGATGTGGGAAGAAAAATACCCCAGGGAGCTCGCTCGAGGAAGGCCTAGCCTAAGCTGTATATAACTGTCCGGTAACACATTCCACCGTTTAATGCATTTGATCTAACATCACAGTACGTAAACAAAAAATTGCAAATCTTGATGAAACATTTGGTTCGTAGTTCTCATGAGTTAAACTGAAAACATCTAGTATAGTATTCTAATAGTCCTTGCATAGAACTATTTGAATGAATTGATCATTTGTAGAATGTCAAGATCTTCCATTACTAATTTGCTGTTCAACATTGTCTCTCTTTTTTTTTTTTTTTTTTATAATCTTTTTGGGACTCCTATCCTCACCAGTACATTTCTGTAAACTTTTCCGGAATTTAAGAGTCATTTTGAATTCATGAATAGTACTTTGAAAAAAAAGCTAATAAATGAGAGAGAGTTGCAGTGTGTTGTCCACGCGCTTACAAATAAACAACATTTTTATTCATGAATATTAATTTTTATGATCTCCATAGCAGTTGGCTAAGGAGGAAAAGCTAATATATTTGACGGCATGCATTCATGCAGCAAGAATAATGTTTACGTAAACTTTGTGAAATCCATTTTTTTAAATTTTTTTTAAATTATGGTTGAAGAACCCAAACGATTTTCCTCTCCTTCTTGTGAAATTCATTACACGCAACTGCTGGTGCTAATCACTCCAGCAAGTCAGATTTATCGAATCAGATAATATCAAGAGTGTCAGCCTCACCATAACATCACCAAATCAGAGTGATATTTCTTTTTTTTGGGTAAGAAAATCAGAGTGATATTTCATTGATTAAGAAATGAGAGAATTTAATAATTAAAATATGTGTTAGTCTCCCGCTTCAAGATATAAAAATAGTTAAAATCTAAACAAATCAGGTTAGACACACGTCCTTCTCTTCCTAATTAAGTTACATATAAATAAAAGCTGATTAATGACTACCCAAGATGTATACCATCAACTAGGAACTACCAAAGTTGATAGACAATCTGTATTTGTTTCATAAAATATAATAAATAGAGAACTTGGAAGTGCTTGGGCAGTCTATATAAAGCCTCGTCTTCCCCTCCTTGTTTTTCATCTTTTCAGAATATATCATTACATGATTACAGCCTTACAAGCCTTTCTCTGATTTTCATTATCTTCACCCTTGAAACCGTAGGCATCATGAAAGGAGCAAAACAAACTCAACACATTGTCATTCTACCTGCTCCAGGTATGGGTCATCTCATCCCTCTGGTAGAGTTTGCTAAGAGATTAGTCCATGATCATGATTTCTCTATCACATTTACAATCCCAACTGATGGTTCTTCAACAAAAGCTCAACAACAAATCTTGGATGACCTCCCCAAGTGTGTCAATATTGTCTTTCTCTCACCTGTAAACCTTGATGATCTCTCCAAGGATACAAGAGTTGAAACTCGTATCTACCTCACCATACTCCGTTCCCTTCCTTCACTACGTGAATCTCTTAAGATTATAACTTCTACAACTCCTGTCTCTGCTTTGCTTGTTGATCTCTTTGGAACTGATGCATTTGATGTGGCTAGGGAATTCAATCTTCCTTCTTACATCTTCTTCCCTTCGACCGCAATGGTTTTATCATTATACCTCCATTTACCTATCCTTGATGAGTTGCATTCTTGTGAATATCGAGAGCTGCTTGAACCAGTGGAATTGCCTGGATGTGTGCCAGTCGATGGAAAAGATTTAATGGATTCAATTCAAGATAGACAGAGTAAGGTGTATACGTGGACTTTATACCATTCCAAGCGTTTCAGGTTGGCTGATGGTATCCTATTAAATAGCTTCACAGAGATGGAGGCCAACTCCATTAAAGCTTTGAAGGAAGGTGCGGACCCAAGTATACCACCTATATACCCAATAGGGCCACTTGTACAAGATGGATCAAAGGATAATGCAGCTGATGCATCTGGGTGCCTAAAGTGGTTGAACCATCAACCTACTGGTTCTGTCTTGTTTGTTTCGTTTGGGAGTGGTGGTGCCCTCTCACAAGAGCAGCTGAATGAATTGGCATTGGGTTTGGAGCTTAGCAGACAGAGGTTCTTATGGGTTGTGAAGAGCCCAAACACTACATATTTAGGTGGCCAACACATCAAAGAAGACCCTTTGAAATTCTTGCCCAAGGGATTTTTAGAGAGGACCAAAGAAAGGGGTTTAGTGCTAACCTCATGGGCACCTCAGATTCAAGTGCTTAGCCATGCCTCAACTGGAGGGTTTATTACCCACTGTGGTTGGAACTCAATCTTAGAGAGTGTGGTTCATGGGGTACCATTGATTGCATGGCCACTCCATGCCGAGCAAAAGATGAATGCAGTATCGCTGGTTGAGGACTTGAAGGTAGCTTTGAGACCAAAAGTTGAAAAGGATGGGTTAGTGGGGAGAGTTGAGATTGCTAGGGTGGTGAAGTCTTTATTGGAAGGGGAAGAAGGAATGGGCATACGAAATCAAATGAGAAGGCTCAAGGATGCAGCTGCTAAAGTTCTAAGCAAAGAGGGATCCTCTACAAGCTCACTCTCTGAGGTGGCACACAGATGGAAGTCCCAAATGAGAATATAACATTTTCCCCCCTCCTAATTATCTTTGTTTTAGATGTACATGGAGAAACTGAATAGTTATTTTTTGTTCATTAACTCTCGTTCACTCTCTCTTAAGTATGCAACTGCAAGGGTCTCTGCATCCTTCATAATAGTTCTCATTTACTGGCAATGGTACTAATGGAAGCTAGAACTGTAAAATGTCACAAAAAACACAACATCTTCTACCTCTACTGATACAATTGGCCATTCTTTGATTTGCTTAAGATCTTTATTTGATACCCAACAACATAAGAGTAGTAAAATTCCTGCAAAAAAGTTACAGATCTACAGAAAATCTTGCTTCATCATCTCTATAATAGATATTCATATTTTATATTTTCTCGATGCGTATGTTTTTTCATAGCTCTAACGAGTCAAATTGAAAACATGTCCTGTACGATTCAACTAGTTCATAGAAACTACATGAAACAGTTGATCATCATAGATGATCATCCATTAGTACTCAGCAGTCTTCAAACGGTCCTATACAAAATTCAATAGTCGTTTTGAATTCAAGAAAAATAATTTAGAAGAAATAAATCAGAGAGTTGCAGTGTGTCATCAACACGCCTCAAAATACAGAAAAACGAATAAACAAGTGTGTCATCCAAAGAGAAATTTACCATGAAACCATAACCATAATAGCTAGGGCCTGTTGCCTATTTGAATAAAAATTGTTTTACCCTCTTCTAATTAACGTCTGTTTGACAGAAAGGAAGAACTAAGATAATTAGAAGGCATGCATTCAGGTAAACTGTCTGTGGTTTTAAAAATAACAAAAATGATTTGTGGAAGGATCCAAAGAGTTGTGTTCTACTTGTGAAATCCATTACACGCAACTGCTAGTGCTCTATCACTCCAGCAAGTTGGATTTATCGAATCATATACTGTCAAGGATGACAGCTTCACCAACCTCACTATTTGAAACTATCCAGCGAGCGATGATGACTTAAGATTTATGTAATCTTTCCCAAATTCTTAAAAAATCACAATCATATATTTTCACTTCTAATTTAAAATTTCAGAAAGTGCTATCTAAGACACCAAGATCAATACTGTCATCTTTAATCCCCATTACCAGGTTGAAAGTGACAAGTGCAAGATTGCATCAGGCTGATATATTTCATCAAGAAGCTACAGAATTGAAATGTATGTTAGCCACGCGCTTCAAGATAAATAATTAAAATTTAATCTAAAATTATATAGATTTTGTGAAATCCCTTAGAATCTTGACCCAATAATCCAAAGTACCAGAAGAAGACAATTTTGGACCATTCAAATCGAGGCCGTGAGTTCAAAGCTTGAACAAATGGGCATGGACGAGATAGGAGATGACCCAACCAGTTTAGGTGATTTTGGAAGGAGGGAGAAAACCAACCCGGATGGATTAGGAAAATTGATTTGGCATGCACAAAAACTAAGGTTAGAAAACTCTAATGCCAAGATAAATGTTACCATTGAGTCAAGCATATTTAGAGGAGTCTCCCGACCAAAGCCCCCCCCGGGTTTGTGTCCAACCCCGGGGGGGGGGGGGGGGGGAGGGGGGGGGGTGGGGGGGGGTTGGGGGGGGGGGTTTCACACAACCAACCCCAAGAGATGGAGTTTGAATTGAGCAAGAAGAGGCCAACTTGTTTCGTAGCCCAAGGGGCGGTCGACCAGTCCTGGTGGGTTCTGATATGTCAAGTCTTCGTCTGGTTTGATCCAAATATTATTACATGTACTCTCCTTATAATTGCTAGGTTTTGGGTGAATTATTGTTATTCTTTTGGTGCACGATTTGACACTTTTAGGAGTGCTAACACCGTGATAGGTGAGGAATGCATAATTATCTAATTTTGTATTTGATTTATATTCCATCTTATGCTATTATGATTGTTGGTGTATGTTCTTATGATTGATATTGCAGGGCATGCATGTATGGGTGGTAATATGATTATATTTGCTTATCCTATTCATTTATTTATTTCATCTCAATTTATAATTGTGAATATGATATTTTGGGAATTGGGTGGTGATGCATTACATTTATATCTATCCGGGGTTGTGTGTTCACCCATCCCCCTGATGCCCTTATATTCATCTAGTACATTTATATGAACTACTAGTAGGTGTCTAGATGCATGGTTAGTTTACCCTTTTTGCATGCTACTACCAATTTGACATGGGTATTGAAGTTGAGTGACCCATAATGGTAGTGATTAGGTCCTGTGGGCATCTAACAAAGGTAACCATTCCATGAGGTGAGCATATGGTAATGTTGCATATGTGGAGGGTTTGGGCTCGTCAGCATCCAACAGAGGTACCCGTCCGTGAGGAGACGCAAGATGGTCCACCAAAGCATATGTGGACAACCATAGGATTATGAAATGTTAATGCAACAGAGGAACTGATCCATGAGGAATAACATTTCTAGATGGAGAAGGATACGTAGATTAAGAGGCCACAAGGCATGAGGGAAGGTATTTAGAACAATTGTAGTATGGAACGTAGATGATCTTGCATTGGGTTAGGCTTATCTTAGACATGCGCCAATACTCATAGCAATGGTATGGTAAGAGAGTGGTGACTAAACCCCCAACCATGATGTGATGTGACCCGAACCCCTTTACCGCAAGATCCCAATAGAGGTACTAGTCAGTGAGGGATCAAAGTGACGAGGCCTTCCCAGAGGAGGTTGGTGTTACGACTTAACACGTGTCCTCCATAGAGACTATCATTGGATAGAGTGTAAGGGCATACTTGCATATATACATTATTTCATTTCATTTTTATTTATATCTCATGATTGGCACATGAATTAAATGTGTAATATGTAATTTTTTTGATCTAACTAAGTTATATGAAACTCATTCCTCAAGAAAATATATTTTTTAGATTCTCTGACAAGTTATGAGGAATGAGAACGCCATACTCCCAAAGAGTTCACAGCCAACGGAGTCTTACGGGGGGCAAACAAGAAAGGACACCGTGGCACACAAAGAGTTGTGCCCCTGTATGGACTTCTCCAATGGAGTCCAACCATTCTAAGAGCCAAGGGAATTTGATTGGGAATCCGATTGCCTTCATTGGGATTATTTATATTTTTTATTTGTTTGTTTAGCAATACCGCTAAACATATAGTTAAGCACTTTCTTATGGATATGATTACACTTAGACTTTGGCTGATTTGACTTGACTTAATTTTAACTTTGATTATCATTTGGGATGACTGTAATAATATGATATTTGATACCTTTAATATTCCTTGCTCTTTTGATTATGTTATTGTGTATGTGTGGTTATGGATTGGCCATAAACCAAGATCTTGTGGTGATAAATCACAACCACAGATATTCGGGTATGTCCGGTAGCGGCTAGGGGGGTGTGATGGATTTCCTTGTCACCCTAATTATGGCATATACATGCAAGCTGATAATGGGTCATTTATATGACTACCCAAGTGATATATCACCTACTGCTAACATGAATTTATTCAGACACTTGTCCTCGAGCATGAATTTATCATCAAAATAGTAGCGAAACCCTTTTTTTTCCCTTTTTCTTCTCCTGTTCATGACTTCCATTGGAGACAAATTTTCAACCCTAGTTGTTCCCCCTAGTCCCGGGTCTGTTGAAGTCTGTTCCAGTGCCAACACCTTCTGCTTATGTCATGCTATTGTTGGGGACAAAAAATTAATGCATAATCATGAAGAACAACACAAGTAAGGCATGGACACTCCAGGAATTTACCATTACCAGAGAGAAAAAGACATTCCACTATTTTCTGAAAATATCACCACTCTCATGCACACCTGAGAAAGTTCTACCCTATGCTTCCCTAGTTACTAGGTTATCCCATAGAGATTATAGGAAATCCAAAACCCTAAGAAGTAATTGACCCAGAACCAGATCCAATATAAGAACAACCAAACTTTAATTATATGGATCCACATAATGCAAAACATACCCCAAACCCAACCACTATAAAGTTCTTAGATTTGGTTATGATCTTCGTTTGATCTAACATCATATAATTAGATAAACAGCTGCAGGTGTCACAAATTTTTTTGCTTCATATGTTTAGTGGATCTGGTGCAGTCAAATTGGAAATATCTTGTGTAGTACTCTAGTATTCCTTGTGTAACACTATTAAAAGAATTGATCATGTGTAGGGCATTAGTGGCGGTTTTATCTGGACATAAATGGATTTCAACCGTCTCATGGTAACTCAAATTTCTATAAACTTCTCCAGAATTCAAGAGTCACTCTGAGTTCATTAATAATAGTTATAAAAATAAAATAAAATAAAAAGAAGTAGAAGAGAGGGTTGCAGTGTGTCGTCCACACGCTTATAAATAAACAAAATTCAATGAATATTAATTTAGAAAAATAAATAAATGATAGGGTTGCAGTGTGTTATCCACACGCTTCATGATAAAACCAGATGAGGGCGAGTTGGTAATTTGAAAAAAAATAATTTTTATGTTCGTCCCTTTCCTTATCCACCAGCAGTGTATTTTTTCTTCTTCTTCTTGGGGTCAAGATATCTAATAGCAGTTAGCTAAAAAGGAAGACGTAAGATACTGTATTATTGTGTAAGAATCCAAATGATTTTCCTCTTCTTCATGTGAAATACAATGAAATACATTACACGCAACTGCTAGTGCTAATCACTCCAGCAAATCGGATTTAAAATAATTAACACTTGTGTTAATCACGCACTTCAAGACATAAATAGTTAAAATCTAAGCAAATTAAGATTAGATAGATGTCCTTGTATTCCTTATTAGGTTAATAGCTTATTAATAATTATCCAAGATATCTACCATCAATTAGGAAGTGCCATCTCTAGCATTGGATTCATTAAACTGAAAGATTGCATCAGACTGATATTTAATAAAGTAATTAAGAAATGACAGAATTAAATAATTAAAACGCGTGTTAATCACGATTCACGCGCTCCAAGATATATAAATAGCTAAAACTTAAGTTAATTATCAAGGTTAGATAGTCTCCTTGTCTTCCTAATTACGTTACATACACGCAAAAACTTATTAATGACTACCCAAGATATACACCATTTACCGGGAACTACCAAAGATACTAGACAATGTGCATCTGTTTCATAAAATATAATAAATAAAGAACTTGGAGAGCTTGGGCAGTCTATATATAGCCTCATTTGCTCTTCCTTGTTCTTCATCTTTGTAATATACATCTTCCATTACCAAACAGCCTCACAAGCCTTTCTCTGATTTCTCATTATCTTCAGTACCCTTGAAAGCGTGGAATCATGAAAGGAGCAAAACAAACTCAACACATTGTCATTCTACCTGCTCCAGGTATGGGTCATCTCATCCCTCTGGTACAGTTTGCTAAGAGATTAGTCCATGATCATGATTTCTCCATCACATTTACAATCCCAACTGATGGTTCTTCAACAAAAGCTCAAAAACAAATATTGGATGACCTCCCCAAGGGTGTCAATACTGTCTTTCTCTCACCTGTTAACCTTGATGATCTCTCCAAGGATACAAGAGTTGAAACTCGTATCTACCTCACCATACTCCGTTCCCTTCCTTCACTACGTGAATCTCTTAAGCTCATAACTTCTACAACTCCTGTCTCTGCTTTGCTTGTTGATCTCTTTGGAACCGATGCATTTGATGTGGCTAGGGAATTCAATCTTCCTTCTTACATCTTCTTCCCTTCGACCGCCATGGTTTTATCATTATACCTCCATTTACCTATCCTTGATGAGTTGCATTCTTGCGAATATCGAGAGCTGCATGAACCAGTGGAATTGCCTGGATGTGTGCCAATCGATGGAAAAGATTTAATGGATTCAATTCAAGATAGACAGAGTAAGGTGTATACGTGGACTTTATACCATTCCAAGCGTTTCAGGTTGGCTGATGGTATCCTATTAAATAGCTTCACAGAGATGGAGGCCAACACCATTAAGGCTTTGAAGGAAGGTGACGACCCAAGTATACCACCTATATACCCAATAGGGCCACTTGTACAAGATGGATCAAAGGACAATGGAGCTGATGCTTCTGGGTGCCTAAAGTGGTTGAACCATCAACCTACTGGTTCTGTGTTGTTTGTTTCATTTGGGAGTGGTGGTGCCCTCTCACAAGAGCAGCTGAATGAATTGGCATTGGGATTGGAGCTTAGCGGACAAAGGTTCTTATGGGTTGTGAAGAGCCCAAATACTACCTATTTAGGTGGCCAACACATCAAAGAAGACCCTTTGAAATTCTTGCCCAAGGGATTTTTAGAGAGGACCAAAGAAAGGGGTTTAGTTTTAACCTCATGGGCACCTCAGATTCAAGTGCTTAGCCATGCCTCAACCGGAGGGTTTGTTACCCACTGTGGTTGGAACTCAACCTTAGAGAGTGTGGTTCATGGGGTTCCATTGATTGCATGGCCACTCCATGCAGAACAAAAGATGAATGCAGTATCATTGGTTGAGGACTTGAAGATAGCTTTGAGACCAAAAGTTGAAAAGAGTGGGTTGGTGGGGAGAGTTGATATTGCTAGGGTGGTGAAGTGTTTGCTGGAAGGGGAAGAAGGAGCGAGGATACGAAAACAAATGAGAATGCTCAAGGATGCAGCTGCTAGAGTTCTAAGTGAAGAGGGAAGCTCCAGAAACTCACTCTCAGAGGTGGCATATAGATGGAAGTCTCAAATGGGAATATAATTTTCTTTCTAATCATCGTTTTAAGTGTACATAAAGAAATTGGATATATAGTTATTTTTAGTTCATTAACTCTCTCTCTCTCTCTCTCTCTCTCTCTCTCTCTCTCTCAACTGTACTACTAGGGTTTCGGCATGTTTGACAATAGTTCTCACTAATTGGCAATGGTATGAGTAACTCCAATTATCCTCAAAATAGTCCTCAGTGTTTGAGATTCAAGGCTTCATAGCTTCTACCATAGCTTGGATCTCGTTAGAAATAGGTGGAAGCCGCATAACTATAAAATTTGAGACCGCATGTCCAAGGTATATATTCGATGTGTTTTTGACTCAATGCATAAGGCTCTTAAGTATAGTAGAGTTTTAACAAAACCGACACTTTAAAAGCTTGGCAAATAAATGATTAGTGCCTAACAATGTAAAAGAATTCTCAAATGAAAAAAATGCCACTAATGGAAGTGGTATAAAACCAAAAGGTCATAAAAATCACAATGGATCAACTTTTTAATGCATGATCTAAAAACCTGATCCATGATCAATTGAATTGTTGATAGGTCAATTGTTAAGAAAGGTATTAGCATACACTCACAATTTAGGTTCGAAATGTCTTGTAGATGTCATCTTCTGAACCCTAATTTTATGAGTTATGCCAACTTGAGCTCAGGTCCTAACATTTAAAAACACGTAGCTCAATGTAATTCATCTAGGAATTCTCTGGTAGTGGATATTGGAGACACATCTCTCACCATGTTGTATTTGATCTGTTATGTCTCTAATTTAACATCAACATCTTCTACCTCTATTAATGCTATTGGTCACTAAGATCTTCATTTGATCTAACATCATAAGAGTACGTAGTAAAACTCGTATAAACAACTTACGGATATACCGCAGTTTTGCTTCTTCATCTCAATGACAAGTATACGAAAATCTATATTTTCTTGACGCATATGATTTTTCAAAACTCTTAAGGAATCGAATTGGAAACAATGGTCCTACGCAGAATTCAAGTGTCGGTTTTGCATCCAAGAAAAATAATTTATATATAAAAAATAATAAGGGAAACGGACCCCGAAGGGAGAAGAAAAAAGGACACCACCCCCGAGGACAATAAGATCAACAAGGAAAAAAATGATGATCAAAATACCTCAAAAGGGGGTCACAAATTATAATTTTTTAACATTTAAGGATTAAAGTTCAAACAAAAACAACCCCAAACCCACCCGAATCCCTGTCAAATCCCGGAGATGGAAGACGAGCGACCAGGGATAACAGATGGGATGATCTATAAGAGGCCCGACCTCATCAAAGAAACCCAATAGTCACTATCATGTTGGGGGGAGAAACGCGACAAGGAACAAGGACCACGAGACGGGATAAGCTCAGAAAGAACGAAAAATTCCCCCACCCCGAAAAGAAAAACCGAGACGAGGCGACCACACCAAACAAATGCTCCGAAACCCGACTCCTCCATTAAAACGAATGATTATCGGATTTAATGGCAACGAAGGATGCAAGCCCCGAGAACCTCGAAGAAGTAAAGCCCATTGGAAAAGGAAAGCGAAACGGAAAAAAGGAAGGGGAGAAGAGAACCTCCATCGCCTCAAACGAAACATGGTTTGTTCCGATAAGTCAACAAACCCAACGCACCCTCTCCAAGCTCGAATCTACCTAGTCCGCCTCTCTCGTTCTCTCTTCCTCCAGGCGACGAGGGTTTTCGATTCCAATTTGACTTCGATTGTACAATTGAAAGTGGTACCCCAACAAACAAACAAATTGTTCGTTATGCGCCCTCCCTTTCTTCTATTATTCTTCCTCCTCCTCCAACACGAACAAGATCAGCCGAGATTTTCCCCAAGACACGTTCGCTATCCGGTGGGTGCTTCTTCTAACCACTATGCCTCCATCGTGAAGTCCGTCAACCGTGAATCGAGTGAGAATTTCTCCACCCAACATGATAGTGATTGTGGGTTTCTTCGATGAGCATCAGGAACCTGGTATAGATCATCCCATCTAGTTAATCCAAACGGTAGTTCTCCCAGAGAACATCGTCAAGTCCATCCTCTGGAATTCGGAGAAAACAAGAGGGATTTGAGAGTCGGTTAAATAAGGGATTGTTTTTATAAATTAAGAAAGTTTAAATCCTTAAAATGTAAAAAATAAAAGTTTTTATAAATTATAAGTGAACCCACACTATTTGAGGGTATTTTGGGCATCAAAATTATAATTTGTCCTTGATTGATCTTATTGGATACCTCAAGGGAGGCAGATGCAAAGTGTCCATTTATTTGGACTAAAAATGACATGGACCAAACTTCCGGGAGTCTAGATGAAAATTACCCAAATAATAATGATAAAATAAGAAAACTGCAGTATCATCCGCACACATTAAAATAAACAAAAATAAATAAATAAATAAATGAGTGTGTCATGCAAAGAGAAATTTACCATGAAACCATGAACATATTAGTCAGGGCCGGTTGGCAATTTTTTTTTCATTAGAAGGCAAGCAATATTCTTGCAGCAGAATTAATGTCTGCGTTTTCTAAAATAACCAAATCATTTGGAGATCGAAAGATCCAAACAATTTTGTTGTTCTACTTGTGAAATCAATTACACGCAACAGCTGCTAGTGCTAACCACTCCAGCAGGTTGGACTTATCGAATCAGAAGTCTTGCCATCCTCATCTTGAAACTATCCACCAAGCCATGACGACTCAAGATTTATGTGATCTTTATATGCTATCAAGACATCAAGATTTATAATGTTCTTTATCTCCATTAACTGGTGGAAAGTGTTAATTGCAAGACAACATCAGGCTAATCTATTTCATTAAGAAATTAGAGAAGTGTTCAGTATGCTGGTCACGCGCTTCAAGATAAAAAATTAAAATTTAAACTACGTGAAAGAGTTTTTGTCTCTTTGATTACATTATATCATACTATTATACTATGATATCATCATACTATCATACTACTATTATAAAAGTACGAACTCAAGGGACATGGCTACATTTATGTTTCATTAAATACTCTTATCTTTTCAATCAATTAAAACTTTAAGTCACCAATATATAATGTCTAAAATTGTAATTTTCATTATAAGTATAATAATTATTGTTATTAATGAATAATTATTTAAAATTAATACTAATTAATACCACTACCTCATTTTAATTCTACCTCTCCTTAATGGAAATTGAAACCGTGAAACACAAATTGAAAAAGAAAAAAATCTTTTGGAATTTTTTTTATTTTTCTTCTTCTTCTTCTTCATTGAAAACCTATTGAATTTTTCTACAAATTCTTTACTTTTCAAATTACCCTCAGTCATTAATTTAAGTGTATACAAGTATATCTATAACTGTAAATTCATTACAATTACAATTTTGTCTATTCACTCTCTTGATTTTCATTACAATTACAATATTATCTATTCATCTCTTGCCCAGATACCCCACCTTCTAAAAATAAATTTGAAAAGACAAAATATTAAATTTGACATATATCTTTCCATGTTCCAAGAAATAATCTTGGTAATCCATGAATGTCATTGCAGTTTCAAGAAACCAAAGGTCGCATTGAATCTCAGTAATTACCCAAATTTTGTATATTGTATGTTATTAGAGGTAGTTCATTTCTCAACCATGCCTTCCCAAGGCCACAGATTGCAGAGAAACATAAACTCAAAGCTCCGGTTGCAAGTTCGAACAACACAAAATGTGTTCATGCCCGAAACTAAAGATCCTATGAGAGCTCTCTCCATCTCTTTGGATTCTTTGGGAACTATCAAACCAAAACCCTACTGTAACTCATTGTGATGCATTTCGTTCATGTCTCCTGTGTTTCACTTTGCTACTTCATCTCATGCTATTTTAGCTTTTCACTTGCACTCTCCAAGTTCCCAAAGCTTTGGAAAGTCCCGTATAGATATAGAGCTAGAGCAGTCGAACAAGCCTAGCAAGCATTAACTAAGTATCTTCATTCCACCATACACTTTTCCCCTGGCTGAGAGAATTAGCAAGACTCCGTTGTTTCCCTCTCTGGTCTCATCTCAAAAGTTGAATTATCGGGGTCTAATTATTTTAGGAATTTACAGAAGTTCTTGAGGTACCATTCATTGACGAGATTGAGTTTTTCTTCTAGAGTATCGGTATATCTCCCTTGGAAATCAATGGTTCATTGTCGAGCCACGATTTTTTCTTATCCGAAGATGGGAAATTTTTTAAGGCCGCCCATGTGCTTTCTGCTTTTGGGTTCTCCTGGAACGTGCTTGGAAACTATATAAAGAAGGAATTTTTGTTGGCCAAATTGATGCGTTAGTTGACAATTTGAATACGATTTTTCTTAAATTTGGTTTTGTTAGTCATATGAGTGGAATGTCTATTTGGGGCATTATAATTGCAGGAAAATTAGGTTTTTATATGTGTTGGGATGTGAGATGAGTAAGATGGGGGTACTCTTTGGCAGGGGACAAAACTTTTTTCTTCATTACTCAGAGGAGTTTCTCGTGCAGAAGGTGGGATTCTTTTGTTGATTTGGTCTGGATAAGGTGGATGTGGCTTTGTTGCTTCTCAAGAACCTTGACATTCTAAACTATGACTTAAGAGAGCCCTATGATATCGGTGTTTGACCCTTTGAAACATATTGGATTGAGCAAAGCGCAATTGGATTCTATTTTTCATTAGTATCCATATGTTTTGGGCAGGAACGAGTTAGGTAATTTGCCACATTTGATGAGTGCAATGGATCTTAATCATGGTTCTTCAACAAGATCATCAATGGGGAATGTCATCTATTAACTGATTGCATCACAAGTAATCCAGAAGAAGGTTTGGATATTGAGTTTAAACATCAACTGGAGAAAATCCAAAATGCTTGGAATCACAAGTATAAGATTAAGAAGTTGAATTTTTTACTTGGAATTGAGTTCCGAGAGACTGTCTCAAAAATGAATGTCTTATCTTTATTGCATGGTTCAACGGAAGAATTGCAAGAGAGGTTTGATTGCCTCTTGCAACTAGGTATTGACTTCTGCAAACTCTATAAGATGATAGCATTGAAGCTAGCTATTCTCAACCAGGATCCGGAAATGCTTGAACAAAAGGTAAACTTCATCTGAAACCATTAAGCAAGCCATGACCATTCAAGATTTATGTAAATTTTTCCTTATTTAAAAAAAAATAAACATGATTTATTTGCTATGAAGACACCAACATCTATATTATCTTTTATCTCCATTAACAGATTGAAAGTGTTAAATGCAATATTGGAGTGAGTCCAAATCGACCATCCTACCATTACTCACATGAGATAGTAAAATCCATATTCACAAACAGGGCAATGTGAAACCCACATTCATGTACATTCATGTGAATATGAAAGGATAGTACTAATGAGCATGTTGGGTGCAGATGATCTACACCAAAATTGCATCAGGCTGATCTATTTCATTAAGAAGTTAAAGAATCGAAGTGTGTGCTAGTCACACACCTCAAGTTAGATAATTAAAATTTTAGCTACGATTTGATAGGTTTTTTTGTCTCCCTAATTACATTACATATTTTTATCAAAAAGAAGAAATTATGTTATATACATGTAAAAGTTGATTATGGATCATGTATATGAGATGTGACTACTCCATGAGACCCACCGGAGGTCTCACCTCGAATTCCTTTTATCAACTCTCATATAGGTCCTACCCCTATTATGTGATAAATAATAAAGAAATGTGAAGAAAACACAGATGATAGATTTCTACCTTGAAGGATCCTCTGACATGAATTTATCATCACAATATAGCAACACAATCTTTTCCAACCCAGTCTGTCTTGGTCAACCCTTCTACTAATGCTGATGCTATGGCGTTCTTAGATTTGCTTGTGATCTTCATCTGTTCGGTGGTTCTGACAAGTTAAAATGAAAACTTCTCGTGTAGTATATTCTAGTAGTCCTTGCGTAGTAACTATCTGAAAGAATTGATCTATCTATAGAATGTCATGATAATCTTCCATTACTAATTTTCTGTTCAGCATTGTCTCTTCTTTGTTTTTCTTTTTATGATCCTTTCCGGGTACCCTCACCAGTACATGAAGTGACAACTCAAATTTCTGTATACTTTTCCAAAATTCAAGAGTCGTTCTGAATTCATGAGTAGTAATTAAAAAAATAAAAAATGAGTGAGCTGTGTATGACACACGCGTATAAATAAACAAAAGTGAGTCCATGAATACTTCGAACAAAAAAAAAAATTGAATTAAATTTAGAAAAATAAATAAATTATAGAGTTGCAGTGTGTCATCCACACGCTTCATGATAAACCCAACTGAGGGCCAGTTGGCAATTTGGAAAAAAACATAAAATTTATAATCCCCTCTCATTATTTAATAATAGTTCGCTGAGGAAGAAGACGTAAGAATTTGAAGGCATGCATCATACATCAAGGTTAATGTACATAAACTTGTGAAATTCATTCCAAACGATTTTCCTCTTCTTCTCGTGAAATCCATTATATGCAACTGCTGGTACTAATCACTCCAGCTAAGTCAGATTTATGGAATCATCAGATATTATCAAGAGTGACCAACATCAACATCATCTATTTCCCTTCAATAAATTTTATCAAATATTTTTATTTTTTCAGAAGTGCTATCGAGATTCTAACAGCCAAGAGATATGCACTGTCCTCATCAGCTCCATTGACAGCAGAGAAGTAAAAATAAAAAATATATATATAATTAGAAGGCATGCATTTATGCAGCAAAACTATCTGTGATTTCCAAAATAATTAACCAAAATAATTTGTGGAAAGATCCAAACAATTTTCTTCTTTTACTCGTGAAATCCATTACACGCAGTTAACTACTCCAGCAGGTTGGAATTATCGAATCAGATAGTGTCAAGGGTGGCAGCCTCACCAAGTCACCATTCAACGTTTTAATTTATAAAAATAAAAATAAAATAAACGATAGGGTTGCTGCAGTGTGTCATCCACACGCTTCATGATAAAACCAAATGAGGGCCAGTTGGAAATTTTAAATAAATAAAAAAAATCTTATGTTCATCCTCTCCTTATCTAACAGCAGTTGGGTAAGAAGGAAGACGTAAGATATTTATTTACTTGTGAATTAATAGCTAAAAATTAAGCTAGTTGAGGTTAGAAAGTTGTCCTTGTCTTCCTAATTACGTTACATATACGTAAAAACTGATTAATGACTACCCAGCATGTATACCATCAACCAGGAACTCCCAAAGTTACTAGACAATCTGTATCTGTTTTATAAAAAAATAATAAATAAAGAACTAGGAGAGCTTGGGAAGTCTATATATAACCTCATTTGCTCGGCCTTGTTCTTCATCTTTCAAGAATACATCTCTCACTACCAAACGGCCTCAAAGCCTCACAAGCTTTTCTCTGATTTCTCATTATCTTCACCCTTGAAACTTGAAAGCATAGCTAGGCATCATGAAAGGAGCAAAACAAACTCAACACATTGTCATTCTACCTGCTCCAGGTATGGGTCATCTCATCCCTCTGGTGGAGTTTGCTAAGAGATTAGTCCATGATCATGATTTTTCTATCACGTTTACAATCCCAACTGATGGTTCTTCAACAAAAGCTCAAAAACAAATCTTGGATGACCTCCCCAACTGTGTCAATACCGTCTTTCTCTCACCTGTTAACCTTGACGATCTCTCCAAGGATACAAGGGTTGAAACTCGTATCTGCCTCACCATACTCCGTTCCCTTCCTTCACTACGTGAATCTCTTAAGATCATAACTTCTACAACTCCTGTCTCTGCTTTGCTTGTTGATCTCTTTGGTACCGATGCATTTGATGTGGCTAGGGAATTCAATCTTCCTTCTTACATCTTCTTCCCTTCGACCGCCATGGTTTTATCGTTGTACCTCCATTTACCTATCCTTGATGAGTTGCATTCTTGCGAATATCGAGAGCTGCCTGAACCAATGCAATTGCCTGGATGTGTGCCAATCAATGGAAAAGATTTAATGGATTCAATTCAAGATAGACAGAGTAAGGTGTATACATGGACTTTATACCATTCCAAGCGTTTCAGGTTGGCTGATGGTATCCTATTAAATAGCTTCACAGAGATGGAGGCTAACACCATTAAGGCTTTGAAGGAAGCTGAGGACCCAAGTATACCACCTATATACCCAGTAGGGCCACTAGTGCAAGATGGAGCTAAGGACAATGGAGTTGATGCTTCTGGGTGCCTAAAGTGGTTGAACCATCAACCTACTGGTTCTGTCTTGTTTGTTTCGTTTGGGAGTGGTGGTGCCCTCTCACAGGAGCAGATAAATGAAATGGCATCGGGTTTGGAGCTTAGCAGACAGAGATTCTTATGGGTTGTCAAGAGCCCAAATACTACCTATTTAGGTGGCCAAGACATCAAAGAAGATCCTTTAAAATTCTTGCCAAATGGATTTTTAGAGAGGACCAAAGAAAGGGGTTTGGTAATAACCTCATGGGCTCCCCAGATTCAAGTGCTTAGCCATGTCTCAACCGGAGGGTTTGTTACCCACTGTGGTTGGAACTCAACCTTAGAGAGTGTGGTTCATGGGGTACCGTTGATTGCATGGCCACTCCATGCAGAACAAAAGATGAATTCAGTATCACTAGTTAAGGATTTGAAGGTAGCTTTGAGGCCTGTAGTTGAGCAAAATGGAATAGTGGGGAGAGTCGAGATTGCTAGGGTTGATAAAGTGCTTATTTGAAGGAGAAGAAGGGAAGAGCGTACGGAGACAAATGAAAATGCTCAAGGATGCAGCTGCTAGAGTTCTAAGTGAAGGAGGGTCCTCTAAAAAGTCGCTCTCAGAGGTTGCACATAGATGGAAATCCCAAATGGGAATTTAAAAGTTTCATTTTCTTTTTATTTTTTACTCCTTTTAATCCTTTGGGAAAAAAAGTGTACAAAGACAAATTGGAATTTTATTGTTAATTTATTATTACCCACTTAATATAACCATTGAAGGATCTCCATGTTCTCTTTTTTAGATATTAATTTTTCCACCCTTTTTGTTTTGGAAGTCATCCCTTGAGTTATTCAATTTATGACCTCGGATTATTATGACCTGTAGTCTCAGTTAATTTTTGTTCATCTAATTTCAATAGTACTTCTATATTCTAAGTTTAAAAATATTATTCATGAGTTATATCTCTCAGCAAATTGTGTGAGAACTTATAATTGGGTTGAACTGAAGAAAAAAAAAAAAGGGGACTTACAATTGGGTGAAGATTGCAAGTTGAAAAATAATGAAAAGTGATAAAGTTTATAAAGGTAACATGAATTCTTCAACTCCCCTTCCCTTCCCTCTTTTCTTATTTTATCCGACAACATGAGATAGCAGCTTTAAGTGTATTCTTGTCTTTTTGAAATTTTTTAGCTTACACTTAACTATGATTTTCTAATAACAAGGAATATCATTAATATATCATTATTGTATAGGGAGCTGGTTGATAAATTGGATAACTCATGTTGATATTAGTTTTAGTGGTAACTCAAGGGTCGTGCTGAAACTTTTTATTCTTTTTGTTTTTCCCACATTTGTTTTAAGTTCCCGCCAACAACCAAACCTAAGAACTCGCCTAGTGTGTTTCACGCTCTCCCAGTTCAGTCTCTTAAACTCTTTTTTTTTTTTTTGGAGGGGGGTAAAGAAATCTCTTAAACTGGTCCCTCTCGCCCTTGCAAAATCCTCTCGTGTCTCTCAGTGTTATTCTATCTTTGGTCACTCTCGCATTCTCAGTCTCTCTATTATTCTCTCCGTTTTGAACAGAGTTTTGCAAAGAACTGCGCAGATCAAGAGAAAACAAGGCTCGAGATTCCTTTCTAGAGGTAAAATTTGTTTTGGCATCCAGCAATAATCTAGGTCTCTTACTTTCTGAACAGTCTATTGTTCTCCATTATTTTGTCCCTTTCTCTTCTCCTTCAGTGGATTTCCAACCAAGGGAAAATAAATTTAGTGATTGATTTGTGGAGCTAAAATTTAATTTCTTTTAGTATTAAGAAACTTAGGTTAATTTAATTTTTTATTTTTCTTCTGATTTGTGATTTGACATGTTAAATATTCAAAGATGATCCATATCTTTATCCATAACCGTAGTTAATCGAGAAGGAAACCTTTATTCACTATGTTAATAGAAATCGAAAACCAAAGAATAAGTCGAAAGATAGATTCTAGATTCTATAATTTTGTGCTAAAGCAAGATTCAGATTTTGTCAAGTAATAGGATAGTTCAAAGACGTTGTTCTGACTTGTTATATTGTAACCCAAATTTGTGTGCTCAACCTTGAGGTGGGCGCGCATCAATATAGGTTGGTGGGGACCTGAATCACCCGATTCATAAGATCTATCATGAAAGCAAATGTGATTTTATGGACTAAGGGGGGCATAGCGTCCATGGTACGGTGCAATTCAACCTGATGGGTTGATCCTTTACCTGATTAAAATGTATAAATATGTACATATGTCTTCTTATTAATTCATTTTGAGATTTAAGATTTTTACCTTAGAATTTTATGTGAGTTCTGTAACGTCGTTCTGACTATTAGCTAGAGATCTCTATTATTTTCTTCTACATAGTAAAAGTTTTTCACTTATAGATGTAGCACATCATATTGGTATATGAACCATATTAAATCTCTATGTTCTTTTTCATTTTATTTTCTATTTCTACTCATAAATTCTTATTGTACGTTCAAACAGTGAATTAGTAACACCAATAGCTAACGAAGAAGAAACCTTTATTCCCTGCTTGTTAGCTAGGAATCTAAACACAGAGCATCGTAGATTCTAAAATCTTAAAAGAAATCAAAAGGAGAGATTATAAATTCTAGAATCTTGATTGGTATAGGAGGATCCAAGTGATCTGGTTCATCTGCTAGTGATAACCATTACACGCAACTCCACATTTATCACGTATGATGTATATATGAGGGTGTTCCAGGTTGGATTCAAGATCTACCAGATTTGCACTACCTTGAATCATCTCCAAGACCAAGGGTGACGCAAGATTCATAGTGGCATCACCAAGCGTGACACTAATAGAAGTCTGTGGTGGGCTCGTGACAACTCAAATTTCTGCAAGTGTTCTGATCTTCATATCTCACAAAGACTTGAATTATCTGGATCATGCATGCATTGGCCTCTTCTGCTGGTGAATTAGATAGAGTTCCAAGAGTGATGACGGCCTGGCGTCACCAAGTCTGATTTACCATTATCAAATCAGTCTTGTGGGGACCCTGACAACCAAATTCTTCGAACAAATCTAAATATCTATAATAGTTATCATACATTAGTACTTATCACTGTCTCTCTCTTTTTTCATTTTGTTTTTTTTGGGGTAAACACTGAAGTTTTTAATAGCCCTTCCAGCCTTCTAAAGCCGTGGCCGGCCGTCCTTACCTCCATTAACAGTTGCCAACTCTAAGATTGCATCATTCTGATATTTTATTAAGAAATGACAGAACAGCACTTGTGTTAACCACGCGCATGATCAAGATAAATCTGAGGTTAGCTAGGAGGTCCTTGTCTCACCAATCACCTTATGTTTGTATAGAAGACTACCCAAGTGATACATCACCCATATCACCCAGGAACTATCAGAGGTGGATGGGGTGCTTAACTTATATTAAACAACCAGTATACGTTTCAAAATATAATAAATAAAAATCCTGCTGAGCTGGGGCAATTTATATAGAGAGCCCCATCTCCCAGAATTCTTCATCTCTCAGAAATACATCTCTCTTTAGCACAAGAACCTTTCTGCAACTTCTTTTTGCTTTCGATCTCAAAAGCTTGAACACCATGAGAGACACAAAGCAAACTCCACACATTGTCATTCTACCTGCTCCAGGTATGGGTCATCTCATCCCACTTGTTGAGTTTGCAAAGCGATTTGTTCGTGACCATGACTTCTCTATCACATTCACAATCCCAACTGATGGTCCTCCAACCAAAGCTCAAAAAGAAATCCTGTATAGCCTACCCAAGTGTGTCAATACCATCTTTCTCTCACCTATCAACCTTGATGATCTTTCCAAGGATACGAAGGTCGAAACTCGGATCTACCTCACCATACTCCGTTCCCTTCCTTCACTACGTGAGTCTCTTAAGATCATTACTTCAACGACTCCTATCTCTGCTTTGCTTGTCGATCTCTTTGGCACCGATGCATTTGATGTGGCTAGGGAATTCAATGTGCCTTCTTACATCTTCTTCCCTTCGACTGCCATGGTGTTATCATTGTACCTCCATTTGCCTACACTTGATGAAGTTCATTCTCGTGAATATAAAGAACTACCGGAACCAGTGGAATTGCCCGGATGTGTGCCTATTCGTGGAACAGATTTGATGGACTCAATCCAAGATAGACAGATAAGTAAGGTATATACATGGACTTTATACCAATCCAAGCGTTTCAGATTGGCCGATGGTATCCTGTTAAATAGCTTCACGGAGTTGGAAGCTGGTGCTATTAAAGGTTTGAAAGAAGGTGGAGACCCGAGCATACCACCTGTATACCCAATAGGGCCACTTATACAAGATGGATCCAAGGATAATGGAGCTGATGCATCTGGGTGCCTTAGGTGGTTGAACCGTCAACCTACTGGTTCAGTCTTGTTTGTTTCATTTGGGAGCGGTGGTGCCCTCTCACAAGAGCAGTTGAATGAATTGGCATTGGGATTGGAGCTTAGCGGACACAGATTCCTATGGGTGGTTAAGAGCCCAAACACTACCTATTTAGGTGGCCAAGACATCAAAGAAGACCCTTTGAAATTCTTGCCCAAGGGATTTTTAGAGAGGACCAAAGAAAGAGGCTTGGTGCTAACCTCTTGGGCTCCTCAAATTCAAGTGCTTAGCCATGTCTCGACCGGAGGGTTTGTTACCCACTGTGGTTGGAACTCAACCTTGGAGAGCGTGGTTTATGGAGTACCATTGATTGCTTGGCCACTCCATGCAGAACAAAAGATGAATGCAGTATCATTAGTTGAGGATTTGAAGATAGCTTTGAGGCCAAAAGTTGAGAGTCGTGGATTAGTGGGTAGAGTGGAAATTGCTAAGGTGGTGAAGTGCCTCTTTGAGGGGGATGAAGGGATGACCATACGGAAACAAATTAAAAAATTCAAGGATGCAGCTGCTGAAGTTCTAAGTGAAGAGGGATCCTCTAGAAAATCACTGTCAGAGGTGGCATACAGATGGAAATCCCAAATGGGGTTATAAAATTATTTTTCTCCCTTTATTTTTCTTTTCTTTATCTGAAGTGTACAAATACAAATGAAATAGTTTTTTAGTTTATTATAGGTTTCCATATGCTTGATTATAGCTCTGATTAATTGACAATGATACTTCTTCTGTGAGAAAGGACCCTCTATCACAGCCGTTTAAGAAAAAGTTCAGCAATTCAACTTTCTTTCTTTTTATCAACAAACTGAAAACTTAATTATAAAAAAGAATTAAAACCAGGAGATCTGGACAATACAGACGGATCAATCATAAACACTGGTGGAAAAGTCCACCAAGACTTAGATAAAGAGAGACGACGAGCTCCTTTAGCAAGAAAATCCGCAAAAACATTAGAAGATCTAGAAATATAATTAAAAAACACCCAACTAAAAGTAGAAGAAATTCTCAAAATATCTGAAACTAAACTAAGACTTATCCAGTCCAAAGAAGAAGGAAAGCCCTGCAAGGAGAGAATTGCTGGCAAACAGTCAGAGTTGACTTGGATTTGCTCCACCCCCAAAGACCTTCCTAAAAGTAAACCATCTCGAAAGGCAAGAAGTTTCATTGCGCTGTAGCTGAGCAGCCCAAACAGTCCTTACACTGAGCAGCTATAAATGAACCTCGATGATCCCACAAAATACAGCTCCTGCCTCCCTTGTTTGTATGGTTATCCCATGCACCATCTACAAACACTTGACAGCATTCAATATCCTCTGATGGTCTCATAATAGTAGGAGAAGCAAACTCCCCTGCCAAAGATGACCCAGTTAAAAAATTATGAATGTCAGCACAAATCAAAGAAAAATGTGACATAGTAGATCTAACTGAGACATCAAGGCCACGAAAAATAGATGAGTTCCGAGTATTCCAAATACACCAAGCCATAGCGCTCCAAATTTGATTCACCCTATCTATATCTCCACATCCCTTGAATTTTGTCTAGATAAACTCCATCCAATCATGAATGTCAAACCCTCGAAAATCTGACATATTGATGCGTAGGGGAAAAGTTCCCAACACATCTTTGCGTGCTAACAAAAAAAGAGAGCATGGGTAAACATTTGTTGCTAACAAAACCCTTAGACGAATTGAAAAATATTAATGATACAAAAAAGTGTCTCTATTATAGGATTTTTATTTGCAGAAGCGCTGCTGCCAGCAGCCAACGAGCGACATTTAACCTGGTGTACAAATGCCAATCGGATGTTCTAAGAAAAAGGGCGGGGTTATGTTGTAAGTATAATTTTCTTTTTTTATACTAAAGGGTTTTCTTATTTTTTAAATCTACATAAGCAAACCCCTAGCTCAACCCGATCCAAAACCCCCCATTTTGCAATTATGCTTCGTTGATTCCTTTGTTAATGAGGGACTATGCAAAACCAAATCCTTGAAAGATCCAAGTTAACTTGATGAAAATGGAACCATAGTTCCAACTTCGGAAATTCCAGGGGCCCAAGCTCTTCCGAAGAGGAATGGTGAGACAAACCTAAACGTTTGAAGGAGACCAAAGGGGCGATGACGAGAAGAGTGGTGAGAAGCAGCAAGAAGAAGCATGAAGTCCACCAATTCCTACCAAACCATCCTTCCATCACTCTTTTGACCAAGAGGATGTAGTCAAGGTGTGCACAAGTTGGTCCATATGAACCTCAGCTCCCCAAAAAAATAAAAAATAAAATAGACGAATTAGGGCACTCCACCTCTGCATAACAAATCATGATATTTTCTTTCTGCCTCAAAATATATTGAAGGAAAATAGAAATACATAATTTTATTATCGTTATCAAGACATTTAGTAGTCTTTATCGAAATAAAATGCATTTATGAGCAAAGTCTAAAATCTTGTCTTGTCTCCATGTCTCCACATGGTCGAGACAGTCAAGATATCAAGATATGTTGTGCTTTGACTATTTTGGTGGGTTTTAGGTGGTTTTTTTGTGTGATTTTTTTATATGGCGTAATTCAAAGCAAATAAACACAATTACAATGTTATTTTTTAGTAAAACCTAATACAAAATGGTGTTCTTGATTTGCATATGTCCACTTTATGGGGCAAAACTGAACCATGTATTTTCACAAATGTAAACATAAATATACAAGAGAATAATGGAACTTTCTTCAAAATATAAGAACAAATATTGAGAAGTGGTTAAATCTCAATTACAGATTAACAGTTACAATTTATAATTACAATCCCTTGAAATTCTTGAAGTTCCACTGAAATTTTTGAAATTTCACCAAGATACAGAGATTGCAAAAGAATGTTGGAATTCAACCCCGATTCAAAGTTTGATTTCGTCGTATGCTTTACTTGTATATGATAGTATATGTGGAAAATAAAATTAGCTATATGAACGATGTAGCAGTGAGTCTTTTCAGTTATAGTAGTCGTTTTTTCCAGCTTTTTCCCAATGATTAAGGGACCTTTATTGGCAATGCTTGTCATTAGAAATCGGAAGACAAACCAGACTCTATAATATTGAATGGAAATCTGGTAAAGCAGGAAGCAGATGATTTGGCTCTTCTGCTTGTGATAATTATTACACGTAATTCCATGCATGCAATATAGAAGTGTAATCCAGGTTAGATATATTGTATATATCTTCTAACAAAAAAATAAAATAAATGAATAAAAATAAGAAGCATTTTGGATATTCTGGATCAGTTTCTAAAGTTGCCGCAAGATCTACAGTGGCATCACCGAACGTCACTCTGATGAAACTGTGTAGTAAGCCCCGTGCATGACAACTCAAATTTCTGTCAGCTTTCTAAGCTTATCTTCTAAACTCATGATCATCCATTAGATGACTTAGAAACCGTCTCTAATCTCTTCTACTTGTGAAAACCATGGGTCCTAGAACTTATCACTCAGATGGATTTAGCAAACCAGAAATTTTCAACTTTCAACGGTGACGCCCTCACAGAAGCATCACCAAAACCTCACCAATATCAAACTTTCTTGTGGGGCGTTGACAACTCAAAATTTTCTGTAAACTAACCCACATTTCTAATTATCTATATATTAGCTCTTAGATCGGTCTCTCTTTTATTAATTTATATTTATTTATAGAATTCCAAAAGCTCTTCCAGGCTTCTAATGCCGTGGTTGCCTTCACCTCGATTATCAGTAGGGAAGTGCCAAACTCATTGATTGCATTTATCACATTGGTATTTCAGTAGGAAACTATAGAGTTGTTGCAGGTGTAATGTGTTACCCACACGCCTCAAATAATGATAAGAACTAGGGATAGCTAGAATGTTCTTGTCTCAGTAATCACTTACGTATGCAAAAAAAGACTACCTAACTGAATGTGATACACCTACACCACAAAAGAAGCCGAATCACCCAGGAAATATCCAAGGTAGGTACTTTCTTGGTAAAGCTTATGCTAGATCAACCAGTAAACGTTCTCTAAAAATAATAAAATAAAAGACTTGGAGAGCTGGGCCAATCTATATATAGCCTCATCTCCCATTCCACATTTCTTCATCCCTGCAAATTAAATTCATCTTGTTTGAGTTCAAAAGCACTTCTCCAACTTCTATCTCTTAGCTTTTGATCTTGAAAGTTTGGGCATCATGAAAGGAACCGAACAAACTTCACACATTATCATTTTGCCTGCTCCAGGTATGGGTCATCTCATCCCCCTTGTTGAGTTTGCAAAGCAGTTTGTCCGTGATCATGATTTCTCTATCACTTTTACAATCCCTACTGACGGTTCTCCCACCAAAGCTCAGAAAGAAATCCTACATAACCTTCCCAACTGCATTGATACCATTTTTCTCTCACCTGTAAACCTTGATGATCTTTCCAAAGATACTAAAGTTGAAACCCGTATCTACCTCACCATACTCCGTTCCCTCCCTTCATTACGTGAAACTTTTAAGGTCTTAACCACCACAAATCCTGTTGCTGCCTTGGTTGTAGATCTCTTTGGTGCCGATGCATTTGATGTGGCTAGGGAATTCAATGTTCCTTCTTACATCTTCTTCCCTTCGACTGCCATGGTGTTATCGTTGTACCTCCATTTGCCTATGCTTGATGAGTTGCATTCTTGTGAATACAAAGAACTACCAGAACTGGTGGAATTACCCGGATGTGTGCCAATTCATGGAACAGATTTAATGGATTCAATCCAAGATAGACAGAGCAAGGTATATACATGGACTTTATACCAATCCAGGCATTTCAAATTGGCAGATGGCATCTTATTAAATAGCTTTATGGAGTTGGAAGCTGGTGCTATTAAAAGTTTGAAGGAAGGTGGAGACCCAACTATACCACCCATATACCCAATAGGGCCACTTGTACAAGATGGATCTAAGGACAATGGAGCTGATGTTTCTGGGTGCCTAAAGTGGTTGAACCATCAACCTACTGGTTCTGTCTTGTTTGTTTCATTTGGGAGTGGTGGCGCTCTCTCACAGGAGCAGATAAATGAATTGGCATTGGGTTTGGAGCTCAGCGGACAAAGATTCTTATGGGTTGTCAAGAGCCCAAATACTACTTATTTGGGTGGCCAAGACATCAAAGAAGACCCTTTGAAATTCTTACCAAAGTGGATTTTTAGAGAGGACCAAAGAAAGGGGTTTGGTGGTACCCACATGGGCTCCTCAAATTCAAGTGCTTAGCCATGTCTCAACTGGAGGGTTTGTCACCCATTGTGGTTGGAATTCAACCCTAGAGAGCATTGTTCATGGAGTACCAATGATTGCATGGCCACTCCATGCAGAACAAAAGATGAATGCAGTATTGTTGGTCGAGGATTTGAAGGTGGCTTTGAGACCGAAAGTTGAGAAGAATGGGTTAGTGGGCAAAGTGGAAATTGCTAAGGTGGTGAAATGTTTATTGGAAGGGGAAGAAGGAAAGAGCATACGGAAACAAATGAGAATGCTACAGGATGCAGCTACCAAAGTTCTAAGTGAAGAGGGATCCTCTAGAAAAACACTCTTAGAGGTGGCAGATAGATGGAAGTCTCAAGTTAGACCATGAATTCTTTTTATTTTATTTTTCTAGTCTTTGCTGTTTAAGTTGTACTCAGAGAAATGGAATAGTTAATTTTTAGTTCACCCTGTCTCTTCTTTACATGGGCTTCCAAATGCTTGAACATAGCTCTTAGTAATTGACAATGATGCTTTTCCAGTGAGAAACATCCTCCATTATGAGAGATTTTTCAATAGAAAGTTTATCAGTTGAACTTTCAGCAGCTAAAATTCCTCCTACCAATTCCAACAGAAGAAAAATAAAATAAATAAAAATTAAAAAAATAATTAGTGTAACCATTGTATAAGATGTTTTCTTTTATAGATATGATACTCCCTGAAATATCACGGAGCAACTCAAAACTATTACTTTCTGCAACTGAACATTGAAAATCTTGAAATCCTACTCAGTTTTAAAAACAAGAGGAAAAGTGCTTAAATTTTATGGGAATTTCTGTTTTTGTAATATGGATTTAATACCAGCAATCACCCGGTACTACCTCCAAAATTCCATGCACAACAACTCCTGACATGTTAGGCCAAAACTCGTATCAACCTGACCATACTCCGTTCCCTCCCTTCACTATATGAAACTCTACAGGTCTTGGCTTCAACAAGTCCCATTGCTGCATTGGTTGTAGATCTATTTGGTACCAGTGCATTTGATGTTGCTAGAAGACTAAACATTCCTTCCTATATCTTCTTCCCTACAACAGCCATGGTGTTGTCATTGTATCTCCATTTGCCCATGTTTGACAAGTTGCACTCTTGTGAGTATAGAGAACTACCTGAACCAGTGAAATTACCCGGATGTGTGCCAATTTATGGAAAAGATTTAACGGACTCAATCCAAGACAGGCAGAATAAGGTATATGCATGGACATTATACCATTCCAGGCATTTCAAGTTGGCTGATGGTATCATATTAAATAGTTTCAAGGAGATGGAAGCCGGTGCCATAAAGGCTTTGAAGGAAGGTGGAGACCCAGGTATGCCACCTATATACCCAATAGGGCCACTCACACAAAACAGCTCCAGGGATAATGGAGCCGATACTTCTGGGTGCCTTAAGTGGCTAAACAAGCAACCTATTGGTTCTGTCTTTGTTTGTTTCATTTGGAAGTGGTGGTGCACTCTCAGAAGAACAAATGAATGAATTGGCACTGGGATTGGAGCTTAGTGGGCAAAGATTCTTATGGGCTGTCAAGAGCCCAAACACTAGCTATTTAAGTGCCCAAAGCATTGAAGAAGACCCTTTTGTTTTCTTGTCAAAGGATTTCTTAGAGGGGACCAAAGGAAGGGGGTTTCTTAGAGAGAACCAAAGTAAAGGGTTTGGTGATTTATTCATGGGCTCCTCAGATTCAGGTGCTTAGCCATGTTTCAACTGGGGGATTCCTCACCCACTGTGGTTGGAACTCAATCTTAGAAAGCATAGTTCATGGGGTACCATTGATCGCATGGCCTCTCTATGCAGAACACGAAAGAGGATGAAAATGCTCGAGGATGCCACTGCTGAGCTGTTGAGGATTTAAAGGTACCTCTAGAGAAGCCCCTCAAAGTCGGCATAAGAATGGGAATCTTATGGTAGAGTAGAGATTGTCCCACGGTGGTTATTTGCTTATTTGAACTGGGGGAGGGGGTAAGCATACGAAGGGGGTGATTATGCTCAAGCATGCCTCTGCTGAGGTGTTATTTGACGAAGGGTTCTTTGTATCTCTTTCAATGCTGGCATACAGATGAAAATTGGCACGTGGGATTATGAGTTTTTCCCCTATATTTTTTCACTTTATTTTTTACTCTTTTTTTTTTCTGGGTGGGAGAGAGGGTTTTCAGTTCATTATTAATTTTCCTCTATTTTATTCTTTCTTCATGTTTTGTCAAAGTGAGGTTCTGTATATCTGACCATTCTTCTCATCATTTGCAAAGGGATACTTCTCATTAGATGCAACTAGGCAAACCAGAATGAAAGCAGGAAATTACCATGTGGAGATGAGTTCGTGAAAACTGACAGACACAAGAAATGAATTGAGGGTCTTTATTTCTTTTGTCACTATTAATTACATCAACAATATGAAGTTCTCTCAATAACTTGACTAGGATAAATTTGCCAGGGATACATACTATCATGACAAAATCATGTGATGGTGGTGCTCCAAAAGGGTACCTCAAAGGGCATGGCCAGAACATGCAAAATTGATAGAGGTGACCAAGAAGCATCTGAAACTTCATCAAGAATCTCATAAATCAGATTATATGCTGCGATTGCGGTATCAACAACTCCTCATAATCATCGACCATAACCTGCACAATGGAAAACACACTGCAAGATTATTTCCAACAGCATGAAATTACAGAAAGGACAACTAAATAGAAGATAGAGGACCTCAAATTGCTGGCCACCATAAGTGTACTCCACATGCAACTTCTTGGGTTCTCCAGGACATGGATCATAGAAACCCATGATGCCCGACTTTTTCACACCTTCATGGAGCTGGAACAACAGATAAAACACTATCAGAACCAAAGAATTTGGTTAATTATGGGTTCAACATGTTTTCAACTCATGATATCGATGGTTGAGTTCTCAGACTGATCTGGTAAGTCAACATCAGTGAATCTACACCAAGATCTTACACTTCCAGATAGGGCTTTTTTTCCCCTTTTTTGGGGGTTTTTTTTCTTTCTTTTCTTTTTTTTTTTTCTTTTTGGGGGGGGTGGCAGGGAAGGGGGACAAATGAACTGTATCACAAACACACCAAAATATTTGAGATGCTACAATCTTAAGGTGACTAGTTTCGTTTATCATAGAAGTCCATTAATAAACAACCAGCTCCGTCCACAGAATGGGCTGGGCATCTAAACTACCACTCATAAATGTGCAATGTGCCATATAAGTTAGATTTGGATGGCAACTCATCTTAAACAAGTAAAAAATAATGAAGATTAGACATCTTGGTTGAAAAGCACATATGTTCATAATACCAGGGGGTGAGGCGACCTATGATAAAAATAGAATAAAAGAACTACGAACAAACATCAGCACTCGGGAAGAACAAGTGGGGCAAATTTTCAGCCAACAATGAGATGAAGGGCATGTGCAAATCAGAGAACCATGCAACCTAGGAAACAATTTCCCAATATTTATGCCTTTTTTCCCATTCTCCTCCTTCCTTGCCAATCATTCCCTATCCGACAACCATCCCTGTATGGCAGCACCAACTCACTATCCTATCTTCTCTCCCTCCCATGGTTTACGAGGGAGATACATATGGTCAACAGCACAATCAATAGAACTGGAACAGGAAAATCATAACTTATCTACATGATAGATCAGCCAGGCCCTTTATCCGGCTAATCTTCTCGCACAAGCTGATCCAGAGCAATGTGGGATCAGTGTCGCCTATTATATAACCCCCAATCAATGCTCTCCCTACCATTAATGGAAATGACGATTGCTTGGATAGCCAAGCCAGGGCAACTGCAACAAGGAGATAACAACTCGAATTGGTTATCATCACTCTCCCCAACATTGATTGAAGAACAATGGTAGATATTTTCATTTCATTTCCCAAGTTGAAAGGGCTAGCTGGTTACCCTTGCTTCATTAACCCTACCCCTCCAAAACAACCCCACCCACAAAAAAAAATTATTAAGAAATAAAGAAATAAAGATAAAAAGAAACACCCCAACCCCTTCTTCCTTAAAAGAATATTTAATAAATAGATTCTATCACACGTGTGCATTATTTCTTTTTATCCTCTGGCAAAATAATGGAAACATCCTTGTTACCAAAAACTAGAAAAGACAAGCTCAAAACATAACTTATACAAGATTAAATACCACATAACTGGAATCTCAACTACTCAAGAAAAAAGCAAAGAGGGTCACAATTGAATATATAATTTTTAGTCAATGACACTGCAGTGCTTAAACAAACTCCTATGCATATTCCAGTCAACCGTTAATCATTCTTTGGGAATTTTCATTTTGTTCTGTTTTACCTTTCACTCAAGTAAACATACAGTGCCAGCAAAATAGGTTCCAAGCTCAACAGAACATGCTCCAACAAAAGCGTGCATAGAAGAAAAGCAAGTAGCATATGAAATCAAAAGTATACCTTCAGTTGTCCAGATTCATTCACAAGGAAGTTCAGAGGGACTGTTACATCCACAATCTGTGGAGCAAGGTCATCATCCACTTCTCTTGATTCTTTCCCTTTCTTAAATGATTTGTGGCTTCCATATACTGCTTTTGTAATAATCAGCCCATTTGTTTCTAATTGCTTATTCCTCTTCCTGTTGGCCACATTTTGTAATAACTGCTGAGCTTTCTCAGCTGCTACCCTTGCCTCCTGGATCTTCAATAGAAAAGACAAATTTATAAGGGAGAAAAGGATTCCAATCATCTTTTACTCATGCTAAGGAGATGCAGGAAACAAACACCCACTTCAAGACTTAAGGAATATCTTGCAAGATATAATGACATCACCTCACCAATATGGCAATTTCTGATTCTCAGAACCAAAAACATGAAATAGCTTATAAATATCTAAACCCCACCCTTCACCCCCAAAAACACCCATAAAATAAAAATAAGATAAGTAGGATATATTAAGTTCTGCAAATGATTAGGTCACACTTTTCTTAAGAACCAAAACCAGTGACCAGGACTCAATGTATAAATGTTAACAAACCAACTTTCAGAGGACAACATCATATTCACATCCCCATAGTAGAACATATTTATACAGGAAATAAGTGGTATCAAATAGGCGAGCACAAGGACTATGTAAGCTACATAATACTAATGAACAATAATAAAGTATATGTCAACACAAATCAAAATAAAACCCAAAACGAAATTTGAATAGGAATTCTCTCCTCCCAAGAAACATGTCAAAGTTGGTAATTTGTTGCTAAATGCAAAAAGTGGAATACGAATTGTTTCCTGCCACCTAACAAAAAGTTTTTTCAAGTCACAACTGTATTTTTGACAATACTTTCATGGGTGATAAATAATATATTAAGACGAGATAAGATGCAAGGAGAACAAAAGCACGCGGGCAGGCGGGCGGGCCAGGGGGGGACCCAGTCAACAAAGGCCACACCATAAGACATATGGAAAGCCAATAGCTGCAACTCGACAATAAACAACAGAACAAGAGATCCAGAAAAGGAATTAAAAAAGAGGCAACGGGAAACTGCACCTGGACATCCCAAGAGGAGGAGATTGCATCTTTATTTTAATCACCAGGAAAGCAGGATGGAGAGGAGAACAACGTTACACTGATTGATGCAAACACAGCTTGACCCCCCGGCCTAACCCTAAAGTGGGCCACAAGGCCCAACCAAAGCTAACTGGACAAACCCTATTACAGGGGTATTTTGGGTATTTTAGGTATTTTATGCCCCATTCTACTACTGGAACCTAAGTTCCAGAATTCTAGCTTTATAAGAAGAATCCCAGACCATTTCAAATTTCTTATTTGAGTTGGCATTTCATTGGTTTCCATTAGTTTAGTTATAGATAAGAAGAGCACCTATCTTTTAGGAGTTTGTTTTTTATTGGAATTTGTCTTTATTAGTGGCTTTGTTTTTCTTAGGTAAGGAGTCGTTTCCTAATGAGGACTCTTATAGATAAAACAGTTTTTTATTTCAAGAATAACTCTTTTTATTTAGGTGGTTGCTAATTAATTGTAAAAGGGTATCCTAACTTATAATGGAAACCCTAGTTAAGTTGAAGTCTAGTTGAGTCAAGATAGTCTCTCCCAGTTTGAGTTAAGTTCTATATTTTTATGTAAGGCTATAAATAAGCCAACCTATGATTGTAAACTTTGGTCTGCATTGAATAAAGATTGAATATTGCTTGTGAGAAACCAAGTCAGGGTTATCTTTGGGAAGGCCCTGGCAGATTTATAGTTTCTAGATTTAATTGTGGCAGCCTCTCTTCAACAAATCAGCAGCTCATCTCCAGCAGTTTCAATTATAGACAGCCCCAACCCTTCCCCTGCATCCTACCTCCATTGCACCCTTCCCTACCCTTTTCTCTCTTGCACAACCTCTAGAAGGCAACCCTACCCCCCCCCCCAAAAAAAAAAAAAAAAAATTGCCGCCCCTTCCCACCCATTCCCCCTGCGCATTTAAAGCAGCCCCTACCCCTCCCCATCCCTCCCCAGCCCCACACAAGTCACTCCTGCCCCCTCCCCTGTTCTGCGGAAGAGCTCACACCCCTTCCCCTGCTGCCACAGCCTGGCAGCAAGCATTCCAGGCACCTACGACCCTCTCAATCCCCTCTCCCACCCCTACAACCCATCTAGACCCCTCCCCCCACCCCTGCAATCACTATAGGGCCCTCCCCCTCCTCCCTCAAACACAATGGCACCCCTCCCACCTCCTCTCTCTGACCTATGGCAACCTGAAAAGAGCAGAAAACAGAAAAAGAGAAGTTGCCTAAGATCTTCAATCCCTTGAATTGCTTTCCTTCCAAAGTTTTCCTAATTTTTCCCTTCAACCTATATCCATCATAAAATCCCTTCTCAAACCCAATTCTATTTAGGAACCTAAGTTTTCCTCCCATCCCATATCATTCTTGGGTATCTCAAACCATTGCATTGGTGACTTGTCAACAATTCTAACTTGTCCCTAAGTTTTCCCATAAATCCTTAGAACCTTTTCCATAATATTTTACCAATATTTGCTGGAAGATTCTGGGCGAATCCTAAATTCTAGGGAGATTCTCCTAGAAAACCTAACCCTAGAACTAGATTCACGTCACTGATGTTACTCTGAAATTTGGAAGACAAATTTTACTGCTTTAAATATTAGGTATTTGCATTAGAATTTTGCATGTGGCATCTAGCCATGTCCTAGACGATCTTCCAATTTACAACCAAAAAGCAGTATCATTCAGTTCTCTAGATTGAATATAATAACATAAATAGACCCATATAGCCACCAAGCATACATGAATCCTTGTAACCTAAGAAGAGCCATGAACAATACATACCTGTGCTGAAGATTTCTCCAAGTTTTTTAGTGTCTTTTGCTTCTCCCGCTTAAGGTAATAAGGCTTAACAACAAATGTCTGTGATCAATAAAAGGGAAAACAGTATAAGCATGTGCATATCAAAAAGTTAAAGAAAACAAGGTGTCCTAGATATGAAACTGCAGATCAATATCTTGTTAAAGTTTTTCAAAATAAGAAAAGCCATCATGACCAGCGTAGAAAAAGCAAAAAGTTGCTGCACACTTCCATAAATCCTTTGACTCTCAAAACGCCAATTAGAAATGGCAATGACAGGTTTATATTGCTCTGATACCATGAAACAGCAACGGTACAAGGAAACCAGTCCCTGGCACCCCATGGAAAAAAAAATGAGAAATCGAGGAAGTAGGAGAGAAAAAACAACTGCTCACAATTTGGTTGTTTTCCCAATCATTGATGCAGTGTATTTATAAAATAAATACAGATACAACATGCATCCCCCTTGACCTATGTGTATTTATATTAGCCCCTGTGATAATGACTGTAATTACATAAATGCCCCTGTGGTGCATAATTCTTTACAGTATCCAAGGGGAGAACCTTGTTAGAGAAAGAGAGGAAATATAAACCTAGAAATTACTCTCAGTGATCAAAGGTTAAGACTATACAGCCTGGAGACTTCCAGAAATTAGTTTAAACACTAAGAAATAAAGCCGAAGCACAACAACCATGCTATCTGGAAGTCCTCTTTTACAAAATTCAGGTTATCCATGGTGGGAATGTTCTTTGTCCTTGGAGGCACTCAATCACTGTTCTAGCTTCAGTTAGTAAATAAAAAAAATCAGTCTAAGAAATTAAAGATAAAAGGCTTCATTTCATGATTGTACTTTGTTCAATCAGCACATTGAAACATTTCAATAACTATCTGTAAGAAAGCACGTTCTTGAACATGGAATCAACTAAAGGAATGATTACAGATGGGAGCAATAAATGCATGAGATTTATGTGTAAACCTTCAGGAGGAAATAAAGAGATGATGGGATCATCAAAGCTCCAGCGGCAACAACTGCAGTCAACTCCCTAGAAAGCAAGACCTACACACATCCAGTTAATGGTCAAAGTAGATTGGAATGTCTTATAATACAAAAGTCAATGCGGATACAGAAAGACAAAGATTAAATAAAGACTCCAACCTCAGAGGGAAAATACTAAATGGTATATTGCATGAGCTTACCCTCCACACAAGTGTATCAAATGGAGGTGTCAGTTTCTTCAGAATATGTAATTTTGATTAAGATGAAACAAAACTAATTTGAAATGTTCCTTATATTGACAAATAGTTGTCAAGGCGACAGCTGACACCTAGGCATCCAGGCAACCTTCAGTCAAGAGGAAAGAGATAGATTCCTGGAAATGCTAGGCTAGGCCACACTCCAGGACAGATTCTCATATAAATAATAAAATAAATCAGAATTCCTAATGTAAGAACTTTGCATCCATGAATTATCTATATTTAAAAATAAAAAGCACCGAGCATAATACCATTGAGGCACACAAAATTTGAAATATGATAGCTTACAGGAATAATTAGCTTCTGTCCCCCACGATGGAACTCGAATTTCCAGAAGACTCCCTATTTAACCAAAAGGAAGAGATAAGTTATTCACAAATTTCATAGGAAAATGCTGTACAACCTGTATTGCAATCAAAGGAAACGTGACAAGTGCACATCAGAAGCTGAAGGTGAGACTTAGGCAGAAGACATATTTCGGTTGTAGTGTGTGTAAAGAGAACTTTGGGGGGGGGGGGGGGGGAGAAAAGGATAAGAAGATACACTGATACAATGTCATTTAAAAAAAACATGAAATCAGTTCAAATATGGTATAAGATGTAACTACAAGACACAAATTTGATAATTCTTGACTTCAGTTCCTTCTTAGCAATGTCTATGAGACACCTACACAATATATGCCTTGCAATGTTAAATCATTATTACTAACAGGATAGAGATCCCAAAAACACCCCTGAAGAAAGAAGAAACACGTTTATGAAAATATGGGACAGAATATTACTTGTCAATCAATGATGTGTTGGATAACAAGTCAACCTTTTCTGTTATAAGGATATTACACAAAAATGCTTATGTGAATCTGAATTTGGACTCTTGCAACGCTAAATTAGTTGGCAGCAAATACACCTGCCTGGACTCTGGAGTAGTTCTGAAGCTAACAGATGATTAAAGCAGTGGGACAGTTCCACGTTGGGACAGGTTGTACAGAAAATTTTGAGATTGGACCTTTAACAGGAATATCAAAACTAAATTTCTTGCAGTATTGTGTTAGGTGTTAATTTAGTTGATGCCATACTGATGCCTAGGCCACAAAGCCTACCCAGATGCCTAAGTAACCAGTGCCTCGTGTTTCAAGGCATCCATGCCTATATGATGAAGTGAACAACCAGGAATTTGGAAAACATGCCAAGGATATGGAAGAATTTATAGAACACGACAAGTAGACCAGTAACACTCCCTTCCAGTGCCTTGTGCAGGAAAAAGTATTGACCATAAAACAAATGGAAGCCACCGAATACAAGATATCATACCCCCAGCACCTTGGCCTTGCATATATGATAAATACAAATGTATAGATGGCAGAATTATATACCCAAAACTTTACAGGTGACATTTGAACTTCAGAGGTTATCAATTTCCCAACACAAAAAACAACAGGAGGAAAAAGAAACATTGGCTACAGAATACTTGGTTCAGTGGCCAGCATAGACTTCAAAAAACATAATCATCAATCAGTAATAAACTTAAAGCATGCTTCCTCGCCAACTCCAAGGATAGCAGCAGTCACCTGAATTCCGATGGAATAAAGCATCCGAACAGCACTGAAGTCAGATATCTTCCTTCCACCCCCAACTTCCAACTCCAAAGCAGTGCTGCAAAATTGATACTGACGTCACAAAACTGAAGGAGAAAATACTTTAATGAATATTACAAGAGCAAAATTAAATGAGATAAACACTTTAATGAATATTAGAAGTGTGTGCCTCATCATTAATTCTTTACAAAATGCACTGTAGCAATTCCAGCTCCATCATGTATCCAAAATAAATGACAAGAAATATCTAAGCAGTGACAAATGATAACGTTAGAGAATTTACAGGAAATTATAATAGCAATTACTAGATCATTATATTTCCACTGGATTATGATGAGTAAACTGTGCCCCATTATTCTTTTAAGTGGAGTGTGCCCCAATAGCAAATGATTTGAACATGCAAAGAAGATCCTTTGCACCCTTGGGGAAGAGGTCATTCCTCGCCTATTCTTCACCTGTACCGACTCCCTTGCCATTTGGAGCCTTGCACTAAGCTCCATAAGGCCCGCAGCCATTTCCAATCCCCCTTTGATTGAGAATGCCCGTCAGATGTCATCTACTTTCGGATGATCTCAGATCACGGATATCATTGGGAAGGTTTTTTTTGGAGCTTCGATCAGACACGTTGGCTTGACCTTCAAAAATGGACCACCAATCTCATTTCCAACAACAGATTTGGCGAGCCATTTTAAAGATGTCAGCTCTAAGCTCCTCTCCGTTCCCCATAAGCACCTGTTATATACCCTAAGGAATAGGCATATTTTTGTTACCTAAGGACTTGATTCTTCTCTTTTGTGTACCTAAGCTCCACCAGCTTAGGCTCCCCCACTCCCCCTTCTTTCTTTCTTTCTTTTTTTCCCTTGCGATGATGTATCCTGGGTCAAGCCCCCTGAAATTGGGCCCAAAATCCAGATCTAACAAGGTATTCAAAGCTGGCTGAATACCCCAGGGGTATTTTGGTCATTTTCCAATCCCCTTTTTGGGTCTGAATATGGGTCTTTATAGAATCCCCTTGATCCAAGGGTTAGGGATCTATCTTTATTTTTCTGTTTGAGTCAGTCAGTTAAGACTTAAGAGTTATAAATCTTTTAATGTATGGGTAAGTTTCCTTATTTAGAAAGGGGATCTAACCTTTTTGAGTTTGTTCACATTTAGAAGTCAGTAATTGAATCTTTTAGAGTCGGTTATTTCAGAAATTTGAGTTCTATTTAGTTAAATGTTGGATTCCCAAATAGGTAGGGAATCCTTATTTGAGTCCAACAGTTGTGGAGGCTATAAATAGCCTAGTCCAGTATTGTAAACTTCAGTTTTTGATAATTAATGAATTGATTAAGTGAAATTTTGAATTGGGAAGTCGTGGGTATCCCCTTGGGACCCTGCGGCTGGGTTAGAGAGCTTTGCCTTCTACAATTCTGAGATTTTTTCTTCATCTTCAAACTTCCAAGCACTCAGTCCAGCATTGAAGAACTCCAGATCTTCATCCTCAAGTAAGTAGAAGACCCCTCTCCGTCCACAGCCCCTCCCCTTGATCTCAGACCTTAGAAACAGTCCCATCCCCATCCCAAATCACCCCTTCCCCTTCCCCTTCTGGTCCAGAAACTTCTACCCCCTCCCCTAGCATCCATAAGCCCCTCCCCCTCTCCTCCCTGTTTCTGCGATAGCTGCAGCCTACTCTCCTGATTAGACCACCACCTCAGTCCCCCTTGACCCCCTTTCTTCCCCTCCTAAGTTCGCATCTAACCCCTGAACATAACCCCTAAGTTCATTACCCCATTCAACCTATTTTGACCTAATCTAAAATTTCTGCAAGTCTTCTTCAACCTTGGGGTTTGAATTTTTGAAATTTCAGAGTAGAAGTTTTATTAAGTTCCAACAATTAGAATCCATTCTAGTTGAAAGATTATATTAGAATTCAGTTCTGAAAGGCAGAACCCTCAGCCCTAGCCCTCTTCACACCCTAGCTGAAACCCAAATTTACCCTAAAACCCTAGCCAAAACACCTAATCAGTGCTGGTTCTTATTTAAGAGGATCCTGGATATCCAACCCTAAACCCTGGGTTGCATCATGCACCCTTGTGGGTTTAAATTTATTTTTCTTCACCCAAAAAATAAAAATAAAAAAAAAGGAGAGATTGGAAGGAGGGTCACCAGCATTTTTTTTCTTTTTTCTTTTTTCCATTTCCTTTTTTGAGTGGGTATGAAGGTGGATTGAAGGGTGGTAAAATAAACCTAGGAATGTAATGTCTGGGGAACCATGAAGAGGATCCCTCAGGCTGTATAACTTACGATTAACATACCCTGACAAGAAAAAGTTCTAGCTAAAACTTAAAAAATGGAATTTACTACAGTAACCCTCTCTCTATCCTCAGGATCCAAGAAGGTTTCTTCATAATCAATCACACTGACAGCCAACAGAGATGAGATTGGCCAGTCACTCTACTAATTCTTTTATCCATTTAGAACCCCAAAATTTTACCTAGATTTGAATTTAGGCACATTGACAACTTGGCAACGGGTAACCCATCCTAAAGGGATTCATGTCACTTAGACAGGGTATTGGCAACACCTTGACAGGTATAGTATATCCAGAACACAATGACTATCATAAGGAAGTAATGAAATGTCCGTCCAATGGGAGTAGATCATGGCCAGCTTATAACTTGCCACTAGACACCTAACACCCATATTTGGTGCACAAGCAGGTCCCACCCTCCTCTACTCATTCATTTACTTTAAAACCTAACAAAGTTTTCCAAGTGGCAAAATAATTCTTCACACAGCAACTAACACAACTCGGCCTTTACCAACTAAATTGGAACGACTACATAGATCCTTGCCTTCCAATTAGCTCTGTTCAAGGTCATACTAGATACAAGGCTTAAGCCATGCATGTCTTTTCACCAATTCTTCAAAAGTTATTCTAGGTCTACCCCCGGTTCTTTTAGTTCCTGCAATTTGGATTAAATCAGTCCTTCATACTGGAGCATTTAAAGGCCTCCACTAAACATTGTTATCCACCTCAATTGACTTTCTCATAGCTTATCAGTCATCAAAGCCACTCCCAGACTAACTCTAATATGATCATTCCTTATTTTATCCTTCACAGTTTTGCTACTGAATTCTTCTTAGCTACCCAACACTCTTCACATGCATTAAAGCTGATCATACAATGGTCCTATAAAACTTTCCTTTTAAGCTTTATAGGAATATGTCAACCACACAACTCTCCACTTGATCCATCCTATATTAATTTGGTTGGAAACATTGTTCTCTATATCACCTTCTTTATTTATAATTCAGCCAAGATACCAAAAATAACCACTTAGTCGAATCTCCTTCTCATCAAGTTTCATCACCTCACCATCTATCTTTGTATAACTGAAGTTACATGCACCAGATATTCCATCTTCATTCTACCTAGCTTAAAACTTTTGATTCTTCGAAAATGATTGATTATGAGTGAAACAGAATAAGTGGGACCACAAAATCTAACAGAGGCCAATCCAGGGGAAACATTATCCATCAAAAACTCACATCAGCTACTACCCCTCAGCATGGCCCATCACTATGCGACACTATTGTCTGTGCTAGCGCATCTTTGACACCAGTTATATGTATCCATAATACAACCAACAAAAATACATTGACATAAACCTAGAATTTTGAGATTTATAATTCTGCTTCCCTTCTAAAAAGCTCCAAATGTTAAGAATTTCTTCCCAAAAGGTGTACAGAAGACAAAAGGATGCATGATAAGGAAAAAGGAACTGTTCAACAATTCTGATATTTAAAGAACCATCAAGCATATACCTTCCGATTCTACCAGCCACATGGCCATGCGACTTTGTGGAGAAGTGCCGAGTATAATGAGCAGATGCCCCCAATGAACTTGTTCCAAACTGCAGAGATTACTTATTTAGTTGAAGTAAATAAAGAGAAGAAGGTCTCGAATCAGCATTAGTAGATGTGAAAGCAAAAGAAAATTGCAAAAGGTGAGAAAAACAAAAAGCAACCACTCACACACTCTTTACATCCTTATCATTGATATGTAATCATATTCTACAAATAGAAAGCACACAATAGCCTTCAATGTAACTTGAAAAAATTTTAAATAAGAACTTGATATAGTATAATCAGATAAGACATCAAATGCACGGCAAACTCAACTTAGCTCCATCTTCTTTGCAATGGCAATTCCCCTCTCTGAAGTGGCTTAACTCTTTTTATATCTTACTCAGCATAAAAAGGCCGATATCAGTGCCAGATTCGGAATCTCATCTGCTTCACCACCACTTTAGTTTAGATTACCGGGGAGAAGCTCCAAATCTTGCTTTTACATGTTTGCTTTCACCTTGATAATTAATACAAAACCTTTCTTAACCTCCTTTCAAGAGAATCAGGAAAAGAAATGCAGCAGCTCCAAATCTCGTAAAATCCATAATTATAAATCATGAAGTGTGAAGGGAAAATGTGTTATAAATCTCATTGTTGCTCACAAGAACCAACACAAAGTTTCCATTTCCAGAAGATCAAAGAGGAGAAAAGCGGGAAAGAAGAAGAGAGAGAGAGAGAGAGAGAGAGAGAATGGTTGGATCTGGGCTCCCTGCATTTAACTATTGCTGGAAATAGTCGTTCTCTGCCCAAATACATGCCAAAGTACATCGTTGTTGGTGAGTTAAAGAGGACAATAACCTTTGGAAGCCTCAATATAGGTTTACTTTGCAACAATAGAGATCATCACCCGTCTGAATTTTTGCCACCATTCCATCCTTGGCAGCTCTTTAAGCTCATTATTCTCCTTTTCAAGTCCACTCTCAGAGCAAACCCTATCCCTGTTATTAACTCAAAAAAATTGTGCCCATCCCAGATGTATTCGCTGTTCTAAAGTGCAATGGAGTCCTAGATGGATGCACTTGGGATTAAACATATGGTATAAGGTACGGGTCTGCAGTGAATTGGTCATGTTTCTCAAGACATGACTTAATGGAACCAAAGAATGGCTTAACACTGCCCATCAAGAGATATCCTCTGTGAACGCACATCTAGATAACCTTTTTCCATTATCATACAAATCAAAGGAATAAACTATAAGGAAAAGCAGTAAAGATATGGAATATCAGTGTCACATGGATAATCTTATCTTATTTATATATCCTTCCTGCTTAAGTGATTAAGCTAGCAAAAAGATCATGTATTTCAAACCTCATGCAAAACCAGAACTTGCAAACACGACCACATCTCATTTAAAGCAAAATGGTAAGAAATAAATTGTTTTACCACTTACATATGGTGTTCAGAAAGTAACATACATCATTAAATGGGGGAGGACAATAATATGGGAAACCATACAAGAAGACTGCTTTTAAGTTAAAAACGCTCTACTTTCTATAAATCTTGATCTTTGTAGGAGATGAAAATTGAAAACAAGGACATGCCTAAAAGAAGAAAGCTGTACCTTCAACTCTCCAGCAGCAGATGTTTTCTCATCTTTCTTTTGCCATCCAACAGCAATAGATGACTCTGGCCCCAAAACAAGTTGTATCTGAGATAAAAATAAATAAATAAATATTTCTGGAATGAACAAGCACATTAAATCATTTAATAAATTTTGATTGAAATTGTCAAAATTTCAACCAAAATCACTGCATTTTCGAAAATTGAAACGAAACCTTCAAGATTTCGTCAAAATCATAGGTTTCAACTGAAATTTCGCAGATTTCGACCATTTCGCAGGTTTCGACAAAAATTTTGCAAGTTTCGACACTCCAACTTGTTTTTCCTTGGTTTTTGTTAATTTCTATCCCATTTTCACCTATGACAGTAGAAATTTCTCATTCAGTCACTGTTCAACACATTCTTCATCTCCCAATTTCACAAAATATGGCTGCTGCTCTCAGGACTTGGTTCTGTGCAACTATTATCCTCTTGCTTGCAGAAAGTCGGTTTTCTTCTTTACATTTGGTTTTCATTCCTTGATTTAACATGAACGTTATATTAACTTTCACAATCAAAACGCATGATTTGCAGGTTATTTTCAGTGTACTTTGGATGATATTAATATTTCTCAAGCTGAAACAGGGAAGCAGGGGGAAGGAAAACCAGAATACACGGGAACACTGAAAAACGGATGCAACTGTACACATTGGAATCTAACACTTCAGTGCCCAGAATTTAATACAGTGGAGAGGGTTGACCCTTTGGTCTTATGCCCATATGGAAATGGTTCTTGCCTGATCAACAACAGCTCGGCTTTTATGGTTTCGCCACATTCAGCTTCAATTATGCGTGCGATTCTCAAACTGAATTTACTCCTGAGTGGTCTAATAATACATGCCCTGGAAAGCTTTACTAATACATGCATCCCACAATTTAATACTGTTAAAATCACCAATCTATAACAGAACCCCATACAGTAACTCCTGTAGCCACAGAAAACAAAAAAAATACAAGAAGGGCCAGCTACGGCTTCTAGAAAGCAAAATCTTAGGCTTGAATTCTTTCTCTCTACTTTTTTTCCCCCTTTTCCCCTATTGCACCTCTTGAATTCAATCCATAATTCCCAGTTTTTGAAATATACATCTCCAATTAACCATGTGTGCCCCATAAACAATCCAAAGGCCCTTGCTCCACATAAGAAAATTAACCCCACTGCTGGTAAGGAGGAATTAAAGACTTCAGATACATATTACTTTATCAGGCAAGGGAAGAGGAAGTAGATGAAGTTCTGGGCAGACTAAGGATAGAAGATCCAAAAGTGGCATCAACAGCATGATCATAAATCCAGTGTAGATCAGCAAATCATTTAAAAGTTTAATTTTCAGGAAGTAAGGAACTCACTGCCAATTTCTTCTAAGAATTGGAAGCAGGATATTGAGATAGCAAATGTATCTGATGCTAAAACTCGAACTTAAAAGACATAAATAAGTTGCCGCAATAGGGTCCTGGAAACTCTACAAGTAAAGTTCAAGACAAATGGTGGCCGCCTACCAACAAAATTTTCTAATCTCTAACAGGTGCCAGGGTATTTGTCGCTTCCCTTCACCAACCCGTATCAAAAAATAAAGGAAAATAAGGCAGACTCACTAGACTCACTATTGCTACAGGAATAGTACTTCAAAGGTGTATGATGGAATAATTGAAGAAACATAGGGGATGCCAAATGAAGGATATACACCTCCTCCAAACTGGGTCAGCAGGTGCTTTTGTATCAGTCTACAAACAAAACTTTTATGAAGATGCTGATGTCTCAATTTGGCAGAAGGCCTTCAAAAATCTTAGAATCAGAAACCAAAAGCTCTTTACTGTCACAAAACAAATCAATATTGACCAAATAAAAATGCTATACACTAGCCTCATTGAAAAGAAAGTAAACAACATGTCTACTCAAGCGTATTTGATTCTAGGATTAAGAAGAAGAATAAAGTGAATTGCAGGAAATTGGATTCCCATCCTATATGAGCTAAAAATTAAAATATATTGTAAACTGTAATAATCCTTTTTTATATGCTGTCACTCTGTTCTGTTAGTTGGTGTATACGATTCTGCATCAAGTTTTTATGTATTGTTTAATGAAATGTATTTCTTATTTCCCATTTCCAAACAAAACATACACACTATAACAACCAATGCTCCCCCCCCCCCCCACACACACAAAAAAAAACACAAAGGAAGGAAAAGCATACATTTCCATCTGCTGTCTCAGAGAGTTTTCGAGTCCAGGTATTGGTAAGATTAATTGTACCGTCGCTCAAAGATATTGCTATTCCACTTGATGCTGTTGAGCGGAGAGACAAATGGCTGTGAAAAAATGGATAAGATCATGATGACAGTGAATCATTGATGAGCAGAATATGCCAAAAACATTAGGTAACTTACAAAAGCAATTGTCCTACCGCGACGTCTGTACCCCAAGAAGTGACCGTAAACCAGCTGATGCCATGAACTCTATGGAAGCAACTGAAGAAATCTGATGCCTCAACACAAAAGTAGCAGCTCCACCCCCAGAATTTCCATTAACTGTCATATTGCCACCGACAGCAATAGCATTACGCTTGGATATCTGAGATTGAACTTCGCTAGACATTGCCATTCTGAAAGTCATGCATTGAACCAAAATTTAGGTGGACAGAAGAAGAAAGAAGAAACTGGAAATTGTTGACACAAACTAACTGCATATTTTGTATCATCACGTAAAAAGAATAGAACATATTCAATGCAATTAAATAATCTTAGCCATCAATGTTTGGACCCCTTCACCCTCCAAATCCTTCACCACATCCTCTGCTTGGAACCTTCTCCGCTCCCCTCATCCCTCTGTCCCCTGGTCCCGCCTGGTTTGGTTTAAAGGCCATATCCCCCGTCACGCCCTCACCCTTTGGAGATCTCTTAACCTTGCCTTCCCTACCCAAGCCTTCCTCATTAGCCGCCATATTCCAGCCAACCCCTGCTGCTCCCTTTGTGGGAATGGTTCAAAGGACATTGATCACCTTTTCTTCTCTTGCCCATTCTCCTGTCCCCTATGAGATAGAGCCCTTGCATCCATTTGGCCCCACTCAAGACGCTCACACGGGTTTGTTCGTGATTGGACTTGGATCTTGAGGTCTTTTGCCAGTCACTCTATTTGTGATAGCCTTGGCAATCTTGTCTTTGGTGCATCCATCCATCATGTCTGGTGGGAGCGTAACCTTAGAAGATGGACTTCCAAATCTCGATCCCTATACCAGATTTGGAAAGCCATTTTCTTTGATGTATCTTCTAGATTAGCTTCCTTCCCCCATCCCCCTGTTGTTGACAACCCCATAAATAGACTAATTGTTAGTTTCTGGGGTCTTAGTTGCCCTCTTATCCCCGCTCTTGAGCTTTGTGCTCCCCCCTGCCCCTCTTCAGCTCTTGATGTATTTTCCCTTGTTGTGTTGCTTGTGCTTTTAATATATTACTTATTCATCCAACAAAAAATAATCTTAGCCATCCAGTAAAAAACTAACTAGATCAAAATAGAAAGTCTTAAGGATTTTCTGCAACCAGCAGAGTATAGTTCAACGGATTTAATGTCAACTACTTAAATTTAAACACAGGAAAGCTAACTAGATCAAAGCAGTAGCCACAGCCATTTGATCAGCTACAGATTCATTCTAAATCATTCTATGAGAAACAACGTTTATCAGAAAAAGGGTCCAACGGTTCCCAACCAACTCCCAGGTTAAGCAAACTTTTCTGGACTAAATATAAATAAATAATTATGTTGAGAACTTAATCGAAACCTGTTAGCTGATTATGATTGAATAAAATTGATAAAAAAGGGAAAGTCTAAGGATTTTCTGCAACACATCAGAGTATAGTTCAACGGATTTAGTGTCAACTACTTAAATTTAAACACAGGAAAGCTAACTAGATCAAATCAGTAGCCATAGCCATTTGATCAGCTACAGGTTCATTCTAAATCATTCTATGAGAAACAACGTTTATCAGAAAAAGGGTCCAAGGGTTCCCGACCAACTCCCAGGTTAAGCAAACTTTTCTGGACTAAATATAAATAAATAATTATGTTGAGAACTTAATCGAAACCCGTTAGCTGATTATGATTGAATAAAATTGATAAAAAGGTATGGTGACGCCTAAGGAAATCAAAAGGTAAAAGAGTAAGGATACTAATCAGAACCGCGAGACCCGGAACCGCCACCCGCGGAAGGCAGACCGCAGGGGAACCGCCGAGACCGCCATTCCCGGATCGGAACCTCAATTTTCCCCCTTTTTTTTGGGAGGCGACCGAACAACCGCCACCACAGGAAACAATCACTCACTTGCATGAAATATTTAAACAAAACCAAGGTGATAATTAATCAAAACGAGATGGAACCATAGGACATAACAAATTATGAGCATGATACTTCAATAGCTAAGGTCTAATACAGTGTATAACACCCAACCCACATCGGCACAGGGTAGACGAAACAACAGGGGCCAACCAAGGCCACCAACGGCAAAGGCCAAAGCAATCCAAGTTCACCCGGGACCAAACCCACCGAGAGGGCCACCGAGTGCGCAAAATGATTCCGTCGGACCCCGGATGGTGAGATTCCTTCAGGTGGCGAGATCTCTCGAGAGAGCGAGATCTTCTACCATGATACTAATTCAATCCCAATAATATCTAATAACCCAATGGGCCCAAAGTAGTAGCTCAGTTGGCAAGGATCAATACATCCCCTCGGCACCTACCTATCAGAGGGAATCCAGAGGAAAAAGATGCAGATCAAGCAACAAGCCTTTTTCCTCCCCCTTTTTTGGTTTCTTCATGCTTTAAAAATGGGTCTTGAACAAGCCAGATGAACATTAGCTCAATCTATAACCACCATTTTGCATGAGCCTGCGCTAATTTACAACCAGCACGATCTAAGACCACCCACACTGTCCTTGCTCTCATGTATGTGGGACTGTGGGTGCAAGTGATGTCTACCAGATGGAATCTTGCATAACTACAGTGAAGCAATGAAGCAATATCTTGAGCATTTCAAAGATCAGTAAGAAGCTACTCACTCGTTGGTAAGGCTTCAAAGAAGTCCAAATATTTATTCAGAATCAATTTAAATGTATCACAAAGCTGGAAACCAAAGAAAGATCTAAAGGATGAGATGCATACCCTCTCATGATGCCACCTCCCCTGAGAAACCGTGGAATAGACAAAGCTGCAACAACTGAACCAGAAGGTCTAACATGGGAATATATCTCTTCCTCTTCCTTCTGCTTCCGTGACCTTTCAAACTCTTTTTTTATTTCTTCTGCTTGATTTAAATTTGAACTAAGCTCTAAACCTGAAGTTATTCCTTCCATACCATAGATATCATATATTTGTCTCTTTTTTTCATCAGTTAGAATTTCATATGCTTCGTTAATCCGCTGAAAGTTCTCTGTAGCAACATCCTTCATCTGAATTGAACAAGCATGTAAAAGAACATGAGTAAACAACTTCAAGGGACCCCAACCAGCACCCCTAAAGAAGGAAAAAGAAATGACCAAAAAATGAAAATCATAGACCATTCATGACAAATTCCAAAATAGGTTGTGGGAATCAGCATTTGGGATTCTAATCTGATTCTTGAAAGCATGCTGCTCCTCCAATCACCAGAGTAAAACTCCTGAACTTGAATCAGGGAATGTCTGAACGGTCCTAAGGTTTTTAAATAAAGAAAGAACATGGCCTATAAAATCTGAGAATAGAAGCTGCATCACAACCAATAAGGAAACTAAGAAAACCACAAGCTATTGACCTTTTTTCCAACAAGCAGCAAACAGGTGACTTCCTCTGAAGGATATTTTTAAGTGGATAGGAAAAATGAATAATTACCTTATTATTTAGTTATAATTTTGTTCCTTCACTTTTTATTTTGGTGTTTATTATGTCTTATTTGAGTGAATTCAGTCCCCATGAGTCGAGCCCTACTTCAAGCTGTTTCCTAGTAAGTTAACACTGCCTCCAGGGTGAATTATTGGCTGGAAGAGTTCAAGTTTTGATCACGTCTTGTTTTAAGTTTTGGAAAGTAGTTATTTGTTCCAGAGTGTAGCATATGCTAACGCTTCCTGAGTACTTCTGTCCTCCCAAAATAGAAGGGCAGAGATGTGATTTCATTGGGAGAGGTTAGATACAGACTCAGGAAGCCTAGCATGCGATTCTCATGGATGGAAGTTTATAAATAAGTTTGTAAAAAGCTACAATAGTTCACATGAATTTGACATATATAGTCGGCAACTTGGCATTGCCTGTAGTCTGTGGTGAATCAGATCTCTCTGGCACATAGTTTTTTCAAGTTGTTGCCTAGGCATCCAGGCCTTCTATGGTTCTGGGCCTCCAGGTTCGCCTAGTCGCGTAGTCGGTTTTCTATGCCCCATTGGATGCCTTGGCGCCTTGACAACCATGCTCTGGCATTGGTAATTTAGTAGGCTCCTTGGTAATGATTCCAACAACATCAGGTAGCAGTTCCAAATCATATCCTTTTAGACTTTGCCTCTGTTCAGTTTCAGTTTGATCCTAACCCCAAAAAAATCCTGTTGGTGTGTCAACAGATTCCACTCTTATTCCTTAATCTGCTGTAGAATTCTAGCTTCTTGGTAGAAATTTCAGTTTGTTGTCTTCAGAAGGGATTCTGATATAATTTGAAATGAAACCAGCCTCTATATATAAGAATGATATGACTGCACCAGATCCTTCATTATTCTGATATTTAAATTCTCTCAGCCCTGGATTATTTGTTCAGAATAAAAAATTACTTCACTTGACAATTTATTGGATTAACCCTACCTATCTTCCTTCTCTTCGTTCTCAAACTACAGTATAGTTTACTTTTCAAATCAAACATGCTCCAAGCAGAATTTGTCCACCACCAGACATTCAATTAACCAGATATTCTTGAAACCCTATAAACCCGGTTCAATTGTCTAAGCACATAAAAAGCTAGCCCGACCCCAAGGGGTTGCTCAATCAGCAAATATCAACAACTCAGAAAAGCAGGTCATAAGTTCAACTCTTCCTGGGGCCAAATATCAATAAATAAAAACTAGGACATATCAAGTTCTGGGCAGAAACTGCCAGAGTTTTTTGCCTATTTGATGCAAACTGCCCTCAGTGTGCTTACTGGCCTGGTTTTTTGCTTCCGTTCGCAGCACACCCAATTTCTGCCCCTACAAAAATCCGGTCTTTTCAATTACCTAACCATAAGCTTTACTAAGAGATTTATTGATGTAATCTTCTACATCCTGAAGAAACAAGAATTGTACAGGTGATCTATAAAAACCAGCCCAGGATAAGCATAGGTTAGGAATTTACAATAAGAAAAAGCATTCCAAAAAACGAAATGTATGGGCGATTTGAAATTAACAACGAAATGTCTGTCAGGTTGGTCGGCCCTTGGGCACACGGTTGCTTCTCCTGCAACCCTCAAGATCGGAGACAATTGTCAGGAGAGAGTTTTGGACTCAAGAGCATCATCAGCTTCCTCAACACGCAATGGGGGAGGTTCAGGGGTACTCAAGACAGAGAGAGCCTGCAACAGGAGCGGAAGGCGAATGCGAGAAAGAATAGGGTCTTTTCATTTTATTTATTTATTTAATGGTTCAAGATTGATCAAATTGGATTTGCCTCTTGATTCAGGACCCCACGATCATATGTGTCTATGTCAGACTTTGCAATGAAAAGATTCTTATTTCAGCAGGACAGAGTCCATTACATTTCATTTCTTGAACTTTCCCTCCTAATATACTGATTCTTTGTGTGCCTGCCTTTACTTTATCAGCTGTTAGTTCTTCAAATTACATCTCATTAGAGTTTTTTGTGCACTATGCTTTACATCAAACAGCCAGCAGGAATAATGGTGAATGGTAACAAAAACGACATTCTTATTCGAACAACTTATAGTACCATTGACTGCATAATTATATGCGCTAAACAAAGGAGAATGCATCAAAGCATTTCGTAGTCATGCCTAAATCCAAACCAAATCAATAATGTAAAATTCATACAGTATCACTAATTGATAACTAAATTACGCTGGAAATCGCATTCAGACCAAAAGAATTGGTTTAATAGATGGAAAAGAAAGTATATAACCTGAGGAGATTGATATTTATCGGGATGATAGATTTGTGCCCATTGACGATAAGCTTTTCTTATTTCTTCATCTGAAGCTTCAGGTGAGATGTGAAGAAGAGCGTATAACTCTCTGTTTGGCGGCCCCTTTGATTCTTCCTTCATCTTTCACTGAGAAAGTTTCACCCACAACAGATTGGTTTCTCTATCTGTTGCAGATGCAGTTGGCTCGGAAGCCGGAGTTTGGGTTTTTTGAGGGTTTTGAGTTTGCCGGCGAGGCACAGACGTGATTTTCTCTAAACAGTGGATTAATAAGGGCATACGACTTAAACGAGGAACGGGTGAAGAACAAAGCGGACCCCAAATCTAGTAACGATATGCTAGTCAACCAAAACTTATCGGGTGCCCTTTACTAGACTAGCAGCAAAGTGACGCCACCATCACCGGTTCGTACCATTTTATGCAACCGGTATGGTTCGTAACACCTGACGTTTCGGATCCAATCAAGCCAATATTAGAGACGGTATCATTCCAAATCGGTTTTACGATGTTACAAATTTACCAAAAATAGAATTTTGCTTGATTGGATTTGTATCGGCTAATATCGATACAACCAAAGAGGAATATTGTATATGACAATTAAAAGTATTTTTTTAAAATAAATGAATAAATAAATAAATCAAGTATCAAGTTATTTTTGAGATTACAACGATTTTAGAATTGTATATTATTAATATCAACCAATTCAATCTTGAGATTGAAATGATTCACCCTATTTGACAGATCGAATGAATGATCCACAAATACTAGGCTAGATTGGTTATTATTGAGATTTAGTTTAGTTCAAGATTGATTTATATGTATTGTGTCGAAATCTAACATAAGAATGAACTGCGATTAATTTTGGCTTGAATGTATTCATAATAGAAACAATGAGCTTGGGTTGACCTGGATTCACATCTTCTATAATTTTCACTTCTTACAATTCCTTGTACACATGACAGTTAATTATCTAAAGCTTGCTTTGTTTCCTGGGGAAGACAAGATGATTTGGGGATATACCAATAATGGTACTTTCTCAATAAAACCAGCATATCATATGTTATGTGATTTGAGAGATATGGAAATTTCACACTTTAGTGTTGCTGAGCTTCAACAGATGCAAGTTCCTAAGGAAGTATGGAAGTCGGTTGGCAATGTAAAGTTCCTCCCAAACCCAAACTTTCATTTGGAGGGCCCTCAAGGGTTTAGCCCGGCGAGCTTAAGACAGCAATGCCGAATGATGCTAGCGCCTAGATGTGGTGGCTGAGGAAACGCTGAACATATTCTCTTCATTGTTCTATAGCTAAAGTGGCACTCCTCCCCTCTTGGGATAAAGTTCCTCACTCTAATGTCTCTCTCTCGGGTTTTATTCAAGATTGGAGTAAAGTTGGGAAGGATAAACAAGAAGTTCCAGAATCTCTTGTATTGCAACCTTCATTTGTTGGGAGTTATGGCAAGCCCGAAATAGGCTAATTTTTGAAGGAAACAAATCATTCCGGCCGATAGTTCAGCAAGCTTTAAAAGAAGTCAAGGCTCATATAGAGGCTATTCGAGTGGTTGAGGTGAAGGCTGCTGTGAGTAACTCAAACCTATCTTGGAAGCCTCCCCTAAAGGAGTTATGAAGCTAAATTCAGATGCGCCCTCAAAGACAACAGAGGAGGTTTGGGTTATATTTTGAGAGATCACAAGGGAGTTTCTTCATGTGGGCTCGCCCTTACTCCTTTCTACACCCTTGAGGGAGAAGCTTTAGGAATTCGTGAGGCTCTTCTAGATGCAGCTGCGAAGGGGTTTGATCATATAATGGTGGAAAGTGATTGTCAACAGTTGATCAATGCTCTTAATTCTAAAGTCACTACCGTGATATTTTGAATATTGTAGAGGATATCATCCACCTTCTTCTTATTTTATGGATTGTAGTTTTCACTTTGTTCCTAGGGGATGCAACACCGTTGCTCATCTCTAGCTGGGAAGGCGATACCTTAACGGGGAGGACTAACCGGCCAAATTCCACTACTTGGTTGTTGGATCTTTGTAATTCGACACCTTGTCATTTCCCTGTTCTTTGAAATGAATGTTGGTTTACCAAAAAAAAAAAAAAAAAAAAAAAAAAAAAAAAAAAGAGAGAAATAAGGTTGATTATTTTTTTTTTTTTTTGTTTTTTTTTTGGTTTTTTTTTTAATTTTTATATAATTTTTTTATATATAATAAATATATATAAAAAATAAAAAAAAAAAAGAAAAGAGAACCCGGGCTGCACGGGTGGTCGAGAAGTCGCCTTCAACAATCAAGTCAGCATAATGAAGCAATACTATCTAAAGACTAGAGCCGAATACGATTCTAGGCTGAGAAGTCACAGAGCTAGTGAGCAGTGGCTTACTAGATTAGCTGATAATGCGATCGATACACTTGGGAATGTGATTCATCTGATGAATATGCAATGTGATTCATATGGTGAAGGCTACCCAAGTAACATTCATTTTCTACTTGTGGGGCGTTTTGTTGAGTGTGGATCATTTCCCTTGATCGGAAACACCTCGACTACTTTATAATGATAAATATAAAATATATATATATATATATTAAAATATTTAAATAGAAGTTCTCATCACCAGCTCCTTGTGGCTCTACTGTATTCTATGGTTAATAAACGACGAAAAACACTCTCGGGGGAGAGGATCCAGACTCCCTTTTCGTCCTAGTTGGTCAATTTTTTGGTTGATTTGTCACCTATCATACAATCAACTCATATTTCCAGGCGAACTATTGCAGATTGTGAAATTACTCAAAATGGGCTGCTTTGTTAAGACTTCTCCTTTTTCTTGTTGGGTGTTTTTCAAATATTGGTGAGAGGAGGCCATGAGGGTAGCCTATAATACAAGCTGAAGTGGCCCTTCAGGATTTCTGTAATAATTTGCTGAACACAATATCCATTTTGGAGAATAGCACCTCAAAAGCATCCATCAACAGGCCCTACACCCTATTCCCAGCTCCTGTGGAATTGAAAAAGTTTGAGGAGGGAAGCTTCCTCGAAGTTGTACACTAAAAGAGGGACAGAGACGGTTTCTTCATGTAAATAATATAGACGAAGAGCTCTATAACTAACCCACTTCTGTTTCTAGGGGAAGACCAGTAAAATAGCTTGCTTCCTTCACTTGTAAAGTCTCCAATGGCAGTAAACCTTAGACATGCAACCATATTTATCGTTTTCAGTCTTCCATTCCTTCTCTATTTCTAGCTATTAGCTTCTCTCTTGATTTTGGCAATCCACACGTACTGGTTATCGACAATTATTGTTTGTTCTGGAGTTAATTTGGTTGAGATCTTGGCTGTGTGGAGTGTTAACTGATCAAAGACAAATGGTGGCACATATGGTAGCATTAGCAACTCTGAAGCTTGTCAGGGCCAACCATGGCGTGAGTAGTTCTTTTGTGAATTCTCTGGTGTGGCCTTTTGTTCTGAAGCTCCCTTTGAGCAGAATTGTAGGCATATCTTACACTGAATTAGCTGCCTCTGTCACTCTCTTTGCTTTCCGATTGGGTCGGATTATTTTTGATGATACTGGGTCAGCCGGCAATAGACAGAGATGGGAGAGAGCTCTTCGGTTGGTCTGCGAGAGGGTGATTGCTGCCCAGAACTCCAGCACTAGACAAGCACAAGAGGGTACCCTTTACTCTGCCTCCATGTTTGCACTTTAATTCGAGTAAAAACCTCTCTCTCTCTTTCTGAACCCTCATATGGTTTAATAGAACAAAGTCTCTCAGTTCTTGGTGTTGTGTTATAGAGATTTTCTCTTTTGGTTGCTTTGAAAGATCTCCACTCCATCTCTTCAAAGGGACAGCCTCACAGCTGCAACCTTTCAAATCTTATTTAGCTGGTGTTTGTATCATATGGATATGGGTGACCAAATTCCCCACTTGATGGGCTTGTTAATTCTCAACTTTGAATGTTTGAAACGCACTTTTTCTATTGCTTGCCTTGTGTTTTCAGCACTATATCCTTGATTCTTTTCAACTGACAGCGTTATGGATACTGGGAGGACTAGATTCTTCAGTAAAAGCAACCGAAAACAGCATTCTAGACACTCAGGTAAAAAAAAAGAACGTTTTGGCTTTACTGTAACTATTCACACTAAACTGACATGTATCAGAGATTCAGAAAAGAAGCAAGAAGAAAAAGAAAATACAAAATCTGCCAAAGATCTAATCTCTTGGGTGGGAAACAAAATGGCTAATATAATGATCTAGAGACGACCAGTTAACAAAGCCAGTTACCCAAGCTTACTGTCCTACATGACTTTTTTCTGTACATGTCTTTCCTCTGTACACTTGACAAGTATAACCCAAAGACTTCTCCTTACATTCCTGTACCACCAAGAATAAGATCAGAAATAATTGAACTTTTCTCCCTTTGGCTGCTTGAATGAAATGTGCCCCTAGGCTTTACTCCTGTGGTTTATAATAAGATCACAATTAAAGCTTGAAGATGTGATTCATCAAGTTGTACATAAAAACTAAACGGAGGTAAAACTCAAAAGGAAAGAAGAAAATAAAGCACCTAATGGAAGTGGATTGGCTACATGCCTACATCTGTGACGAACAAAATCCATTAAATGGCTCCCTACAATGAAAGGATGCTCAAGTCAGTAACTAAGAAAATATTCTCACCAGAAAAAAGAAGAAGAGCAGAGAGTGTGTGTGTGAAAGAAAATGAAAGGAGATTCAGTTGCAGCATTAGAAGTCTCAAAAGTGAAAGAACAAGAAACAATACATCATTTCAAACACATTGAGGGGAAGCTACAAGATTAATGTCCATATATAGATCCATTTGAAGCATCAAAGCCTCAGACACATCAAAATAGGATATGATCAATCTATACTTGTTGATCAGAGCTTGCTCTGGTGATTGCCACTGCTCCTCTATGAAAGGCTCCAAAAAAATTCTTCTCTTTCTTTAGAACTCTCGAGCAATTGGTTGTTTCTATGTAAGTGCATAAGCAGAGGGTGATTTTTTATAGATTCAACAAGTGGGCAAGTTAATTTTAATCCAGAAGAGTTACCTTTGCCTCTGATACTAGTACCTAGCGAATAGATGTATTGCATTACAGTGCAAGTTGATTTTGTATTCTATTCAACAATGGATATTGAGAACTAAGATACATGATCAAGAAAACAAAGAATATGAAACAGCACTGACATGATAGGGAAGAACAAAGAATTAAAAACTGAAAACAAGATAATCCATATACAGAGGAAGTCACAGTAGGACTTACATCAAATGATGCAAAATTTGCTATTTCCTTACTCAATTCCTCTAATGCTTTTCTTTCTTGCTTTTGGGTATTGACAAGCTCATAAGCTAATGAATCAATTTCTTGAACCTGTTAAAAAAAACAGGGAAAAAGACTGCAGTTTGGTTGCGGACCCTGCCCTGCACAAGGACTGAAATGATTGCCCCATACTTCCTGTTGGATGCCCCTGTACATCTCCTCATTAGCCCTTACGCTAGTGCAGGGCCAAGCAACCAAACAGCAAACCCTTCCCACAAGAAAATATAGATGAGATTTATTGTTTGTACTCAGGTAGAGGCGAGTCTTGAGAAAAAAAAAGAAGAGATTGATCACAAGAAAGTTATTGATCAATAAGTTATGACAATTTCCAACCTGTGAGATGAATTTCGCAATTGTTGCTTCAATGCTATCCATGACACCAGTGGCTGTGAACATTGCATTTTGAACTGAATCTGTATCAGCCTTTGATCCATCAAAAAAGGGAAGGAGGGTAGAGATAATTAGAAACAGAAATAACTGAAAGCTATAATTATATGAAAAAAAGGTTGATTAGAAGTTTCTGCTGCAGTTTTTCTCCCTAATTCTTACCTTGGCCCCATTCACCATTGGAAGTCCAGTTGCTGATGCAGATAATTTTCTCCCTATTCTTGCAGCTGCTTCTGAATTTTTCTTCTCAATCTCAACCCATGGGTTAAGGAGGTGGACTTGAGGGTTAATAATTCTGTTAATCTTAATCTCATTTTTGAGTTTTTGAATCTTAAGCCGCTTTTCTAAAATTGAATTCCGCAGTTCAAGGATCCCTGACCAAACCTTCAATATTTTGTCCTGCAAAAGCATCGGCATTTCTCTTATTAAACAGCAGTAAGAACGAAAAAAATGAAGTTTCAGTTGATGGATCCCATCAGGTACATAACAGAACAAAGATTGTCTTCGTTGCTACCTCTGCAAAAGACTTGTTATCAGTTAAAATGGATTCAGATCGAGCGTTAACAAATCTCCATTGCAATAACCTTGTATGCATTATACGTAACTGATGCAATGCTTCAGCTCGGACCGGCGAAGCCTTCTTAGGCCAGAAACGATTCGAAATGTCGATGGCACTAGTCGATCTAACGGGGCTGACCGACGATTTGGGAACCAGAAAGTTTGAAGAACAAATTGAAAAGTTGCTGACAGTTTTAGGCGTTGCTCTACCGGAACAAGTCGGCGAATTGGGAACCGGAAGGTATGAAGAGCAAATCGAATAGTTGCTGACACTCCTTGGTAAAGGTGTCGTTCCGCCAGAATTAGTCGGCGAATTGGTAACCGGAAGGTATGAAGAACAAATCGAATAGCTGCTGACACTCCTTGGTAAAGATGTCGTTCCGCCAGAATTAGTCGGCGAATTGGTAACCGGAAGGTATGAAGAACAAATCGAATAGTTGCTGACACTCCTTGGTAAAGGTGTCGTTCCGCCAGAATTAGTCGGCGAATTGGGAACCAGAAGGTTTGAAGGACAATCGGAAAAGTTGCTGACACTCGTTGGTATAGATGTCGATCTACCGGAAGTAGGCCGCGATTTGGCAACCGGAAGCTTTGAAGAACGATTCGAAACGTGGCGGACACGCGTAGTTCTCGACGTCGTTCTGTTAGAACTATCCACCGAATTTGGAATCGGAAAGTTGGAATGTTTCCTACCAGAAGACAATGCCCAAGCCGAAGGAGTAACAGTTGCTGTTTTCTTCGTCTTCAATTTCTCGATAGGTTTCACAACTCCGGAAGATGTTCTACGAGGAGACAATGCTGCTGAAACCGATCCTGTCTTCTTCGTCTTCAATTTCTCGTTGGATTTGAATGTGAGTTTCTCTTGAGGCTTCTTAAGAATTCCCGGATTTAGAGGTTCTGTTGATGATGATGATGATTTTATCTTCTCTGCAACACCTGTGTTGGAGTTGGAGTTGGAGCTGGTTCTAAATCTGATCGGAAAATTGTTGGATATTCTGCCGGAGCTGCGTTTAACAGGAGGAATCTCCTGCATTGTCGTGCTTGTGAGCTTCTGGCTCTTCTTCGTAGAGGACGGCGAGAGCCAAGAAATCCATATTCTACGGCGAACCGGCGGCTGGTTTTGTTCGCCATTTGAGAAGACTTCACAGCGTAAACCTCTGACTCATTTGAGTATTTCCCGCGAAAACTGAAGGTTGAGAGAGAGACGGACACCGATATTGTCTCATCGTCTTCGATTATTATTCGTTGATTACTTTGACTTTTCATGATGGTCAAACCTTGACTTCCCGAGATAGTGATCCTCTACTTTTTTGGTTCATGCATCACTTCAGCAACATTGATCTGAGATCGTTGGATTGGTATATTATTCAGAAAGCACACAAAACGGTGAAGTAGATTCCTTATCGGGTTATCCCAATCATACTGTAAATTGCACATGTGAAAAATGAAAATGGAATGTTTAGAATCTACAGTAAATTACACTTGATTAAGAGCTGTTGATCTGACCAAAGAAGATAAATGACTAGAAATCCTTGGTAAAAAATTTTGAAATTTTTTTTACTGCTATGTCAGATACCTCAAAAAACACCTTGCAATACGGCTGTCAATGAATACAACTTTAGAAGACCAGATTTTTGACTTCATACGTACTGATATCATGTCAAATACTAATTTGGTACAAGTTTGACCTTGATGGTCCAAATTTTTTGTAATTTGTCTAAGGCCTATCTGTAGGGTCAAGGTAAAATGTCACGGTTGAACTATAGTAGTTACGTCAACTAATATTCTATTGATTAGCGATTCAACTATCAGTATAGTTCGGTATATTTTCAATAATATGTCTGTATGGATGCACATAATACTAGTTCATGATGGATATTGTATTATCCAAACTGATATGTTAACAACTACTTGAAAAGTAAATTACAGTGATAGCAAACAGTATTTGACTTTTCTCTTTGGATAGTTGGAGGAGATCTCCCGTGAGTGTCGAATAAGTTACAAGATTCAATCACGTGCAATATTCTATTTCAAAGATTGTCATTGGATTTAACTAAACCCTTGGATTAGAATATTTCATGTGACTGAATCCCATAACTCAATGGCATTTTCTATGACATCCTTTGGTGTCATGGAGCTCGTCAACTTTCATTTTTGATGGGCCAGTTTTGGATCAAGCGTGGCACATAACAATTTATCACAGAGATCAGCGGCCAAGTCTGGGCTTTTACTGAATACGCAATGGGCTGTGCTGGGTTGGCATGGGCCTCTAATGGGCTTCTTATATTATAATGTTTTCAGCTTCAAACCAAACCTGATTAGGGATCCATCTTACTGATAATTAAGATTTACAGAGGCAAAAGGTTAGTGGAACTGGATGGGTCAGATTTATCTAATGATGTTTGGGCATATCATCAGCTTCCATGTTACCACTCTACATGACTATGAAGACTAATTAGGTTAATAATCAGGTTCTATAATTATTGGCTCAACAGGCTTTCTAGTAGGGGTGTAAACGGATTGGATTTGACCAGATAGTGGTAATATCATATCCGCATCATATTATATTCAGACGGATTCAGATAATATCCCGCCGGTTTTCGGATGGATTCAGTTGGATTCGGATGATAATCGGATAATTATTTTCTTTAGTAGATTTTTCTAAATAGACATAAATACAATTTGAATACTAATTTTCGACTAGGCTCTTTACCATTTTATTTGTATAAGAATTTAGCAACTTGGTATTTATTTTAGTAGAAAATATAGAAAAATAGTCACATATCTCAAGTAAAAAATTATAATAAAAATAAGAAAAATAAATCCAAATGAGTAACTTAATAATCGATAAGAAATGAATATACTATATCTGTATCTTATTAGTAATCATGGATTCGGATACCGCTAAACGCATGAGAATGTGAATTTAGGAGCAGATTTCGGTTATCCATTTACACCCATACTTTCCCGTGCTTTCCCAAGGAATTTCCAAATTTCCAACACTTTTTCAGGTTGGAAAGATTCCTCCCAATGGGCTAATTAATTATGGGCTGAACAGACCGGGGGTATTCTGATCCATATAAAAGCCCACAAAGCCCATCAACTAAATTCCTTATGACAAAGATAAGAGCAGGACCGGCATATGTTAATGGTTGGACCATGATTTTCCGGTTCAAAGCGGTTCTCCTACAAACGTACCTTCTTTACATGCCGGTCGTTTTCAGTTTTTGTGGTTTCCATCACTTTCCATAGCTGTCTCAGTTCCTTGAGGAAAATTTCAAGACTACATATAATGGAGTGACCACGTTTTGTTGGTCTCATTGGCCAAAGAAAAGGTGGCTTTGAAGACATTATAAGGGTTCACAATCCATGCGTACCATCTAAATATAGTATAACGATGTTGAAAACTCGAAATAGCTTTCACGAATCAAATCTATGGTTCAATAACTATCAAAATGTTACTTAATTGCAATAATCAGTAACTCCAGATAGTCTCTCTCGACGGCTGTTGACCACAAATTACAAGAGAGCTCAACACATCTTAATTAAAGAAATTATAATTTCAACTCTCTGTAATAGTATATTATATAATGATTATTGTTCCCTAATATAAAATGATCAGTTCTTTAAAAAAGAAAAAACATGGCAAAGCATGGTTGGACCAACTGGTCTACCCATATTGGTCCCCTTCTCCACTTAGAAAAAAAAAAGGGAGGAGGATTTAGAGCCACCAACACCAAAAGAATATCCACTTTGTGTTCTATAGAATAAACCACAGATGCTAGAAACTTGGAACGCTTTCAATTCCACAAGGCTAAAAAGCTTTCTTTGGTTGTTTGTTTGATATGAATTTTTCTTGGCAGATTGCAATGTTACATCAATTTATACAAATAATGTAACCAAAAAGACAAAAAACTTTTCTAGCTAGGTCAGGAATCGGTGACCCTGAAAATATCTCTTATTTATATATAATTACTTTATTAATTAATTTGATGAGATATTATATATTAATGTTCCAATATTAACATATATATAACCCAGAAACAACCTGAATGTATATACTAAAAACTGTGACATAAACTATAGTTTGAAAATTCAGGTTTGTAGGTTTAATTCTGCTATTCTTAAAAGAGGGCAAGTGGGCTTGTTTAATCATAGATATATTTATGATTTATGAATAAAATGAAAAATAGATTCAATAAATTTCAAATGGTTTAAACAAAAATATCGAGTCAATCAAAATTCAAATTGACTATGATCTATATATAAACTTCCTGTTTGGTAATTGGGGAGGTCACATATTGATCCAGAGAGATGATATATAGTACATACGTGGACGCAATTTTTTAATTATATTTTTACCAATTTTTATGAACCCAACAAGTCATCATCTTCATTATTAGTTTGGGAATTAATTAATCACTTTCCACTTCATAACTAGTCCAACTTGCACTTGCACTTGCAAACATTGAGATTGAGATGTTAAGGTAATCAAAAGGAAGATCATTATCAAACAACCTCACCCACATTGCATACTTAGTTCATTCTTTCTTTTTCCTTGCTTTCTTTGTCAATGAAAGTTTTCGGATCTTTAATTGTTTACATACATCTCTCAATTGCGTTGATGGGCATTAGAGATAAGATGGATTTTGAGTTTTGAATTTGTTATTTCATGTATATGGGAAAGACTGGATAAGTGCAAACTCGAACTTACCTTAGAAGCAACACGTACATCAATCAGCATCAGATCCTATCAAGATTATCGAAAACCCTAAAAGAATGTAAGGAATTTTGAATTCCAGACCCATTCTCTCTCTCTCACTCACACACACACAATGGAATTATATATTCTCCCTTTTAAGCTTTTTACCTTTAGAAGTTAACCATATAAAGAGCCATGCATATAAGCTATATATAGACCAAGTATTAATTACTTGCAAGAAAGATGAAAAGAAAAGTGAATAAGGTGGTGGCCTGGAGTCCTGGACCATATATTTACAGGTATGAATTTATTATTATATGAAAACTCTTTTGATCTTATCAGCAAAGCAGGAAGAAAGCTAAGGTGATCAATGTCCAGCACACGCATAGGATAGTGGAGCCGTGCAGATCATTTTCTAAGTAAATAAATGGATTAGATGCTTTCTGCAGGTGGAGAGATCGATTAATGCTTAAATATTTCTCTCTTTCTCTCTTTCTCTCTCTCTCTCTCCTTCAACTCCAAGCTTATGTGATATCATTGTACAGAAGAAGGTTCTTGGAAGGGGAGAAGCTGTCCAGCTTATTTCTTTAATAAGAAGACTACGACTTGTTCGCTGTAGAAGACAACTTATCCAGTTGGAGACCTCACTGGTTCAACCTGGTGGAGGTCAACCAGATCTGACTGGTTCAATCCGGTGGAGGCCTCATTTGAAACTTCCTTGACTACAATTACTTTGTCTTCCCTCATGACTGAGTCTCCTTCAAATGATGAACACTCCACAGAAACCCTAATAAGGTATTGACATTTCAAACATGGTTTCAGCTTTTTATATGTGAAACATGTTTTGATTCGAAATTCTGGAACCTTCACTTTGATTTCATTTATGAAATCTGTGAATGAAACAAAGGGTTTGGGCCAACGAGTTGATCTATTTATTCTTAACTTAAAGTTTTGGGTGAGACTTTTGTAATGTTATTTTTTGGTCGGAGATCTCTATTGTAATTTTCTTTCTATTCAAATTCTTATTCTTTAGTTTATAAGAAGTTAAACAAATGAGAATTCTTCTTTGCTTGTAAGTATAGCATATCCTATTATTATATGTATTCATTTTAACTAGTCTTTTTTCTTCTTCTTGATTTCTTAATGTTTGTTCTAACATGTAATCACCCCGTTGTTGAATTATGACCAAATAAAAGCTGTGTGGTGTTTGCATTTAATAAAATTTTTGAAAACTAAAGTATCTAGATCAGCTTAGACACAACAAATGTGATTTAATTCTATCTATTTCTTGTCTTGTAGAGGTAATTAATTATTATCAAGTGGATAAATAGGAAAATATTTAGTTTGTATTCATCTCAATTGGTGATGTAGTGCAAATCTCAGTTGCACCCAAAGGTATTTAATGTCAATTGGCACATTTATTTGTCATTTTTATAAAGGTTATCACAACAACCATTTCTTTATGTCTTAAAAAGATTTCTCAATTTGAAGATATTTTTTGTTTGCATGCATGTTTAGTGCTGTGAACCAGTAGCATGCAATGCTTATTCATATTACATGTTTTTTTAATTAAAAACATCAGCATAATACATTAGAAAGTATATTTCTATCTTCTCTACTAAGCTTTTTCATCAAAGATAATGACATGAAATCACAAAAGGTTGTAAGATTTCATTACATATAGTCAAATTTAATAATCTCATGCAAAACATTTTTATTATTTTGGAGTTTGGAAAGAGTCACAAGTCATTCTTTGCCTTTTATGTAAAGTTCTAAAACACTAGAAAATAATTAACATAAAAGTGTATACACTCTAAAACTATGTCAAATTTTAATTTTACTTATATTGCACAACATTCAAGAGTTGGTTGGATGGTCCTTTTTGCTCTTCTCTCAACATTTATATTTTTGACAAGGTTTCATGTAGTCTAAATCAAACATGAAATTTTCTTTGAAAAAAAAAAAAATCAAAAAACATGACACCAATGTTCATCAATAAATTTATGTTCAAAATAAGAAATGTATGGAAAGGACTTTTTTTTTTAAAAAAAAAATTGAGTACCTTTCTACATACCATAAGAGGTAAGTTTCATGATTTGTATTATTTCATAATTAATAAAGAAAATATCAAACTAAATTTCAACACTGTATTCTGCTATTTTCATTCTCTTAAGTTTCATATCTCATGCATATTCTTATTATTACGGAGTTTGAAAGATTCAACGGGATCATAATCTTTATCTTTTTCTTTTGAAAAATTTCAAAAATCTCAAGATAATTGCGAAAAGTATATACACCCCAGAATGTATCGCATTGAGTCAATACATTGCAAGGGTATCACGTTGACAACCACAGGAAGGGCAGGTGGTCCCTTTTGCTCTCCTCTAACTCGATTGTTATCAACATTAATATTTTTGGCACGGTTCACGTAAACAAAATCAGACATGAAAATCAATGCTTGGAAGTGGTCAATTTATATGTTCTATTTAGATGTTCAAACATGAAAATCAATGCTTGTTAGTGTTTCTTTCAACTAAAAAAAATAAGACAGTTATGAAAAAGTCTTTTTTTTGTTAATTCAAAAAGTCTAAGTATCTCTCTCATACTATAAGAGGTAGGTTTCATGATTTATATTACCTTTTTCTTCTGCTAAGAGGTCATTTGTATTACAAGGAAAAAGCAATATTTACAAGATCAAAATCAAATGCATGTAAAGAGGAACTTCAAACACTCATGCGTGCAACATCACTTGCCCCCAATTACAACCCAAACTCATAGGAACCTCAAAACTAAAACCAGTGTGCACACAATATCATAAACAAAAATGAAGACACCCAAAGGCATCCGCACCTAATTCGCACTTAATCATTAGTGTCCAACGTGAACTAAAATCAGATATTTCGAACGCGGTTACTAACCCTACAAGAAAATCAGCTACAATATTTGTCTCTCTTGTATGTAGGGGTGTAAATGGATAACAAAATTCCACTATTGAATTCGTAGCCGCATCCGTTTAGCGGTATTTAAATCCATCCGATTACTAATAGGATGCGGATATGGTATACCTCTTTCTTAGCGATTATTATCCGTCCGATTAAATTATCCGATTTAGTTACTCATTTGGATTTATTTTTCTTATTTTTATATTTTTTTACTTGAAATATGTGATTATTTTTCTAGATTTTATACTAAAATCTAGAACCAAAGTTGTGAAATTCTTAAATTTCAAACCTACCCTTACAAATAAAATGGTAAAAATTTCAACAGGTAGTCAAAAACTTGTATTCAGTTTGTATTCATGCCCATTTAGAAGAATCTACTGAAGAAAAATAAATATTTGATTATCATCCGAATCTAGCTGAATCACTCCGAAGACCAATAAGATATTCTCCGAATCCGTCCGAATATAATAGGATGTGGATATGATATTACCACTATCCGATCCGTTTACACACCCCATACTTGTATGGTTGATATATATTACTTAATTATTTAGAAAAGAAAAAAAACAATATCCTGAAAAGAAAATATCAAACTAAGTTTTTACTATCTTATTCTCTTAAATTTCAACCATCATTCGAGGCATCCACTTCCATGAGGAGAATTAACCATGCAAGAAGAAGAGTAGGTAAGGGAAGTGGAAACGTCCCAAATAGCCCAAACAACCAAACACTTCTCAATAGTTTAATTCAATGTTTTTAATAAAAAAATAATTATTGAGAAGATGAGCTCATACAAACAATAATATATATGCCTCACATAATTTTAGTAGTCAGTCAATGATTAAAAACGCCCACTTAGTCAGGAGCTCAACCGACAGAACCACCTCAACAAAGAATCTACCATACAATTTGCAGCCGTTGTGAAAAGAATACAATGATCTGGGGTTTAGGGTTAAAAACGTAATTTGAGTTGGATGTTGGACGCGTGTAAAGGTGTGTATCTATCTGCACCCTCATCTCACAACATGTGAAAATCGCAGACTCCAAAACGAAAGAGTGTTTTCCAGCTCGGATTACGTGTAAATTCTATCCACTCTGCTGTGTAGGAGCCGAGCTCTCTTCATGGGGAGAGGAATCTGATTCTGAGGATCCAGAATTTCTTTCCATATTTACCCAAGAAAATTATTAATTTACCTTTATAACCAAGAGTCAGGTGGGGGCTGACACCGAGATAGAGTAAGGACACAACTACGTTTGACGGGCATAGTCTAACGAATGGATTTCAAGAGGACTCTCACCAATCAGAGGTTAATCAGGCAAAATTCCACGTGGCAGTATCAGAATGGGAGCTTTTTCTCTGCTTCGGTCACGTTGCTACCGGCTAAAAATTCGGGGCCTACATGTTTTTGTTGTTTTACAACACAACCTGACTTTAAACAGAACTGAAAAATCACACAAACCACTTATTTATTCGAGTGATTTTTAGGGCTTTTTCCCCCTTCTTCAATTCAAGTCTCTTACGCGTCTCTTTCTTCAATCTGTTTCTCTGCAACTCTCTCTCTCTCTGTCCCCCTTTTGCCTTTCGTCTCCAAGGAACGACGGAGGAAAATCTACTTTTTCTTCCGTCGTTCTTTTCTTTGTTGAATTTCGGCTCCTGGCTTGATTACGTTTGTTTTTTTTCTTCTTTCCTTTTCCCGTTGTTCAATTCCAACGCGTGCGTTTCTGTATTAAGACAGCTTAGCAGCAAGCTGGAATTCTCTTATAATTACTTCAAAAATCAAAAGTAGCTACTGATTATAAGAATGGGAATGAAAGAGGAAAAAGATCAAATTTTTGTGTAAATTGGAGCTGATACTGTTTTAGGTCTTCTGTCTCTTTCATTGTTTTTCTGTTCTCAGTTGGTGACAGAGGAAGAAGAAGAAGAAGAAGAAGTACAAGAAGAATGGGGAAGAAAGAGAGTTGGGCGCTAGGAAGTTCTAACTTGAGGTTCCTGGTGGCAGCTATTATTGCAGTGGTGGCTATTCAAGGAGCGGTTTCAGAGAAAGAGAGAGTGAATCGAAACGCTTACGCGACGATGATGTATATGGGAACGCCAAGGGATTACGAGTTCTATGTTGCGATTCGTGTGATGCTCAGATCTCTAGCGAAGCTTCAGGTTGACGCCGATCTCGTTGTCATTGCCTCCTTGGACGTTCCGGCGGCATGGGTCAAGGCTATGTAAGTCCGACTTAACTTACTTCAGCATTTATATTCCTTCTCTTCTCTTTCTCTTTCTCTTTATTTCTTGTGATTATTTTCCGGCACCGTCTGGCAACTCCAGTGATTCGCCGTAGAGTTTTTTTTCTTTCCCCCCGGTAGGCTATAATTGACAGAGACACAGTAGAGCCGTTGGATCAACAAACGAATTTCTTCCATGTCTTGTCCTCTCTGTACTGTCCTGTGCTGTAGCCTGTACTCTGAGGCAAGCAACCAAGCAAGGAAAGGCTGATGCCGGTATTTCCGGAAATACGATGACACGCCACAACTGGAATGACAATAATGTCCCCAAGCTTTGTGGAAATTAATTCCAGTATAGATGGTCGTTCTGTCGTCAGAATTAGTGGCCGTTAGGTCCATCTGAATTGAAACAGTTGACTTTCGAAGAGAAACGTGTTTTTACCGGAAGTAGTTTGCCTTTCCTAATTCTGAAGACTTCAGAGATACGTGTTTTTTTTGACTAAAACATGACTACTTCAATTCTATCTACCCAAGAAAAAAGACTTCTTCAATTCTTATGGGGGAGATCATTTACGTTCTGCTGAGCATGGTTTAAAATACTTCATGATATGAGATGATATTAGTCAATCCGTAATCTATATTCGATACAGTCGCAACAATACATATTGAAAAATCTGTTTTTTTTTTAAATGACATGTACTAAATTCCACCAAAATATATTTTTCACTACGATATAATACTTAGATGATATGTTTCTTAAAATCACCTGACAATTTGATACTCAATACCCCTTATGCTTTAAACATTGGTTACTGGGACCTGCAAATATCCACAGTGATCATTCTTACAGAGGAAAGTGAAAATTATTGATATGAAGATTAATTCGATGATCGGCAAGTTTGGAAATTAACTCACGTTTTGGTGCAGGGAACAGGAAGATGGGGTGAAAGTGAAGAGGGTAGAGAACCTCTATAACCCGTACCAGTCAGACGAATATCATGACAGGTTTCGGTTGACAATGAACAAGTTCTATGCTTGGAGTCTAGTGGAATACGATAGGGTGGTCATGCTTGACGCAGATAATCTCATTCTCCAAAAGACAGATGAACTATTCCAATGTGGCCAATTCTGTGCAGTCTTCATCAACCCTTGCATCTTCCATACTGGCCTATTTGTGTTACAGGTATTCATCCTGCAGAGTAATTACATCATATGAAAGTTTCCAGTGCAAGCACTGATAGCATATTCTTCTCTGATCACCTTACTTCACTTTGAATTTCAGCCATCAATGGAGGTGTTCAAGGACATGGTTCATGAGTTGGAGATTAAACGAAATAACCCAGATGGTGCAGACCAGGGTTTCCTGGTTAGCTACTTCCCAGACTTGCTCGATCGCCCAATGTTCCATCCACCTGCTAATGGCTCCAAGGTTGATGGCACATACAGACTACCTCTGGGCTACCAGATGGATGCTTCATATTACTGTAAGTGATCCAGTTTCATTCCCTCGACTTCCCAGTGACTGGTGCTACTTAAAGTTCTTGTGATTAATTAAATGTTCTGTGTTGGGCTGCAGATCTGAAGCTTCGATGGAATGTACCCTGCGGTCCTAACAGCGTCATCACATTTCCTAGTGCTCCATGGTTAAAGCCATGGTACTGGTGGTCCTATCCAGTCCTCCCTCTAGGCATTGAATGGCACGAGCAACGCCGACAAACACTGGGGTATGTAAACAAATCAAACCAAAGCCTCTGTTTGGCATGACTTTGGCATTCTTGTCTGAAATCTGAGTGATGTATGCATCTAAAAGAGGCAAAATTGTGGTTATTTTTGCAACTCACGTCTTCTTTATTGTTTTCAAACAGATACAGCGATGAGGTGCCCATGATTTTGATCCTATCAACCATGTACCTAGCAGTGATGGCAGTGACTCGATTTGCACGTCCAAATATGACCAAGTTTTGCTACAGAAAACCAGATAAGAGTCTCACCCTGCAAACAGGAGTCAAGATTGCTGTCATGTTGTCGATCCTGGCTGCCTACACAATCCCCTTCTTTGTCATACCACGAACGGTGCACCCAATTGTAGGCTGGACGACATACTTGTTTGGCTCTGCAGTGCTCACATCATTAATAAGTCATTCATTCCAGTTGCCACCACTTCCAGTATTGGTGCCTGCCTTGGGGATTGGTGGGTCACTTTTTGTCATGGCATACTCTGGGTACAAAGATGGGATTGTGAGAGCCCTTGCTGTGTTTTCCTATGCCTTCTGTTTTGCTCCAGTCCTTTGGATGGCACTGGTAAAAGTGTTGACAAGTTTGCAGGCCTCAATTGAAAGAGAATTCACATTGCCAAGGGTAGGAGAATCTCAACAGCCATCTGGATTCTTTAAGTTGTATTGAGCCACAATATTAGCTCTCTCAGAAGATGGGATATGATTGACTTCTCAACCAAACTTACATTGTAATTTTGGCCTCTCTGTACATTTGCCCAGAATATGATTTGGGCCACCATTTTAAAGGACAGTTGACCACACAGGCAGACACCAACAACTGGTGTGGTGGAACAGAACGCATGGACATCTTTTGTAAAGAACAGAAACAGAATGATATTGTATTCAAACCTCAAAGCCTTGCTGATATTGAATCAGTGGTAAAAGGCATTTTGGTCGGATACCATGGCCTCCATTAGTAGTAAAACATTTCTAGGTTTTCGTCCCATTTCTGCTATAGCATTCAGATTTGTATACTAGTAATCATTGTATGAGCAAAAGCAACTCCAAAGCTCTACAAAATCCACAACACTCCCTTTGTAAACAACAATTTGTACTTCCACAGTGGGAACCATCCAACCTCTAAATGGCTCTCATGTTTATATCCCACCAAAATACTCTGGCATGAGGTGGTTGCTACAAGCATGGTGGGAGATTTCGCTTTTCAAAAGAAGCGAGACAAGATGGAGATCGGGAGCAGAGAGTTGGGATATTTCACTCGAGATCTCGCCATATCTCGCTAAAACTTTCAATTTTTGTTGATTTTTTGTGTGGATTCCAGCTGAATTTTCGCTTGCAACTATTCTTAGCACATCTACAATATCAAAGGAAGATCAATCATTCTCTGCTAGTCTTATGAACTTATGATTTAATGACTTATATAGATCTTTTAATGGTTGTATAATTTTATTATTCTATTATTAAAAATTGAGATTGTGACACTCATATAGATGGAATTTTGATGACATTTAAGTTATTTGACACATTTGATACACTTGTTTTTCATTTATATGCCTTAAAAGTTCTATATTACATGTGGAATAACATTGCATTCCCTAATACTACAACATGTCGATTTCACACTATGACTAGACTTAGAAATCATACTAAGGGTTGTTTACTGACAAATTCAAGGCCACCAATGTGTTCAAAATGTCTTAAATAGGCTAAATATCAAGTTTCAACCCAATTGGGACCCTAAAACCCACCGAGATGGGCTACCGAGTTGACGCAAAAAAATCACATATCTCGACCGAGATAGTCAAGATCTCGGTCTTTTAAGATGGTGAGATCTCGCTCGAGAGCGAGTTCTTCTACCATGGCTACAAGCTAATTGCTACTACCCATTCTACATTCCAGCTAACCAACCTATAATTTCTTGTGTTGAATCAGGAAAGGAAAAGAAATACTATAGTGTCAAAATGGGAACTCCACAAAACAAGGGAAGATAGGGGTGGGGTAAGAATATTGGTTTTGATTTTATAAAAATGGTAACAGACCAGAGCCAGTTCAAACTGACCACTAAGACTAACCAATACTGAAAAAACCAATAACAAGAGCTAAAGATGATTGATACTAATCAATACTGAAAAAAACCAATAACAAGAGCTAAAAATGATTGATTTTTGTCGTCACAAATGCAAACCTCAGATCGAAGTGCAATAAAAGAAACCGATAAGGGACTGTATTAGAAGCTAACAAGGGACTAAAAAACCTTGTGGGTTTGATCCTATAGACCAACCACCTATTGGTCCAGAACCAAACCAAACCAATAACCAAATCTTGGTCCACAACCTGACTGTAAGGATATTGGCTAAAACTGAGAAATCAAAAGCAATTTGACTGAATCAACTGTCTGACATTCTCAACTCAAAACTTCATTGTTACAGATGGAAGTCCGACAAAGGTGGAGGTCATACTGTCATACAGATGAATTTTCAATTGTTCATGGAAGACCCACCTTGTCACTGACTTCAATGTATGAAATTTAGGTAGACGGTTACTGATGAAATGAAAGCTTAAACAGTATTGTGGAATAATATAACAGGCAAAAAATGGCTGGTTGGCTCACCAATGCCTACCACATGGCAGGTTGGCTGAGATTTAGTGTACAGATGGATCCCAATGTCCCTGCTTACATGTCAACTTTCAGACCAAAAGGCAGTGGAAAATCTGGGGCTACCAAAAAGATGAAGCAACAAGGAGTTGCATCATGCATGGATATATATAAAAGTCAAGCAGGGTATATGATTGAATTTTAGGTTGAAACTTGAGTAGTGAGCACTCCAGGTTCTTCACAAGATATCTAAGATCAGAATTGGCGTATTTTCTTTCCACATGACACAGATAGATGAGCAACCAGACAGGTTTGGGTAGTCGGTCAACCAGACAACCTTTTACCATAACCTACATGTTCAAAAATGATTTCCATGGCCCTAGAGACTTACTAATTGGATTGTAGAATCTCAAGCCTCAAAATTATTCTAAAAAAAGAATCATCATCCTTGACAAGGCACCTTCAAAGCTTTTCCAGAAGGTCCAACTGTCTGTGAAGCACAAGTTTGGCTCCATAACCTGACCTGGAGAATCTCTCTTTAACACCATCTGATTCCATGCCCCGAGAAGGAAGGAGGGGAGAGGAGGATCAGAGGCAACACAATTAAAATAGATTAAAATGGAGGTTTAAAGACTCAAGATCGTTTTCCATCAATAGATTCGATACTGATTCAGTGCATTCAATTCATCCAAAATGGATGGGAAGCAATTGGACTTGCCTCAGATTGCCTGTGCTTAGTCTGACTTGGTTGGACTCAGTGAATGTAGGACTGGGATTTCCCTCTGTTGATTGCATTCAGAACGGTCTTTATAGATAATGCAATAACAGCTTGAGATTTAAACATATGCTTAATGTATCAAATAAAACAAATTTCAACAGATTACAGAGGCAAAATATTCTAAGAGAGTTTTTGCACACAATGGCAACAAAGGCACGAGTCCTTCCTTAGCAGGCAGCCTATGCTGCCGAGGAGTGTTGGTAGAATTTCATATGCTAAGGTACTTCTACCCATTTCAGTTCTCATTTATGGACTTAAATCTTATGACAATTTTCTTCTTTAGCGTCACAGCAATTTCTCCACCAATTATAACATAAGTTGTTACAGGAAAAGAAAGCCACATCTTGGTCTGAGTTCAAATTTTGCAAGATTCTGGAACGGGTGGACTTGGAGCCAGTCCTAACCTTAAAGGAATAACAATTTAACTCCACTCTAAGGTAATAACTACATATCTCAAAAGGTTGGACAAATAGATTAGTGGTTTTTAAAGGAAGTAGCACAATACCATTATGCTTGCTAAACTAGAGCAAATTTATTCACAAGAGAAAGAAAAAATAAAAAATAAAAAAATTTCAGGCACACGATAACTCATAGGCATGCTTTCATCAAACAAAATGTAAGCAGCCAAGATAAGTAGGCACATCCGAATAAACTTACAAATCAACCATAAACTGAACAGCCTTCCCTGAAGACCAATGTTTGCCACAATAGACTCACCAACCTCTATTTTTATGGTACACAGAAAATGCTTATACCAAGTCAAAACTACATAGAGGTTCCTCTTGAAGTGTAGGCATATTGATAAAAGCAACAGTGATAATAAACTCGAAATGTAATATTAGGCAAAATTCACCAGGAAAGGCTTGCACATAAGTCAACAAGTTCACCACCAGAAGAGGGACAGATGAAAATTAGATCAACCAAAATATGCAAAACAATTCAGTTTTTTTCTGGTTCTGAGCAAAACATTTATGATATAGACATATATAACTTATATAGAGATATTTCCTATAAGCACCAGTACAGGTTCAGCATGTCTAAGGGTGCATCCTATGGGGAATTCTAGAGCACCATGTACCAGAACTGGAACACAGGCTTACTAGTAACAATCCCTGGGTATCCCCAAAATAAACTCCCAAAGCACCAGTATATAATTAGTAGAACTGCTGCGCCAGTAGGACAAAACCTTGCAAGCCAATGCCCTGGAACATATTTTATCCCTAACTTTCAGAATAAATCTCCAATTTAAAATAAAAAGTATTAAGTAATTTTTACGCAAATTTGCAGAAAATTAGGACGGGATGCCTAAAATTTTGTGGGGGGTGGGAGACTTGGTTCTCTCAGTTTGGCAACGAGTACATACAAACTCAGCAACACAAATCAAAAACCTTTTAGCCACACTGAAAACTATGCTCAGTTAAGGCGTCTCCCTTCCATCGTGAGATTTAGGGATTTGAATAATCCTTCCACAAAGTAAAAATCAAAAACCAAAAATAGGAACTACCTAGAAAATCCGAATACTAAAATCTGCATCAACTATAGATCTCTGATTAACTTCAAATCAAGATTAACCATGGAAGAGTTTGGCAAGCCAATGGTAAAAAAGAAAAACGAAAAACAGGAAAGATTTCAAAAATCCAAATACTAAAGTATGCATCAAACATAAAAATGTGGATCTCTCAAACTTTAGATCATCATTAACCAAGAAACAGTTTGGCAAACAAAGTAGGGGAAAATTCCAAAATGATGCCAAGAGATTTAATCTGCGGCTCCTCTAACTAACAAAATGGGATAGGAAATCAAGAACAGATGTACCTCACGTTCTGGAATCTCGATAAATCACAACTCCTAGACAAATGCAAACGAAACCCTAGAAAGCAAGAAAAATCGCTGGTGAGAGATAGTGCAAGCGAGAAATCGATTTAGACATTTAATAGCCAGTACAATTAAAAAGCGAAAAGAGAAGCCATTACTGAGTAGAATACGAGCACAAGCCATTCCCGAATCAATATCCAAACTGAACCTTCCTCTCCACAGTGAGTCAATCTTCTTTCGGAGGGATTTCGATCCTTGGCAAACAGAAATCCATTAAATCCTCCACAGAAGCGTTTCTTCTTTTCTCAACGCTCAAAGAACAGAAATAGAAACCTAGGTTGAGTCTGAACTCTAAAGTAATCCCAACAAAAGCAAACGATTGATGGCCGCTTCATGGAAGACCTGCAACAAGTGGTTGTCGGCTCAACAATGGAAGCAATTTCTGGTGCGCCATTTCGCGCGAAAGGGAGACACCACAAGTAAAGAACTCATGCTTTCGAAAGAGAGACACTGTCCGGGGTGCTATCAATAGCCACGTGGCTTCCCGTCCACATTATAGCTTGCTGAGTCAGAGTGGGTCGTGGTTAAGTGGTGACACACATCTCGACCAAGATTTAAATCTCAACCGTTCGTTTCGCAAGTGTGTTTTAACACTTTTACACGTTACCTCTCTTCTTATTTAACAAAGTTATCAAATAGCCTTCATTCTGTTAATTTTTTCCATTAAGTTTTAATTTTACCAAATTCCAAATTACCCTTAATTTAAATTTAAATTTCAAATTACCCTCAAATAAATTAATTGTTAACATCCAAAAATACCCGTAATTATCTTAGTAGTTAAAACATTAAATTATTTTTAATTAATTTTATTCCAATACCCAAAAATACCTTTGTGTCTTTTTAATTTAAATGCATTTCTTTCATCAAGAAAGAGAAGAGAACAGAAGAGAAGAAGAATTTTTTTTTTTAATTCTAATGAAAGAGAAACGTATAGATAAAGAACATATGAGCAATTTGAAATTTGAATAATAAAACTAATTGAGATTAACTTAGGGTTTTAATTATTAAATAATTAAGTGATTTTAGGTTTTAACAATAATGTTAAGTGATAGTAATTTAAAATTTTAACTACTACAGTAATTGAAGGTAATTTGAAATTAAAATTAAAATATATTTTCAATTGAGAGTAATTGAGGATTTAAAAAAAAATGTAACGATAAAATAGAATTTAACGGCAAAAATTAACAAAAGGGAAGTGTTTAATACCTTTAGAGCTAAGAGGAGAGGTAAGTGATATTATCCAACTAAAAGGGAATTCGAATGCCATTTGGTCAACTAAGAGGGGAAGTAAGTGATATTTACCCAATAAAGTATTTTAGCACCCTTTTCAATAATCTCTTAACTTTTTCCTAAAATTTTGATTCTTTTAATCACAATTTCAATATGAAGTTTTATTTTATTTATTTATTTTTATTTTTTTGGTATATGAGGTTCATCCGGGCCAGCTTGCGCGCACCTTGATTACATCCTCGGGGGATGCTTGTCATCTGCAAGGGTCGAACCCATTACCTCCCCCACTGAGAAATATGGATTTTATTAGAATTCCAGCCATTGATTTTTTTTTTCCTGCTTAATTTATAAAAATTAACTGTTTTCTCCATATTTGAGTTAATAGACTTAAACCTATTTTCCTACTTAAATTTTCCCTCAAAAAAATTTTCCTACTTTATTTCTTTCATGATTTTTTAAAGTTTTAAATGGTAACAAATCCAATGGTACAATTTTAACCGTTATGCTTTATTTTGATATATTTTTAATAATTTATTTATAATTGTGTTATTTACATTTTAATCATTCTATTAATTTATTCATATTTTTATTGTGGACCTTACGTTTGAATTTGATAAAATTATCTAGAAATATGACCCATAGTGGGTCCCACATTTGTCCATAATACTTTTGGTGAAAAGATATTACTGCTCGCCGGAGGGAAAAGTGATCAGGGATCATTATCCAAAACACCCCCATCCATCTCCCCCAATTGTTCAATCCTTACGCGAAACTGAAAGCCCAAATGGGCTGGACTAAGGTTGAGTGTTGAGATCATTTTAGCCCAAAGTCAGCCCAGTCCAAGTGGATTAGACATTTATGACCCTAGATAGATTGACACCAATAATTGTACTTGGAAAAATGAGAATTTTGAAATTCTAAAAAGACACAACACCTTACTACCAGCATCTGACAAAAGTACTTGAAGTCCGAATTCCAAAGCCCCGTGATTCATACAGTACAAACTGGGTCCCACGGTCTTCTGTTTTTCAATTCGTGGGTTTCGGCGGCCAAATTCCTAGTGGGACCAACAATAACATTTCCCCATCAAAAGATTCCTTCGCAATTTAAGCAATCATATTTTGACTTTTTACTCCGCTTAAATCCTTGCTTATACCTTCTGTTAATTTCCTGACGGGTCGAAGGATATTTGTATCTTTGGTTTGTGAAAATTTTGTTTTCCATTTCTAATTAATTATTATTAATATTATTATTATTATAAAATAACAGGATTCATGTTTCAATTTAGCATAACCTAGATCTGTTCTAGTAATTAAAACAAACACCTCTTAGTGAAGAAGTCGTGAATTCAAATCTCACAAGCATATTAATATCTAATCCTAAAACTTCAACATAGAAATAGCATCCAAAATAGATTAGAAAGAAGGATGAACAATTGAAGAATGCCACATGATTTTTGTTTTTTTGCAAGAGTAAGAAAAAACCAATTGATTTTATCAGCTTTTATTTTGTACAGTAAAATTAAATGAAACTGCAGATCCCAATATCCTTGCCGTGATTGAAGAAGCTGTCTGATGGTAATCACACAGGCACCTCGATCTGCACCATTATCCCATCAAAGATTTTCAATAATTTTCATTTTGAGGAAAGTCTCCCCCGTGCTCTTTTGCCTGGTTCATCACTTCAGTTGTAAAATGAAGTAAACAACGTTCGAGAATGAATGAATTGGGCGGTAAGTGGACCCCATCTGGTCTGAATCGTCTCAATCTCACGGTCTGACCGTTTTAATAATTCTGGACTACAATACAAAACATTATAAACCATACTTGGACCATCACTGTTTCCACTACCCCAACCATTAATTTTTTGTATTTTCCCGCTTCCCTCTTATCACCTGTCGGAAACTTGACCGTTGAGGCGTTTAGGATTTCAATCTAAGCTCAGCCAAGCTAGCCTCGTGGCTTGAGCCACTCAGAGGGTGAGTAGTTCCTTACTTAAGTGGCTATACTCGAGCTGTATTGAGCCAACTGGGAAACTTTAGGAAGAGAAGGATGATAAGCCGACCGTTGGACCGAATTTTCATATCTGGGAATTATAAATAAATCAAGAAAACCATACTCCATAGTTCCATATGATAAAAGAGAGAGAAAGAAATTCTCTGGGAATTCCCCAAGAGTTCTTTGAAGAAAGACTTAGGAGACATTCTTTAGCTCCCACCCTTTCAATTCTTTCTTCTTTTGCTCTGTGTATCTTTTCTAATAAGATAAGAATGGCTGCAGGTTGCAACAGCTTCTTTGGTTTCTCTTTCTTCACGTTGTTCTTACTGTTTCATGTTTCAATATTGCAGGTTACATGCAGCAATCTCCATCATCACCATTGGGTTGGACCAGTGGGGAACCGTTTGATCGTAGTAGATGCTCGTGGAACCGGCGATTTCCTCTCTGTTCAAGCTGCAATTGATTCTGTCCCTCAGAACAACACTGCCAACGTTCTAATTCAGATAAGAGCCGGATACTACATGTAATTCTTTAATTTTCTGATATCTTGCAATCCTCCCGTTCGAAGCTTTTGGAGCATTAAAAATTTACTGTGTTTTGTGATTTGGTGGAGCAGAGAGAAGGTGGTGATACCAGACAGTAAACCATACATAACATTTCAGGGAGAGGGGAAGGAAGTGACGGTAATCGAATGGCACGATAGGGCTGGTGACCGTGGACCAAACGGTCAACAGTTGCGGACTTATAATTCTGCTTCAGTTTCTGTCTTCGCCAACTACTTCTCTGCTAGGAACATTAGTTTCACGGTGAGATGATAGAGAAAATCATATATGAATTTGTGCAGAAAAAACTAAAGAAGCTAGCTAATGTAAATAATGGTGCATGCAGAACACAGCACCGGCACCGTTGCCGGGCTTGGAAGGATGGCAAGCGGTGGCACTGCGTATATCTGGAGACAAGGCTTACTTCTCTGGTTGTGGGTTTTACGGTGCACAAGACACCTTATGCGACGACTCTGGTCGCCATTACTTCAAGGAATGCTACATTGAAGGCTCTATCGATTTCATCTTCGGCAATGGTCGATCCATGTACAAAGTTAGTACTAATTACTTACTAAACCCATCTTCCTCTCTCTCTCTTTCTCAGTTATCAGTGAGCTGCAGAAACTTGAAAAACTGAAACTTGCAGTGTAAAAGTGAGTCAAGTGACACCGACACATGGTGTGGTGCAGCTTACTTTTCACAGCTGCAGAAATTGCAAAGGCAGGAATGAAAAGTAGATTTTAGTTTAGAAATTTAGGTATAATAATGGCGCTGTGAAGTAAAGTGAGATGTCTTTCTTCTGGGGTTACGTTGATGGCACCTTTTCTCATGTCATCCTCGAGAAATCAACTTTCTTTTCTTTTCTCATCTCATCCTCGAGAAACCAAACTTCCAAGCAGAGCTTTGTCGTATCATTTTTGGATTGATTGGGATGATGAGATGAGATGAGATGATTGATTCATGGCTGATGTGTCAACCGGTCCGGTTTGGTAAGGTTAATTTAGAGAATTTCTGATTGGTTTATCCGGTTTGGTTCATGCAGGATTGCGAGATACATTCAATAGCAACGAGATTTGGATCCATAGCTGCGCAAAATAGGAAGTCGGCAGAAGAGAAAACAGGATTCGCTTTCGTGGGCTGCAGAGTGACGGGAACGGGCCCACTATACGTGGGCCGTGCCATGGGCCAATACTCCAGGATCGTTTTCTCCTACACTTACTTCGACAACATTGTCGCCCATGGTGGTTGGGATGAATGGGATGACCACAGCACCAATGGCAACAAGACCAAGTAAATTTACAATGCCTCTCTCTCTCTGTCTCTCACTCTCTGTTTAGAAGCTACACCTTTCAGTTTTAACTGAAAAAAGATGGAATTCCAGATTAGGGTTACTCATCCATGGGGTTAATTCAGCTAGTAAATCCTTATTTTTGTAACTATAGACCTATTTTAGGGTTCCTGAGAACAGATTCCAGCCCATTCTGGATGGGATTGAAATTTGTCAAAAACACTGAAATTTGATATGCAATAACAAACACACGCAGTCTTTCCATCACCACCACATCTACTTCAGAGGGTCAAAACTAAATGATTGAAACTGGTGTTGGATTTGCAGGACTGTGTTCTTCGGAGTGTATCAATGCTGGGGTCCTGGAGTTGAAGCAGTGCGTGGAGTATCATGGGCTAGAGAGCTTGATTACAACTCAGCTCATCCATTCCTTGCCAAAAGCTTTGTCAATGGAAGGCACTGGATTGCACCTGCCGATGCTTAGCCTCACTCATCTTTCCCCTGTTCTTATTCCCCCCCACATGAAAATTCTTTGTTTCACTTAAGTAATAACACACCATTATTTGTAAAGCATTCTTCTCCACCCCACCCCCAAAAACCCCAAACCAGCATTAAATTCTTCTTCCCTGTATGTAATTCTGTTCAATGTTAAAGGATATATAATTTTGATTTTTCTTTCTGTATTGTTTCTTTTGGGTTGGTGAAAGCATTTTTCTCCTCCTGCTTAAAGCGAATCAACTCAGGTAAACAGCCAAATGAAAGCATACAGACATGAATATATTCTTCGAAGCACAAATAACCCAAGGGCTATCATCAAACGAGACTATGGATTAACTTTTAATTCAGGTAAAATAAAATCAACTTATTCTCCAAATTTTGCAAAAGAACCCTACAAATTAAAAACGATTGGCAGTTGAGAGAGAGAAGAGGTTGAATCATCTTTTACATTACACGACAGTTGGGCTGAGATTCAAGCATCTCCGGAGACCTGCATAAGAATTAAACAAAGTAGGGGAGACAATGTCAACAATCGCAAATCAGGCAGAGATGGCAAGAATGCAAATTATGAAATAGCCTACCATTCAAGTGCAGAAACAAGCTTATCTAAAGCAATTTTCCCCAAGTCCAACAGGATTGAACTATGGTATGAAGACTGTTCACACTCAAATCAAGATTTGAAGTGTAACATCATCAAATCATTACTTGGAAACAAGACGCTAAGTGTAGAAATATTACAGGCAGCATCACATGAAAAAGATGTCTACAAGACCTGAAGTCACAAAAATTGGGCTTCTTAAAGAGGAAAATCTCATAAAGGCACTGCTAGACATTAAAATCAGGGTGACGGGGTGTCATAAATTTTTTTTTCTTCTTTGACAGAAACAACGCAATAAAACAGTTAGCAGTTCCTTTCAGGTGTGGCTGGTTGCAGCAGAAGCATGGGTACAGGAAACTAGAGCAGCAGGATGATTGGTGCTTGCACCAGCACAACTTGCTACTGGAAGCAAGGGACTCAGTTATTAATCCTGGTGGAAATTTCAAGCCAACTTATCTTTTTGATTACATAAGATAAGGAGCTGTGGAATCCAAGCATTAACAGGTCTTGGATATGGGACTTGATTGGGCAGTCAATCATGGCCTAATGCTTAATGAGCTTTCACACCCACCAATGGAAAGATTTCTCAGCATACCTCCAATACCCAACTTCATGAAAAAGGCGAACGGGGAACTAAAAAACTTCAGCCCAAGCAGCATCCTGCTGCCCCCCGGGGGGGGGGTGTAATTTCTCTATGCAGCCTTACCTCCAGCAATTTTTGCTGAGAGGTTGTTTTGGTGGTTTCACCTCAGGCTACAACTGCAGTTCACCAACCATTGCCTCCCCTTGAAGGTTGATGAAAAGATACCCAACAATAAGTTACATGCCATGGAGAAAAAGAATTAACTGTGCTTTCGTTTAGTTCAGAATGAACTCTGATTTTTCCAATCTTTTGCACAATATTCTCAAACCAAACTTAAAAAATATAAGAAAACAAGAAAACATTAAAAAAAAAACAACAAAGAACATGCCATGTGCTTTGAAAAAGAAAACAAAATGGTATAAAGCAGCATAGAACACTTACAACTGGGCCAGATTGGCTAGATCTAGATCTGGAGCAAGCTCATGCACAATATCATTAGGAGGTTGGCCACATTCCTGCATCTTCTGCATGAGTTCAACAATCTTGGTGAAGTTATTAGGATCTTTCTCATAAACTTCATTAAGACCTTTAATGAGCTCATATTGGCGACTGTAGCGATCATATTCTTCTTTGCTCAAATTAGATGCATGGTCCTCCAACCACTTTGGATACCTATCTGCTATTTCCTTCATAGGTTCATGAAGAATCTCCTTAGACAAGAGCTGCTGCATCATAGTCTCAACGATAGATTCCATGTCCTATGCAAAAAAAAATTTATGAAGAGTGAAACTCGTTACTATTACTCTTTGAAACCAACAAGTAACATTGCAAATCTTAACTGAGAGAGGAAAAAAAGGGGAAGGGGAAAAAAAAAAAACACACACACACACACACACAAAAAAAAAACAAAAGAAGCGTAAAAAAAAAAAACAAAAAAGTCTTGTAATCCACAATGATCTATCAATTAAACACTCTTCAACATTTATGCTTGACTGCTGATGCAGTTTTTGAAGAGCAGAATATAAATCAACTTAAGCAACAACAGATGCAAACATTTATTGATTAACTTGGGTGACTCATAAAAGAACAAGGTGTTAATTTGGAGCTCAACTCAGGCATAATCCAAGTTTCAATATTCAATAGACTTGAACAATATTTGGAAGAGATAGTGAGACACACACACACAACATCAAAAAAACAAAGCCCTTAAACAAAGAAAATTGCTTTGGGGCTATCAATTACCACTCAACAACAACAACAACAATAAGCCTTGACCCAACTAAATGGGGTCGGCTATATGGATTCTTGCCCTCCAATCAGTTCTGTTCGAGGCCATGCTAGATACAAGGCCTGAGCTATACATATCCTTTCTCACCACTTCTCCTAAGGTTATCTTAGGTCTACCCCTAGCTCTTCTAGTTCCTTCAATAATGATTATATCACTTCTCCGTACAGGAGCATTTATAGGTCTCCGTTGAACGTGGCCGTGCCACCTCAAACAACTTTCTCTAAGCTTATCACTTATGGGAGCAACTCCCAGGCTAACTCTAATATGATCGTTTCTTATCTTATCCATCCTAATTTTGCCACTCATCCATCTTAGCATCCTCGTTTCCGCTACATTGAGTTTATCTATATGATTCTTTTTAGCCCAACACTCGCACCGACATCATAGCTGGTCGAACAACAGTCCTATAAAATTTTCCTTTTAAGCTTTAATGGAATACGCCGATCACATAAGACCCCGGACGCACCTCTCCACTTCATCCACCCTATTTTAATTCTTTGGGAAACCTCATCTTCTAAATCACCTCTTTTACTTATGATTGAACCTAGGTACCTAAAACAATTACTCTGAGGAATCTCTTTATCGTCAAGTATCACCACCTCATCATCTGCCCGATCATGACTAAAGTTACAAACTAAATATTCTGTCTTCGATCAATTACCACTCAACTTCATCAAAAATTTGTCGTGACCAGATCAATAAAGAGCCATTGACTTTGACAAATAGGCGGCTGGAAAAGTGAAAGATATATTTTTTTAAGTTTTCTCTTTGCTGGGTTAGACTAGTAAGTATATTCCATAATTCAGGTGATGCAATGTCACTTTATGGTTGGACCAATATGCTATGTTTTGGATACCCAAATCCACAAAGGACCAGTTCAATGTTTTTTGGTCCAACAAGGGTTGGAATTAGTTAATTTATTTAATATTTATTATTTTAGGTATTTTATTTGTTTTTGGTTCCCATGTTGGAGTTATAGTAATAATTTGAGTTGCATTTCAAATTTTGAGTTGAATTTCAAATTCCAGTTTCATATTCAACAAGGATACTTACTATTATTAGTTTTTTTTTTTTTAATAATTTTTTGTAACCAGTCAAGTGATACTGCATCATTAGGCTTACCTCAACCCTAATTTCGTTCTAATAGATTGTCCTTCACCTGATAAAAACAAGATGAGAGTTGAAATACTATATTAATGTCAACTATGGATATCTTTCACTGCTCTCTTCACAAGGACTATTAAGAGGCACTTGGTCTATTTCTCTTCTCAATTGATAAGGAGAAAAATAATGTAGAAAAAAAAAATCATAAAGAAACAAGCCACCTAAATAATGCCCCTAAATTCATGCATGTTTAAGACCTCTTTTAAAATAATAATACCAACAACTTATAGTGATGAATTAAAAAGGCCAGGAGTGGTAATTCAATGGATCACTAACCTCACGCATGATGTAATCGTCTAACTAGTACATGCATGTACATATTTCGATATTCTCAATCATATCTTCTTTCAATGCAGACAAAAGCATTCCAGCTCTACAAAGGAAGGTTTTGACTGCAAGTCAAACCCTACTGTTTCCACTGAGACAACTTGGCTTTAAATTGTCCAAGACAAAACCAATAGTCGAAACTGGATTTTCTTCCACGTTCCAACCTGTTTCGATAAGTCTCACAAGTTCCAACTGAAACCTGCCATACTGCAACAGGTTTTGACACTACCAGGGAAGTCACTCAATTCCTAACCTTCCTTTTGCATTCTTCTACTCATTCAACCCTCCACTGCAACAGGTTTTTTGCTTAATTAATTCATGGAATAGATGTTGATTGAGGGGGAAAAGGCACTTACGCAGTACCTGAAAATAGGATAAAGAACAATTTGTGGGTGTCAAAACCTAGGTTTCAATTTTCACCTGAAAAAGCCTCGTGAAGGGCCACAATTGTGTTATAGGAGACTCAACCTTTTGGACTTCAATTAGAAGTTTGGACGTAATGAAAACTTTCACAGCACAACACTTGTGGACCTATAACCAGATTACAGAATTTGTATAGTATCTTGGATTTGCATCTCTAAACCCCAAGGAGTTTAGGTTACATTGCAGAACAACATATATGATTCCAATATACTCTCATGATGACGTTACCTAGCTAAAGCCATTTTAGAAAATGGTTTAAGAAATTTTGCCCAGGGGACATCATCCTACATGCATTCCAAAGTAATGACTGATAGCCATTCCTTGCACCACCTCATCTAGAGGAATCATCTGCACCTCCAGCGCCATCACAAGGATTTAAAGCAGTGGATCACCAGATCGATCAGTTATGGCAATCTCATCCATGCTAGAAGAGGGGAAAATGCAACCTCAAAGTAAGACATGAAGAAGTTCATTACATCTGTTATCCACATCTTTAAACTCAGGAAGAAAAAAATATCACAAGTTTCTGTTTGGAAATTAGAGTCCTGTTTCAATTTACAAAGTATGGTGATGCAGGCAGAGATTAATTATAATAAAGTTAAATGCATTGTCAGGCTGACAAAATTTCAAAGTGCTATGGGCTTCTGGAATGCAGTTATGCTCATAATAAACAAACACTCTCATACTTTGAAGATACAAAAGTAATGAGATTTTAGAACAAAGAAGAGGAATTTGACAACCTGTACTTGAAAAGAAATTTATAAAATGGATTCTTTTAGGTGAAGGATAAGCGTAATGCACTTCCCTTCAGGTTTTACATGATTTGGTCCAATTTCTATTAGAATTAAAATTTTAAACAAAAGTGAATTCATCAATTATTATGTGTTAACTTTCATACAGCAAGGACATCGCCCAGCAACTGGATTCTAGAGCCACCATGAACCATTTCAGGCTTTATCCAACATTAGTGTCATATGAAGAACTGCAATGGAGGGGACCCAGACTCAATACCAAGGGTGAACAACGGGGAGCTTGGAGCAACTATACCTACAGGACCAAACCTATCCATAACAAATCCAGTAATTTCTTTTAAACAATGGATTCTCTTAGCATAATTTGTGATTGGTATGTCATTAGTGTAGTCCACCAAACTGAACGAGTCCACATACATTTGCAACTGAGCAAACTGATGCAATTTCACATAGAAAACCACTACATAAACAGAAATCCAAGAATAAAGGCCTAATAGAACAGTAAAAACGCAAAATCCACCAGCACAATATAAGCGTAAAACAACCCTAGAATTCAATTTGGAATTCAAACAAACCTGAGACCCAGAAAGCTCCTCAAACTGCTTAACAAAATCCTCCATCATTTTATCCTTCCCCAAATCATCTGCACCGGCCTTGGACGTCGCCGACTCTAATTCCCGCACAGCCTCTCGTGTCTGTTCCCTCAATTTATCAAGCGCCTCTGAAACATGAGATCCTTTGGACACCTTCTGCTTCCCTTTCTTCTTACTTCTCAAATCAGGCAACCCACCTCCCAAACCCTGAACCCCACCGGAAAAAGCAGGCGTTTGCCCACCATTTTCACTCTTTTGAACAGAAGAATCAAGGTTGAGATTCTGAAAATCGTCCAAAGCGCCTAAAAAGAATTAACAAACCATCCAATAATCAATAACGAAACCGACAAGGTGAAGACAAGGTTAAGAGGAAGAAAGCAAAAGAAGTTTTGGGGTTTAAAATTACTATCGAGGAGCTCATCCAAATCGTCGGAGTGATCAGCCATCGATTGGAAAAAAAAGATATCTCCGGGATTGCTTTGATTCTGCAAGAATGAGAAAGGTTGGTTGGTACCCAACCCCCAAACCCCAAGGTGAATAAGTCCTCTTCTCTTTTCTTGATTGAAACAGCCAACTGAAGCACTGAGTGAACTGCGAGATACACTGAGTTGGAGGCGAGTGACCCGCTCTGACTCACTAAAACCGAAGATCCACCAGCCACGACAACTTCAATGTTGGTTTTGCGAGGTCGCGCCAACGGCCCGTTATAAACGACGGAAAGTTTAGTTTAGTTTAGGTTTTTTTTTTTTTTTTTTTTCAAACGACGGGAAATTGGCTGCTATAAATTCTTGCTTTTTCACCCTCACTATTTTTAATCCGAATTGTGCTTCTGTTACAATTTTCTAAAGAACTGAGAACTTTTATATTAACTTTAAAAAGAATAAACTACACAAGAATTGTTCCAATCTGTAATATTTCTTGCCATTATCTCTAACTGGAGAAGACAATCAATCCACTGCAAGGGAAAGGAAAGCTTTTGAGACAACTGCAAGAAACCAGTTAGGAAGTCCGTACAAGAATTAATTTCCTGACAATGATGCAGGAAACTATAGTTGATTACAGAACCACTAAGCGTGCTGATCTCTCCAACCAAAAAATCATGGATCCTGAGTAGAATATCGGCTAAGAATAGAGTGAATTGCAACCATTGAATTAGATCAACCAAGGCCAAGCTCTCATCCTTTCTCCAACCCATGTTGGTTTGCTCTTTTTAGACCTTTCATCTCTGAGAATTAAAAAAAAATAGACCCAAAGAACCAAACACGTGATAGAGAGGAAAATATCCATTTTGGATGAGTAGAAGCATTTTAGATTGGTTAACCCCTGAGATGAAGGAGATGAAGGAGGGAACAGTTTCACATCACACATTTTTTTTTATAAAAATAATGAATTGGCATTAATGTTGCATAAAGGACCATTGGCATAAAACTCAAAGAGACATCCTGTTGTATTGCCAAGGGTAGTTTACAACTTTTTATTTTTTTATTTTAATATAGTGGTGAGAAAGGAGTTACCTACAATGAAAAGAGGTGGAACAACCAATGGGGGTTGGTCCAAGTGGTAAGCAGCTTGGTCCGCTTAAGCAAGGTTCCGGTATCAAAACCTTGTGGATGCAAAAAATCCCTGCTGGGAGACTCACCCACCACAGCCAGGTGTGCAACCCGGATCGAACACCGGATTAGTCAGGGCAAAGCCTTGGAAACTAGGGTTGGCAACCAAAAAAAAAAAAGAGAGGTGGAACATAACACTTGACCCAATGCAAACCAAAAAGCCTAACTCTACAAGCTAAATAGTCAGCATAAACTTAGTTGTCCTATGAACAAAACGGAACATAACTAGTTCAAAACTAGGATGCAAGAAAATAATCTCCCGAACCAAACTACAACAATGCCCAATCTAAAGAGTGGGGGAGTTACAAAACAAAACTTCAGTAGTTAAATATTTACAAATTTCCAAAAGGAAGAAAGAGACCATATGATACGGCCACTGATCATTTGGTATAGGAAGCAATTCGTCCCAAAAAGGAAGATCTGATATGATTGATTGAACTTGTAATTGCATCTTCATTGCTTTCAGTAACCCAAAATAGAGTGCCAATTAACATCTACAATTGAGTAAACATGGAATACCCGGTACACAGAACTACACATTCTCCCCTATGTAAAAGCTTAAAAAAATTCACCTCCCTTCAAACAACTTGAAGAAGCTAACCCTGCAATGATAAAAGAGGTTACAGTCAATTTTTCCATTCAGGAGGGAAAGGGAGTAGATCTATTCCAACATTTTTCAAGTCAATGATGACATCAGACCCTGATCACATTTGTTTTAAAGTCACTGCGGCTGAAGAGATCCTCAAGTCTCTGAAACTCGGAACTAATTACTCAGCTCCATTCACATTTGTTTTCAAGGTCACCAGGGATTCAATATTTCAGCTATTTCAAGCAAACTGCTTCATCCATTGAAAGATACTAAGATGATAAATACTCACACGGTAAGATAGACCAACGGAAAGAGATCTAAAAACTAATAGGTCAATAAACCCTGGCAATCAAAAAGGAAAAGCTTTCTGCATCAAGGAAGAAATATAGGCAATCACAGTGATGCAGCAGAGAGGGGGAAAGAGGAGTATTTCTCTTTTCATTTCAATTGATTCCAACCCTAATCCGAAGAAATGGATCAAATGAGGAATAAGGCTGAATCGAGCCACACTGGATCTGGAAACAATAGTGACCGACAAGGATTACTTCAACCAGGAACCTGTTGGCACAGCAGCACCTGACAACTCTAATTCCAGGAGCCATTTGCTGATCTCATAGTGATTTTTTCGCTAATGGTACAAAACAGAGTTGTATGTTATTGAGTGCAGCACATGGTTGAGGAGTTACATAGGTTCCTCAGTCACTTTTTTATCTCATAACACATAGGATGAAACCATTACCCTGTATGCACAAGTATTTCTATTCTAGAAAGGGAATTTTTTTAATTTTTTATTTCATTAATCTACTTGTATTAGATTCTCGTGTTCATATTTTGATTGGTCTATAGTATCTTATAAACCAAAATGTCTAACAGTAATGACACCTTCAATCAGACTAAACCAGGTACAGATAACCAAGCTACAAATTCTAAAGCTAAACAAGTTTGTGACATGGGTAGTGGTCAGTTCCTCCGACAAATGAGAGAAGTTTGATTGCCAATTATTATTTCTACAATATGAAGGGTTGACTTCATCCAAACAACACTAAGCTTAATTTCCAATCTCACTCATTGATAAGAAAATGTGAACTTGATGAAAATTATAAGTTGTCACTCAATTGTCCCAAGAGGGTGTCCCTAGAGGGAAGGTGATACCTATGTATCCAGAGAACTTCCACTATACAGGATGTCTCGAATCTATATTTCTTAAACTTGAATATATGAAGTCCTTCCTAAGGTACGTCAATAACTCAAAGCAGTACCATTGACTAACTAATCATGGAAAGTATGAAACTATACCTTCTCATGCAATTGGTTCCTCATTTTTAGAACTGTGGTCATCCATTTTGATGCCCAGCCCTGGCAAGATAGTATGATCAGGCAAGGTAACTCCATACTCTGAAACTGGACCAGAATCCTCTACTGCTGAAATAACTTTGTAAGATTCTTCAACTGTCTTCACTGATGGAGGTGCAAATGAGTTATTCATGGTTGGGGTAACCTCCTTTTCTGCTGACACTGAAATACTGTTCTCAGATTTGCAGTCCACAGATGAAACTTGTTGATCTTCTGACTAAGTCCCTTTCTGATTCTGATCATCAGGTTCCACTGCAATGACATTTTGCATTCCAGGTTCAAGTGTAACAAGTGATACCTGTGGCTCCGACAATTGAACTTGCAGTTCTGAATTACCTGCTGCAGTTGCTGCTTGGTGAGTTTGAGGAAACCCATAACCCGTCAAATCTTGTGGAAGGCCTTGAGGAATGAAGGAAGTTGATTGGGCACTAGGATGAGGGGGGTAAAGAGTATGAAGCCCCAGTGGTCCATACACAGCTTGGTGGTCTTGAAAACGCTTGACCTTAGAAAGATGTTTTTTACCAGACAAATGACAGTCTAAAACAGCCTGTGTATCACACTTGACATTGCACAGGTCACAAATCAATGGCACCACTTCTTTGGGTTTTTTTGGAGTCTTAACTGGCACCTTTGGTTGTTCAGAGTCTTCTGACATCCTCATACGCTTACCACCTCGGCCCCCCCTCATCTTCCGCTTCATACCCGGTCTCCTAGTGTCAAGTTGCTCCATCTTTTGCTTCCTTGCTGATGCTTCAGTCGGTTCTATTTTAGTAATCTCAGACTGCTCTTCAGAATTAATTGGCTGCTCAGTGTCCATAGTATTTTCTGTGGAAAGAACTGCAGTTGGTAAGTTGTCTGCAGCAGACTTATTCTCAGTCCCTTGTTTAGGCTGTATTGCAACTTCGGATTTGGATTCAGGTACAACTACAAGTACCTGCTCATTTTCTGCTACTTGTGCAGATTTTTGCTCATCCTGTACTTCACCCACAGGTTTACCCTCACTTGGCAATTCTGATTCATGTTTTTTCTCATTCCGAGTGGCAGACATGGGCTTTTGCTCAGTTTGTATCATGGGTATATTTTTTCTAGCAGTCTGTAACTCCTCAAATCTCTGCAAGTTCTTCTTATGCCGCTTTCCATTCTTGTGCTGCTCAAGGATTTCCAGTGTGTTACAGTCAACCCTACAAAGTTCACACCATGCAATCTGTTGACGCAATTTTGGAGCTGGCTTTCCTGAAGCTGGAAGTGATACTGGTAGTCCTTGAACCTGTGAGGCCTCTCCTTCAGCAATAGCTGGTGGTTCACCCTCACCTTTTGCCACTGCAGCCTCCATGTCAGATTTAGCAGCTAGATTAGATGAAGATGAAGCAGCGTGTGAGGTGGGTAATGCCGGCCACCTTTCCCCATGCGTCCTCTCCCACGGAAGGAGGGACCTGAGCCGTCCTCCCTGGAATGGTGGTGGCCATAATTACCTCGGCCACCACCTCTAAAGGTTCTGCCACCCCTTCTGCCACCGCCTCTGGAGGGAGATTGCACAACCTGCACAGAAGCCCTCTAAAGGTCTTTTAAGTAGTGATCCTAGTGGAATAGCCAAATAGATAATGATTGACTTCCTAAATGCAGAGATAAAGAAGAAGAAAATTACTTTCAGAACTACATATAGGTCAGGAGTTATTATTTTTACTATCTAAAAAACAAGAAAGAAGAAAAATGAAGATTATTCATAATACAAATGCAAATAAGTCATGCTACCCCACCCAAAAATAGAGAAAAAAGATGCAGAAGGAAACAAAAGTTGAAATTGTATGAATCCACGGAGTTTTGTTCAGCGTTCTTTGTCTCAACCAGTAATTCCAAAGTAAAGGACACCATGCACAGCAACAGCTGAGAATCTGGCAGTGGGTTGCCTCCAATCAAGCACAAGCTCCCAGGAGTGTTAAAGGCTTTGTTTATCTGTACTAGAAGCCAAGATCATACAGCTTGGCTGAAAGTACCAAATAGACTTATTAGGAGCCATGCAGTGACTAACTATTACCATGTCTACGTAGTACATGCAACGCACTAGCTCCCAACATCCTCAATTTGTTGTCAAATTCGCAAATGTGAATAAATGACACAACCCAGAAATTTAGAACAGCAAGACACTGCTGTCTTAAATATGATCAGCCAATGCAGAAATTTATACCCAGTGGGAGGAAATTATTGTTCTATGGAGTTTTATACTTGGTGAAAACTAGGATGTAGAGCTTCAGGCAAGTCTTATAACGTTTACAAGATTCTATAAACTACCATATGGTTATTACAATTACAAATGAACTAAAAAGAAGAGCAGCAGTTTATACAGATGAACTAGAACCCACAAGAAACCAGAAAATCGATAATAGGAAACCTGCCAAGGAAGCAGCAAAACACTTCTTTTTAGAAACCAGAAAATAAATTTTGCCACTCTAAAAATAAACCTTTGCCAAGAATAATGATAGCAACCATCACAAGGTTGCTCGGTTGGTAAGGACCAACACCTCTTATGAAAAGGTCATGTGTTCGACTGTCCCTGATGATATATGCAATATCCCCTCCCCCCATATATAAAAAGCTCTTTTGTACCCCAAAAAAGTTAATAATAATAAATAAATAAGGAATAATGATAGCAACAACTTATAAGAAATAACAGCTCCACTATAATAGCCAACAAGAGAAAACAGGAGAAAAGAAAGAAGAAAGAAATCTGAGAGAAGAATAGAAAGAAACGATAGAAAGAAAGAAGAGAGAAGATAGCAACTAGAGAAGAAAAGAAAAGAAGAGAAGTCTAATTCACGTAAGAGAGAAAGTAGGAGAAGAAAAGAGAACTTACCTAAGAGAGTGAGGATTCATGCCAAGGGAGATTTGCGCAAGAGAGAAAAAGAAAGCCTTTTTTTAATCTCTACGCCGTCGTTGCTGGTAAACTCGGAACTGCCCACTAATGTCCTCATCAGGTTAACGTTGATGGTTCTTTGGCTTGGCTGAAGTCAAGACTTGTTGTCAAGGGACAGTCCCAAGTTTATGGAGGTAATCAACTCCATAAAAAGTTATCCTATATAATGGAGTTGATTATACAGAAGGACATGAATGGCCTCCTTCCTTTCCAATCTATATTCTATAAAAAGTTATTCTTTTATTTGAATTTTAAATAAGTTTACATACCATCACTTTTCATTTATTATCCATTTTTTTAAAATTTTGAAAGCAACTGGGGAGGAAAGTCAGACACAAAATGAATGCTAGAGACTAATTTGGTCTTTTAACACTTCCATCACTCTTCTTCAAACTTCGGAATTTTTCAGAGAGGAAGTAGATCATATGATCATAAGATTCATAACTACTAGAATAATATAATAAAGACCATTCCCCCCCCCCCCCCTCTTGGTAACTGCATAGTTTGGAGCAAAGCAACACTACAAGCTAATTAACAAGGGTATTTTATGGAATTCAAAAAATTGGGTGTTTGAATAAAAGTAATATGCTCAAGGTTAAACAAAAACAAAAAAATAAAAAATCATCTAGGGAGTGTTACCTAAAAAATAAAAAGCGACTTCAAGAAAATACATGGGTTGTGCCTAGTAGTCTAGGCAAAAGTATCATGACCCCCCCCCCCCCCCCCAAAAAAAAAAAAGAAAAAAAAAAAAAACAGCAGAAATTTGAAAAAAGGCAGTATTTTTGTTATACGCTTAAACAACACAAATAATCAAATTATTCACAAAGATTTTTGGAAACTCAAAAGACCCTCAGGGTGTACTTTGTAACAAAGTTTTTTTTTTTTGGATGAATAAAAAATTATATTAAAGGAAAGAAGAAAACAAAGCGAAATGAACAAGGGGGGGGGGGGAGGGAGAACCCGCAAGAGGGGGCAACACTCAAGGGGGGAAATAAAAGAGCAACTGAACCCCCAGGTGCTAACAATACACCTATTCCTGGGGTTATCATCAACAGGGAGGTGGGGAGAGGAGAGCAGTCTAGAAGATACATCAAAATAGATGGCTTTCCAAATCAAATCTATAGATCAAGATTTGGAAGTCCATCTCCTAAGGTTACGCTCCCAGCAAATGTGGTGGATAGTGGCACTAAAGACTAGCTTGCCTATATGGTCGCAAATGGAGCACCTAGCAAAGTTCCTCAAGAACCAAGACCAATCACAAACAAACCCAAATGAACGTCTCGAGTGAGGCCAAATGGAAGCAATAGCTCTTCCCCAAAGGGGCCAAGTAAGGGGACAAGAGAAGAAAAGGTGGTCAATGTCCTCTGAACCATTCCAACATAAGGTACAGTTAGGGTTAGTAGTGATGTGGCAACTAATGAGGAAGGATTGGGTTGGAAGGGCATGGTTGAGGGCTCTCCAGAGGGTGAGGACATGACGGGGGATGTTGCCTTTGAACAATTGAACCAAACCAAGGGGGACCAGGGGGCCAAGGGTTTGGGAAACGGATAAGGTTCCAATTTGCGGCATGGCGGAGGAAGACATTAGAAAGGATCTAGATGGAGAAGGGATCCAAATTTGGTGGTGTCTCGGGGAAGGTTGTGGATAGGGGGAGAACATTCCAGATTTGTGTGATCGGACTCTAAGTTCATTGCGACCGAAAGGTGGGGGTGGGGGTGGGGGGAGGTGGGACCATGGGACTTCCATATAATGATGAAGGTATCAATGTTGGGTGGTGGACTTGGGGATGTTCTACATTGAATGGCATATCTACATTGATTTTTTAGCAAAATACAACAAATGTATTATTTATTCTCCAATTAGCGTAAAAACCGGCCCCCCCCCAAAAAATTCGGGGGCTTGTCGAAACTAGAAAAGTCCTCGGTGTTTCCACAAGTTTCCCAACGCCCAAGGGGGAGGATGCCAAGGGGTCGGTAGGCCGAAAGCAAGAAAGGATCTAGATGGAGAAGGGATCCAAATGGTGGGTCTCGGGTGGATAGGGGGAGAGAATTTGTGGATGGGGGGAGGGGGAGAATTAATGATGAAGGTATCAAGGGTGGTGGACTTGGGGATACGGGAATCATAAACCGTAAAGGGGCTAAGAAGGGTGTAAAGAACGCCCAAAGGATGCCAAGGGTCTAGCCAAAAAAGAGTGGAGGATCCTTGAGAAATTTGGAAGAGATATAGGGAGCAGGCGAAGGAGCAAGAGCTCCTCCAAGTCCAGGAGAAGGAGTCAAAAGGGAGTCCTTGAGGATGTAAGAATAGACTCAGGAAACCCAAATAGAATCATGCTTAGAAACAATCTTCCAAATGAGCTTAAGGAGACAAGCTGAACGTCAAGGATACGACGAATACCCAGGCCGCCCTCAGATTTGGGACGACAGACTGCATCCCAAGAAATGGGATGGAGGAAGGAGGATTCTTGGTCTTTCCAGAGAAAAGCACAGAAGAGAGCTTCCATAAACTGGATGATGGATTTGGGAATGGAGAAAATGCCGCTCCAATAGAGATATGAAGATTAGAGGATGGATTGGATGAGCACCACTCTACCCGCAAAGGATAAGAGCTTTCCCTTCCAAAGTTGGAGGTTTTTCTTGATGTGATTGAGCATAGGGGAACAGTGGTAGCGGGTGAGCCTACCAGGAATAAGGGGCAAGCCAAGATAGGTCACTGGAAAGGACCCAGGGTTGAATCCCGAGAGCTGTAAGAGGGAGGAACGGATGGGGTCCGAGACTCCGGAGAGAGAGAGAAGTAGATTTGTTAAGATTGACGTGAAGACCAAAGAGGCCTTCGAAGGAAGAGAGAGGAGAGAATGGAAGAGATGGAAATGTGGTTAGTTTGGAGAAAATCATGAGATCATCAGCAAAAGCGAGGTGGGTGAGATTTGAGTATCTACACTTAGGGATAGGAGAGATTGGGTGTTGTTTGTTTTGGATTGGAGGATGCAAGAGAGGACCTTTAGCCCCAGAGTGAACAAGTAAGGGGAGAGAGGACAGCCTTGACGAATTCCTACCCGAGAGGGAAAAATACCCAGCGGGAGAGCCATTGGTATTGATGGAGAAGTTGGGGGGTGGAGATACAAACCTCAATCCAGTGGACAAAGGCAGGGGGAAGCCCATTGCCGAGAGAACCTCACTAATGAAGTCCCATCGGATAGAATCAAAGGCTTTATGAAGGTCCACTTTCAAGAGGGCGGTAGGGGAGTGGGAAGACTTATCAAAACCTCTAATAATCTCCACACAAAGGAGGATATTGTTCGAGATGCTAAGGCCCGAAATGAAGGAAGATTGGTCGGAGCTCACTAGCAATGGAACGACCTTCTTGATCCAATTGGCAAGAATTTTAGAGATGAATTTGTAAATGACATTGTAGAGGGAGATAGGACAGAAGTCAGAGAGAGATGAGGCCCCAGGCTTCTTAGGGATAAGGCAAAGGAAAGTTTAGTTGATGGAGGAAAGTTTGGAAGGATTGAGGAAAAAGCTACGGATGGCATGGATGAGATCATCCTTAATGAGGTCCTAAGAAGCCAGGAAGAATCCCATACTAAAGCCGTCAGGACCAGGGGCACAATTGGCTTTGTGGGAGTGGATGGCGGAAAGAATTTCCTTATGGAAAGGGATGGAATGGAAAGAAGATAAAGCGGAAGGAGGGACAAATTTGTTGAGGAGAGAGGGGGAAAGGGGAATCCGAGAGGAGAGGAAGGAAGGGGCAAGAAGGTTGGAAAAGAAAGAGACAATCTTTAACCTGATACTGGGGAGATCAATGATTCAAGTGCCATTCGTAGAAAGGAGACAGGGTATGGAGTTGAAATTAAAGCAACCTTTAAGGGATCGGTGGAAATAGGCGGTGTTGGCATCCCTAAGGTCAAGCCACTTGATTCTTGCCTTCTGTCGAAGGAAGCTTTCCTCCTAGGAGGAGAGAGAGGAGAGGGAGAGGGAGAGGGAGAGAGATCTTTCTTCCTCAACAAGGGAGGGGTTAGAGGGGTTGCCCTGAAGAAGGTGCTAGGTCCTATAGAGATTGGAACGGCAAGAAGAAACTCTTGATGAGATATTGCCGAAGGTGGAGGAGTTCCAAGAACGAAGGGCGACCTAAGTGTTTCTCAACTTCCATGCAAAAGCAATGAGGGGGAGAGAATTACAGTGAACTAGTTGATTCAGGCCATAGAGATGGTGGGGAGGAAAGAAGGGTTGGAGGCCCACATATCAAAGAATTTGAAGGGCTTGGGGCCGGAGGAGGGAGGATCGAAAATATTGAGGATGCAAGGGGAATGATCAGAGAGGCTAGGGGGAAGGAGGCATGGGAAGCAGGGAAGCCAGAAAGCTAGGACTCATTGACCACAAAGCTATCCAGCTTGGAAGCTATACAGGCATCTCCAATCCGACAGTTTTGCCAAGTAAGAAGATGGCCAGACCAAAGAAGATCAGAGAGGCCCATATCCTTTAGGCATGAATTAAAGTCATCCATAGCCGCCTGGTCCGGGAGATTCCCACCCACTCTTTCATGAGAGAACCGAACAATCCAGGGGAATCCCTCAGTGGAAGGAGCAAGAGAGCGGAGATCATCCCAGAGAGGGGAACAATCGAAAGATCGATTAAAGCCATAAATGATAGTGAGGAACATGGGAGAGGACGAGTTGGGAGAAGAGATCCGGAGATGCATGAGTTGAGAGGAAGAGGAAAGAAGATTGAGATGAAATTTATAGGGGTCCTAAAGGATCCAAATGCGACCATTGAGGGCAAGATTAGAGTTAAAGAGAAAGGACCAAGATGGAGCTATAGATCTGGCAATCCAAAGGGTGTTGTCATTATGAATGTGGGTTTCAAGGATGGCACAAATGGAGGCTTTTGCATCACGAAAGGCAAACTTAACATCAGCTTGCTTGGAGAGGGCATTTAACCCTCTAACATTTCAAATGATGATATTGGACATAATTACTGATGGGATAAGAGAGTGGCTTCAAGTTTGCTGTTGGGGGTAATGGAAGTCGTAGGAGAGAGGGGTGGGGACACATTGGGCCAAGGATGAGGGGGTAAAATGGGAGTCTAACACAAAGGGGAATGGAGGGGAGATGGAGTTTCAAAGAGATTCGGGTCAATGGAGGAGTCTCCGTTTGGGGTAGAAGGGAAAAAATGGAGATTTTCCACTTGATTCACCAGCGTGGGAACACTGGGAAAGGAAGTAGAGGAAGAGGCTGGGGTGGTCTGGTTTTGGGAGCATTGGTGTTTTGGTGAGGGAAAGACAATCGGTTTAGTGGTTTGATGTTAGGAAGGACCAGCCTTAACAAGAGGGCGTGGTTTGGACCGTAAGTTGAAGTTGGGTTTTGGTTAAAAGGGGATGGGCTTGAGGGAGAGGGCCCGAGAAGAGAATGGTTTGATGGATTTTTGGTTAATGAAGATGGGCTTGAGGGAGAGGGCACGTGATGAGAATAGTTTAATGGGTTTTTGGTTAAAGAAGATGGGCTTGAGGGAGAGAGCCCAACAGGTAAAGCTTTTGAAATAGGTGTGGGTCCATAGGAAGGGGAAGATAAATAGGGGATAATTGGGTTAGTGGAGTTGTGAGCTGTTACGAGAGAGAGAGGGCCACGCGGAAAAGGGGGTAAAGGGTTTATCGGTTTCACAGAAGGGGAAAGCTGCAGGGTTTGGGGCCAAGGCAAGATAGGCGGTAACATGGGAGAGGTATCTTCCAGTACAATTGATGGCGAAGACTCAGGGATACCGTGAAGAGCAAGGTCAAGAGGTACCAGTGGTATCGATGACCAAAAGGCAGTAGCTTCTTCGTTCAGGCCATCAAATTGGTTGGTGGGAGCCTCAATCAAAGAATCATCAGAGCAAGCGACGTCGTTCACTTGAGGAGCAGGGTTTGCAGAAGTTAGTTCCCTCGGCAGTACGATTCTTTTTTTCTTTTCATATCTTTCTTTTTTCTGTTTCTCTGGTAGGTCTTGGTTGCCGGAGAGATCATCAGAGAGGCACTAACAGGAGCTACGGTCACAGTGATTTGCTCAAGCTTGTCGATTAGAGGAATCTGAGCAAGCGGAGAAGAAGTTTCTTCTATTCTTTCTTCAATCGATAGAGGGATGTAGTCTTCGTTAACCAAAGGTGGAGTTTAATCAAACGACATGGGCAGAATACCAGAGGATGGCTTAATCTCAAACTTGGAGTGGTAGGATGATTCTTCATGGCCGAAGGATAAACAAGCTTCACATCTATCAGGGATCCAATCGTAGGCAATAATTTGGTTGTATAGAAGGCCATTATCGTCTTCAATGGTGATATGGGGGGGGAGGGGTTTGGCTACTGAAATTTCAACGCAAATTCTGGTATACGAGAGATGCTCAGTCTGATAGTTTTCAAGTCGGTCCTGAGAGGACGACCGATGGCAGATCCAATTCTACTGAGACAATCTTGGATCCAGAAATCCAGAGGAAGACCAAGGAGGTTGATCCACAGGGAAATAGTGTTCAAGTCGACACTACAGAGAGGCTTCAATCGTTCCCAAGCTTTGATGAAGATGGGAGATTTTCCTACAAACCAAGGAGAACCCTCCATAGCTTCAGCCTTGCGATAGGGAGAGGCAAGTTTGAACAGAAACGTGTTGGCGTCGAACAGGTATCCATCGAACCTTGAGCATGCCATTGCTTAGACAAAGATGCTTTCACAATACCAAGGGGAGGGCAGGGGCCTAGAAATTGGCCAAGAACGGCAAGATTCCAGTGCTTTATGCTATCAGCAATGGCTTCAGAGGGGCAGTGAACTAATGGGATGGGGTTAGATGAAGGGGTAGGGAGGATGAAAGTGAGGTTACAGTCATGGGGAGATGAAAGTGAGGTTAACAATGTAAGAATTTTAATTAGGACCAATATTGTCTCACAAATTGGTCACTCTCATTGCTATTGAGAGTGAGCATGTACATCAATTTCCACCCCCATAAAAACATCAAGAAATTTCCAAACGTGGCTCTACTCCCTCTTCGGTGAACTCAAAGGAAAGAAACACTTCTTTGCAACATGAACTTCATACTAAAAATGTCTTCCAACAAAATGAAGAAAGAAATATGAAGATCAATGACAAAAGTGAATCTGCATACTAATACAAACCAAGAAATTGTTTCAAATCAACCCATTGCTTCCAATCAAGGAACAAAGTAGGGATCCACACATCCACTGTTGCAAGTTCATGGTTATTGGTCAAAATGCATGGCTTAGCTCTTTACTTGGACTAACACTCTACCAGGTGAACCAGGCCAAGGTGGAGATGGGTCAGAAGATCATGCCACACTACCATTTTGGGTCACTCATTTGTTGGAAAAAGCTTTGGGTAATGTTTCATCCAATCAGGTAAAACTGACTTAATCTTTGAATTTGCCAACCAGTAATCACATAGGAAGTATGAACTAGAATCCTGAGATGAGACAGTCCAGCAAGTTGGATAAGAATTTCCCACCTCTACAGCCAAGTAATATTGTCTGGTAGCTAGATCAGCCTCCATTAAAAGCCTTGACAAAGTCAAGGTTTCCAAAGTTTACTCGACCGAACAAATGAGTCAAGATAAACTAGCCAAAGGAGTCGCCGCTTGCATGCAGGTTTATAGGCTCGTTCATGAATTCACCTTTATATATAGGCCCCATGCCTTGAAGAGGACTCGAACCTCCACGCTCTTTAGCATGAGATTTTGAGTCTCGCGTGTCTACCATTTCACCACCAAGGCGTCTTGAAAGTGAATCGTATTTCATGAATATGATATCTATTTAGTGGGATGTATGGAATATATGATGTCCTCCTCCCACAAAAGGAGGCAAACCCTACTAGAAATTTCCTTTTATCTAACACTCACCAATAGATCTTCGTATTCATTCAATAACTCTATATCGAATTGACCAGCTTGAGTCACTGAGTTAACCAAGCTGAGGTTGCAACAAGTTGGACTACCATGTCAAGCTGCCACTATGAATTATTGATTCATGAGCAAAAGCTAGATGTAGTGTTCCGTTCAAACAGGTAAACCTGAACTAAGTTTAAATTTTCCAACCAGTTATCACAAAGGAAACATGAATAAGAATCCCCGGAAAAGACAACCTGGCAACTTGGATTAAGTTTTGCCACCTCTAAAAGCAAGTCCGAATGTCAAATAACTTGGTTAGCCTTCAAAGGAGGAAATTTAGCAGGTCAAGGTTTCAAGTTTAATTTGTCTGATCACATTAGTCAAGACCAAAAAAGCCAAGTCATGCTCTTCTTCCACAAAAGAGTTGACATCATAATAGATATTTACTTCATCTTAAATTCAATAATAAACCCTTATATTCATCAAATGATATTGAGCTAGCCTAAGTCACTGACCTAACTTGTGGAAGCAAATTTTGATAGCCAGGCCAGCCAACTCAAGGCAACTATGTGTTTAAAACTCCACCACGACACAACCATGAAACCATCAAGAGAAGTTTGACACGCTCCATGGTGTATTATCCCTCAAGAACTGACAACCTAGAATGGACAGTAAAAAGAACTGAATTTTTCATACCTATTTATATTGAGGAAACCACGCCAACAGGAATCCAACGTGATGATACAACCAGTAATGACCAGAGAAGATTGAGGCTCCTGATTCAACTTCTCCTACTAGAAAATGACACAGTTTAGCATTTCCAATGTCCTTGAGAAACTTCCAGATCTATAATTGTCAAGGTAACTTTGGATAATCTTTTTTAGAGCAAGCCAAATTATGAATGACAATACACTGAGTTTGTCATCCATAATGACTGTATCAGATTACCAGTCCCTGGTTACAAAAGTAACCATTTCATGTACCACATGCAAGATTCTTTGGAGTGGATAACAAAGTCTAATTTTCTTGTGTGCTACAATGCTTATAAACAACAAATTTACAGTGTCCCAGCACACAAGGCTCCCACCATAGAATATCAAAGCACAAATATGACACATATTCACACACATCCATAAGAGAAAGCATTTCATGCGGAACATCATATAGGCTGCTTCCTTCTCAAAAATCACAAACCACTTATTGGAACTTGGAAGTGATAAGGCAAGCATAGTTTCCAAAATAGAGTTTCTCGATGGCATTGGAAACACTTGTTCATATTAAAAGAGCAATTCACTGAAGGGTGATAGATTCTTGTACGTGCCATGCCACTAGCCTATCTGATGTCTGAACATGATAATGTTTCCCTTGCTGAATAGTAAAAGTTACAATATGGTGATAGAACAGAATACGACTTTAAGTTTATCAGATGGGCATCTTCTTCAACACCAGTTATTATCACAGGCAGCGACTAAATAAGCAAAATTCAAGAAAGCAAGAGAACTCATGTAGTGCGTATAAGGTTACATTACAAAATAGGACATTTCACGAATTACGACGACAACAAAACAGAGAATAACGAAATCACATATGGACAAATGTTCTATCAAATTAATTGGAAAGATTACGCTGAATCAACAAATGGCTATGACAACCAAATCCCTACCACAGATTGCATTGAAAATGGCCCGCGTGGCATTGGCATTGGAACTAGACTATAACTCCCATCCATGGGGTGCCATTGCCGCTCTTGCATCCCAGCCATTGCTCTTTCCGTTGCATCCATCGTTCCTGCAAAATGACTCAATTGCGATAATGCAGCCATGGCTGCAGCGGCCACGGGGTTCAACCCAGGCGGTACCAAATAAGACGAGTTCGGTTGTTGAGGATGTTGTTTTTGATGATGATGATGATGATGATGATGATGCTCGCCAATTTCTTGAGGGTAATAAGCATTCGACTGATGCTGCGCTTGTCCTTGAACCGCAGAACCAAGGGTTCTTGACGATTCAGAAGGTGCTGATACACCAGGAGGATAAATGGCAGCCGATTCCTGCACAGATTGTTGCTGCTGTGGTTGTTGTAATTGAGTTTCTGATGAATAAGCATTGGTGTAATGTGGATAATAGTAATAGTAGTGTTCTTCATGCGGTTGTTGTTGGTATTGATTGTAAGGATAGTAAATTTGGTTTCCTTGATCGTACGCTTGAGCTTGGGATGGATAGTATAATTGAGAAGACAAATATTGCTGTTGTTGAGCAGGTTGTTCTTGCTGCTGAAACTGTTGATTAAGCAGTTGGAATTGCTGTTGTTGAGACTCCGTTAGTGCCGAGAGATCCATAGCTGATGGTTCGATCCTTCCTCTATTTTTATTTTTTTTGAGCCGAGAGATCCATAGCTGATGGTTCGATCCTTCCTCTATTTTTATTTTTTTTGATAGAATCCTTCCTCTACTCTCTACTAGGATTAAACAGTTTCTCTTCTGCTAGGGTTCAACCGTTCAACCCTGGCCGCCGATATATATATAATATCCCGTCCCAATGTCCCTATATAAAAAAAGAACCCTTTTGTTCATACCAAAACAAAAAGAAAAAAAAAACCTTTCTTCATGCATTCGGCATTTCCGGTTGGGAAAATTATGAAGGGGAGTTTCGCCAAACGACAGATATAATCATATGATTATATGAAAAATAAAAAGACAAATTACATGAGAGCCCCCTGATTTCCCAATATAATAAAATATTTGGGGACCCAAAATAGTGTGATATTATGTCGCGGATGAGCGCGAACAGACCCCCCGAAGGGGTTAAATGGTGTATATTATGGCTCGACACAACCGATCATAAAAATGACAGCAACCAAAAGTCACCGAAAAATTGTCAAAAAGTCATCGGAAAATCGTTGAACTGGCAAAAATATCGGCAAAAATCAAAGCTTTTGTTGCCGGCTGTATGAGTTCTACAAATGCAGGTGTTGTTTGATGCCTGAAAAGAGGAAGAGAATCATGATTCGAAGCTTTCTCTTTCATTTTCTCCGACTTCGAGATGGGAACGCCTCAGGTCACAATCATCACTGCTGCAACTCTACAAAACATAAAATGGAGTCTTTTGAAGCTAGATTTTATCTTTGCAATATTTTCCAAATCGTTTATTTATGTCGGTTGCTTCTCATATTTGATCTCGCAATATCTCTCTACAAAACAGAAAATGGAGGAGATGATTTTATGGAGGTTCCACCATCAAAAGATGCTGAAATGTCCACAAAATGTTGTCATGTAGGTGGTGTTGCCAGCCACCGACACACGATTTTTAACCGACATTTCGAACCTTGGTGTCACCCCATATTTTTAATAAATGTCGTGAGTTGTTACACTCAGTCCCATGCCATTAGGGTTTTCCGATTCATTGATTTGATGGAGACAACTATTATAAATTCATCCAATTTCTACCACTAAGCATCAAATAGCGGTTATAAGAATAAATCTATCAAATATCGCATATATCAATTAAAAACACCTTAGTATAATAATAGTATAAGATAACAAACATATCTTATTTAAGATCCATTGGATATAAAGCACAACATAATATCTTCTTTAGTCTCCCACGAAGAACAAACTTGACTTGATGTTAGACCTTCTTCTATATACTCATCCCTATTAACTGACTCGATGGAACAACCTCTATGAACTAACACTTTATGTGCAAATAATAATATAATCAATTAGAATTTACAAGAAGGATCTAGCATTCTTTATATAGGCAAACTCATTAATCGATGGAGAGAATTGTTAGAAATGAATCAAATTTCTACCACCGAGCATTATAGTAGCGGCTTGATAAGACATGTTAGAGCTTGTTCACATTTGATTGAAGAAGATGGGTGAAGAGGGCATTTCTTCACTCATCTCTTAAAACAAGCTAAAGTCAGACACATGAGAGTAAAGGGTAAAGTAGTCTATTGTCTCTGTTTTATACTTGGAATATCATTCCCTAAAATGTCGCCACCGAGTAATTAAACTATCCATGCAGCAACACTAGAGGTGTAGAGATCTTAGCGATTCCACCACCCTCTGTCTCTCTACCTCCTCTTCTTATTCTCTCTCCTTCCTCTTCTTAAATTTTCTCCATTCTCTCTCTTTGCACTTCTTTCTTCTTCTTCTCCAGTCTCTCTCTCTTCTTCTTCGTTCTTTACCCGTTATCCCCCTTGCACATTTTTTTCTTCTTCTTCTTCTTCTCTCTCTCTCTCTCTCTCTCTCTTCTTCTTCTTCTTCTTCTTCTTCGTTCTTTACCCGTTATCCCCCTTGCACATTTTTTTCTTCTTCTTCTATGTTCTCTCTCTCTACTTTCTCCACTCTTTACCCGTCCTCTCTCTTCGTGTTACCGTGTCTTCCCCTCCCCCCCCCCCCCCCCTTTTTTGATGTTGTAAGCTTGTATGATGTGGAAGTTCCTCATTTGAATTTGGAGTTTCTAATGTGCATAAAAATTTGATCACCACAAGTTACTAGCTTCCAGATGCTGCTATCACCACCAAAGTCCCTACAACTTCCATACCCAAACCCATGCCACAACAACATTAGTTGAAAAATCTAGAGCAAGGAAAGTCACGTTGGAAGTCAAGTGACGGCACTCCTTGGCACTTCCATCCTCCAACTGTCCATCCTCCAACTCGATCCATTGGATGCTCATGGTATGACGCTTCTCCACTTGTGTGGCATGTCAAACTCCGCATTTGTGATGTGTTTTTGCCCATTTGGATGCTTGTGATGCATGATGCATTTTATGTATCTTTTGAGCTTATTAATTAATATTATGATTACAATGTTTGTTCTAGGGTTTATTGGGATTGACCCATACCTTAGCTTGAATGATCTTGTCTAGTGCATGTATGACAGATTGGTCAAATTCCTCTTCTTAGTTTTGAATGTTTATATTTAAATCTTGTGTTTTCATGCATCTATCTTTCTGTATTCATTTTATTTTTAGTTGTGTTTTTGTATCCTTTAATTTTCAATAAGTAGACATCACAAACAATAAAAGCCACTTAACAAATGTTAGAAATGAGGGAACAACAATAATGAATTGTAAAATTTGATGAGTAACTGTAGTAGCAACAATAATTATCTTTTTTTTTTGGGCACAACAGTAATTGCATGAATTGTAAAATTTGATGAGTAATTACAGGAGCAACAGTTATTATAATTTTTCTCCATCGAGAGGTGACTCGGGTCCAACTGTCCAAGTCGCGAAAAAAAGAAAAAGAAAAAGGGGGCGGATAGTAATTAACGGAGCAAGGAGCAGCGGTCACAAAGAGGCAACGGTCGAGGCTGCTAGGAGAAGAAAGCAGAGGTTAATGGCAGCTGCGTTGGTTCCGGCTTCTTCTTTACTTCGCTCAACCTCTCGTTTTCTTTCATTCAGCAACACCAAATTTCATAGAAATGGCTTTCTAGTCTTGAAACCCCTCTCCACTAATTTTCATTCCTTGCAGTCAAACCTTCACTCTCACCCTCTTTTGGGATATAACCAACGTGTTCATAGTCGAAAGTGGTTCTCGAGATCTCTATCTTCAGGCGAATCTGCGGCGGAGACTGCGAAGACGCAATTGCTCGAAAAATATCCCAACGTTAGAGCTGACGAGAAGGTCGGAAAATTCCAGAAACGTTTGAAAATCGTTGATATAAAGGGAGGCCCTAATGAAGGATTGGATCTTTTGGGTCATAGTCGCGTCATCAGGGGTTGGGTTCGAACTATTCGAGCACAGCGCAGCATTACGTTTATTGAGGTTATAAATTTGCAAACCTGTTGAGCTTGTCTTAAATCTTACTCAATTTGTTAATGACTGCATTAAGAAGTACTGAATTTTATGCTACTATTGAAGTTTAGAAGTTAAACAAATATGTATTTTGAATATTCAGGTTAACGATGGTTCATGCCTGTCCAACATGCAATGTGTACTAAACTCAGATGTTGAAGGTTATGATGAGGTATTGCCCAGTTACTTGTGTCTGTTTGAATTAATATGAATGTTTCAGATAGTCTTAAAGTTTGCGGTCTTTTTTTTTTCTTCCCAGAGAAGTAACAGTCTTAAAGTTTGCAGTCTTTTTTTCCAAGAAAAGTAACAGATCATCTTGTTTGCTATATTGGTAATAACATTTTATCTCCTAGGATACGCCTTAACCCTTGGGGTGCATAGACTGCACCATACAGAAGTTGATGAAGCCACACAAAGTTACATCTTTCCACTAATGGGTTATTAGGATATAGGAAGGCGTGGGAATTTTGACATTTGAAAATGTTTCCTAGGATGAACTGAAGTTACTTAAGAATCTAACTCATAGGAACCCAATAATTACTATTCCATCCACAAATAGTTACAAGAAGGTCTGAGTCAATGCTTTAGCTTTCTGCTTGTTGTAATCTTTAGAGTCTTGGTGAGTTGCAGGGAGTCTCTGAGAGAAACAAATTGAAGACACTTGTTTTACACATTATTTCTATATTTCTCTCTCTTTAGATTGTAGTTTTATGCCATTCTGTATTTGGGAGTTCAAACTGTTTGAGATCTCATAACATTGTCAAGAACTTATGATGTCCTGTGACAAGCATGAATGACGATTACAATAATGATGATGACTGAATTTTTAAATTACTTATATCATGCATGTAGAAGCATTTATTGTTACAAAACTCCCGACGTGTTTAACAATTTTTTAGTTGCTTTGCGTCATCCAGCGGATCTAGACTTTCTTTCTTTTTTTTTATCGAAATTGTTTACCAAAAAATTTAAATCAATTCAAAACAAGAGTCTGCAGACAAATGGCACTGTTTACAAGCTTCCGAAATGTACATTGTAAGTTTAAGTAGTGGAAGAACTATACCGGTAAAAAACCACTCCAGTGCAGATATGCATATGTATGTGTGTGTCTATTATATATACATAGCCACACTATCTGTTATGCATCTTTTTGGTGAATTTTTCTTTGGTGATTGTACTATTTATTTATTACCCTCTCTATCGAAATTGGTTCCAAAATAAATAGGTATTGAACATCATTGATTTCTTTGATATTTTTGTTTTCACAGATATCAGGATTTCTAATAGTTCGGTGCTTGAATTTATTATTAGGTGGAATCTGGATCTATCACAACTGGTGCCTCTGTATGGATGGAGGGTACTATAGTGAGCAGCCAAGGATCTGAGCAGAAAGTGGAATTCAGGGTTACAAAAGTCAAGACAGTGAGTAATGTCACCCATATTCTTGAACAGGGAAACTATGTGAATGACATTTGGGTTCTTCTTTACATGCTTTATTCTGGTTCTTTTAGCTGTGCAATATTTTGAGATGCTGGTATAACCTTGGACAGTTGAGAGGATTTATGTTGGAAATGCTGGATTGTTTAACTATTCAAAACATATGGAGCTTCTTGACATAAATTAGCTGATGATGTTATAACTTCCCCTCTTTTTTATTTATTTTTTAAAGGGTGGTGGTGGTGGGGTTTAGGGGGATGGAAGAGCACACTTTTTGAAACAGGGCTTTGTTGAGGCCTTTCAAGTTCTAGACATATTCGTGTTTGGGATTTCACAAGACAGCTCCCATGAGCAGTACTTAGGGGAGGCATAAAGTTGGTTCTGTCATGATGTTGTCATGGAAAGGTCTATGAGCCTGTTGGGTTATTTTTGTAAACTCTTAACTCTTACATTCCTTGAAAAGTTTCTATCATTGGTGGAGAGGAAAATAAGCGTGGAAGTGTTGGACTTGGCTATTTTTTTAAAGAAATACCATTTTATCATTTTGATGCGTCATTCAAGTGGGTTAAATTTAAAGTTAATTTTATAACCAACAAGCTTGTACAAAGGTTCATTGAACAGAGATTTAAATGTTGGTGAGAGTCTAGATTTGATAGATGTTATGAGGAGCTCTTGCAAGGTTCAATTATTTTTCCAAACTAGCAACTTTGGAAATTTAAATTTTGGTTTATGATGATGAGGAATCACTACCTCTTGAATGTGCATTTACTGCTTAAAGAATGCTTAATGCATTTCTCCTTTACTTCTTCATTGCTCTTTTGCGTATGCTATCATACCTTTGAGTCATAACTGTGTCCGAAACTTCATATATGCCAATGAGAATCCAAGAAAAGCAATCACTGCCACACTTAAGTTATTCCTTTTCTGTATCCGGGTAACATTTTTGTATGATGGATGTTTTGGGTAGAGCTGCAGAGGCTTTTCCTTTGTTTAGTTCTTAAGTTACTCAACAAAAGGGACAAATGCTGAAGGGAGAAAAATTATGTCTGACAGCTTATATTATTGTTTCATATCTTGAAAGAAGGGGAAAAATAACCTAAGAAGTGTAGGCTTCCTTTATTTATCTTTATACTTTTCTTTCTGTTGTTCACTGACTTTTTGACATCTAACATGTATAGTTTGTAAATATGTTTCTGCTTGCTGTAATTTATTGTTGAAATTTTGGTGTACTTTATTGACCTTTTTTAGGTTGGGAAAAGTGACCCTTCGTTTCCTATTCAAAAGAAAAGGGTCAGCAGAGAGTTTTTGAGAACCAAGGCCCATCTTCGTCCTCGAACAAACACATTTAGTGCGGTATGCTTTCTGCTTTTAATTGAATATATACAATCTCTTATTTTTCTTTTTTAAACAGATAGTTCTTGAACTTTTGGTTGGAAGATTCTGCCTCTGGCAGGAAGTTCTGCAAAAAGAGAATTATAGGAGTTCTTGCTTGTCCTTCCTTAGTTTGGATCTACATCTTTTGTATTATGTATTCCTTGTGTTTTCACTTCATTGGCGTTATAGATTGCTGTTACATGATATGAGACTTACAAGAGCAGGTGAATAATTATGGATATCAATTCTCATCTGTTCTTTTGCTATTTAAGTAGAAATCTTTAAGATCTACTCAAACTTATATATCTTTTCTTCTTTGATATGTATCCTTGGTTGGCTGTTTGCCTGTGATTCTTTCTTTTCTCCTTCCTTCTGGATACTCCCCATCCCTCCATTTCCTTACTCTTTGTATTGATTTCTTTATTCAACGTCCCCACAGTACTGAATAGAAAAAGGTGAAAAAGAGAGGTAGACCCAAGCCTTAGAATGGAGTGGGCCACACTAGGCAGCAACTCTCTTGGGTTCCTGTAATACCTCTTCAACTCTACATCACTAAATGCTCTAAAAATTGAGACTCTACAACCTTTTTTCACCCTCCTGAACCAATTTACCATTACATAATTTATTTCCTACTTTAGATGGATGGTGAACATTATAGGAAGAATGGGATAACATAGCAAAGAGATAGAAGTCTATTAGTAAATAGTTAGAATCAAAGATAGCACTGGGTACACAGCATCACAAAATGAAGATGACAAAGCAAGGCGCCCGGTCTCAGTCAAATTGATATGACCTCATATATGTAGAAGGCAGATTCAATGTTAGAGGTAGGTGAATATGAGCATAGGCTGGTGAAGTAAAGGCTGGGGAATGCCCCTGTTTATTTTTATACTGGAAATTTTGAATAGTGGTTTCATTAATGATATTTGTTGCTCTTGAACATATAAGTTTGTTATGCAAATGGAATGGCCTCTGTGATCTGTTGTGTATTGATGTATCACAGTGAATCTCTATGTCCAGGTATCATATTTTCTTTCCCTTATGTTTTCAATGACCTATCATGTATTGTGGTTATCACTGTCTAGTTTTCTCACAAGTGATGGTACAGTTCTTGCATTGTCTCATTATTGAGGGAATAACGTGGTTTGTTTGAATCATGCAAGTTTGTTTTAGGTTGCAAGAGTGAGGAATGCTTTGTTTCATGCTACTAACAAGTTTTTCGATGAAAACGGATTTGTCTGGATTTCAAGCCCAATAATCACTACTTCAGATTGTGAAGGAGCTGGTGAACAATTCTGTGTGACTACTTTGGTACGTATGCTTTAACAGGGTCTCTAGCTCTCTTAAGTATTAGTTATAAATTACGTTTTGTTTCACTTTTATTTTGAATTCTCACCTTACTACAGTTTTTGAAGACTTTCTACAAGTAACTGTCACTTGAATTATTTACTTGAACCTTAGATTCCAAACTCCGAAGGAGGTACTGGTTCACCAATCAACACCATTCCCAAGACAGAAGGTGGTCAAATTGACTGGTCAAAGGTGAGTCAACATTCTACCACTTTTTGTCTAGTCTCTCTCTTTCTCACCTTGTCATGACCAAGGTCGGATTTCATTTGGACTCAATGTTACCAGGCTAAACATGGTACAATGGTACAATGTTGTACCATGTTTCATATGATGGTTTCAGCGGGTTTTAGGTGGTTTCACCTGGTTTTTCATGTACAGCCCAATAAACAGAATTACAATTTTATTTTTGACTAAAACCTAACACAAAGTGGTTTTCTTGATTTGCACATTGCCCGGCTGTATGTGGACGAAACTCGATTATTTATTTTCCACACAAATATTGAGAAGTTGTCAAATCTCAATTACAATTTACAGTTACAACATTCCTTGAAATTCTCTTTTTTTTCATTGTGATACTGAAAAAATTCAGTCAACTGATTCAATTTTGTTTCAGAAGTAGGTTTGAGATGTGACCGAAATTTTGCAAAATCTAGTACCATGTTCTTGACAACAGATTGAGTATATATTTCTTTAATAGACTCTGAGAAGAGAAAATGTATAGATTATGGAGTTCACCTTATGATTTGAATAAAATGCTTCAAGCACTTCTGGTTTTCAAGTAGCTGGCTTACTTTGATATTGGAAATCAATCACAGCTAATTCTTCTCAATATGACAACAACACCATATCCAAGCCTTATCCCAACGATAACAACATCTGCATTCTGCACTAAATCCCATTAGTCACACTCAAAACCTTCCACACCTCTTGAGAAAGGAAATGGGAGGAAATAGATAACAAGTACCAGATATACCATAAATTGAATAACAATTTGATAAGAGTAGCAAATTCTTAGAATTTAAGCCAATCCAATGGATAAATTGCCTGGAACTGGGATTGAGACCTTTGTTCCTGTTAATCATCAGGTCTGGAATTGAGCCCAGATTCTGTGCAGAACCGGAAAGTTCAAGGTAATATTTATAACAGATTAATTATGGTCCTACCACGACTGTAGGCTGGAATTTCAGCCTGCTCCTCCCTCTTGTTAGTCCTGGTTCCTCCTGTCTAAATTGTGGTAGGTTTCTTACCTAAAAGCTTATCTTAAAATGTTCTGAGAATTGCAAAACTGCCAGGGTGCACCTTGTCTGATTTTTAATTAGTCTTACTGGATCTATAAGGACCTAAATTAAGATTTTGAACTTTGCTGCTGGATTAGTTGGAATTGCTTACAAGATGTTGATAAATTTGGTAGCATGATATTTTCTCAGTCAGAGGTTGATGCCTGGTGGATTGAGAATTTGTGGAGTTTCAGCCTGGTCCGCACTTTTGTTACAGCCTTACAAGCCCTGCTTTGCCTAGTTTCAGAGGGCTAAGTTGCATCAACTCTTTTTTCTTTTTTGTGTGTGTGTCAAAAAGCTTATCATGAACTGTTCTCAATCCATTGAGAATGATGTTACCATCTAAATTTGCTCCAAATTATTGCCTACCTTGCACTGATGTCTTTCATTATTTATGTTCTTGTCATATTCCTGTTATCTGTTTCTATGGCTTCTGAAATACTGTATTAATATGTGCTAAAAAACAATTATTTCATTTTTCTTGTAACAGGATTTTTTTGGAAAGCCAGCATTCTTGACAGTTTCAGGACAACTGAATGCTGAAGCATATGCAACGGCTCTTTCTGATGTATAACTTCCTTTTATATGTTTGTTTGTCTCTCTTTATTGTGGAAAATTAATATTTCTTCTCGCCTGATCATCGCTGCATGGCCAAATAATTGTATTGTTTGCCAGGTATACACGTTTGGTCCCACATTTCGAGCAGAGAACTCTAACACTTCCAGGCATTTAGCTGAATTCTGGGTATCTTCCCCTTTTTTGGTTGAGTCTTATTTTTACTTTCCCTCTCTCACTGCACATACACAATTTATTTCATTGCATGATTGCATAATGAAGCAGCTTACTTGTCTTTTTTTCTTCAAGATGATTGAACCAGAACTTGCTTTTGCTGATCTGAATGATGACATGGCTTGTGCAACCGCCTATCTCCAGTATGTAGTATGTTACTTTTCCACATCTGCTGTTTCACCCTTTTTCTATGCTGAGATTCTGATGTTTTTCTTGCATCTCATGTCTACCCTTTCAATGGGCCAGAGAATGTGTTTAGTGGGTGGAAATGGGTTTTTGAATTAAGGTTTGTAGTGTCCATTTTTGGTCCTTAATCTCATCTCTGGAATGTGGAGTAATATACTTCTCTGCATTGCAGGTGAAGTATGTTCTTGAGAACTGCAAGGAAGACATGGATTTCTTCAATAAATGGCATTCGGAAGGAATTATTGACAGATTAAGTGTATGAGCTTTTATTGTAATGTATCTTCTTCAAGATTCTGTTGTATCTTGTAATCTTTTCAAATTGATTAAAAATCTGCAAGAAGTGTTTGCAATGCCTACATATTCTCTTTGGACCATAATCTGTCTACATGATTGTTCTTACATATTTGTCATCATCTTTTCTTTTGTACAGTACATTGTTGAGAAGGATTTTGTGCGATTGACGTATACTGATGCCATTGAGCTTCTTCTCCAAGCGAATAAGAAATTTGAATTTCCGGTAATGTTTTTTTCTTGTATGTGTAAATCATTGAAACAATTACGACTGGTAGATTCATTCTACAAGTAGTATTCAAATGCGATAAGTTACTGTCATCTTTAATTGGCCTCCCGAAGTGATTCTTTTTTTCTGTATTGAAATTAGACCAATTTATTTTGCTAACCAGGATTTGATCTTCTATGAAGTCCATTGTTTTCTATACAATATGATTGAAAATTGAAGTTCAAGTATTATCCAGATGGGTGTAAATCACCACCTCCATGATCCTACATGAATTTGCTGATCTTAGCGTTCCATCTAATTCAATCACATGGCAAAATGATGCAGCAATTCCATTTGTTGGATGGGCAGCTGACAGTTTGGATAGGCCACCTGTCAAATTTTGACTCAAATCCAACTATATATTCCCCTAAGTATTGGCATGCATTTCCATGTTAGTCCATGCATATTTTTGGTAGACCGATTGGTTGTGATAGGGAGTCCTAATTAAAATAGGACTCTCCTCTCCTTCCATCTTTAGGATTTTTTTAGTTATTTCTTCCCTAATCTGTTTTGAATTCCTATTCCCTCTCTAACTTGGTTCTAGTCTATGATTTGTAAATCTATAAGTACCCCATTATGGTGAATGAATGAAATAATCTTTGGACTGCAATATTCTCTTGGTTTGCATCACAATCACTACATTGCACTCTTCCCTAAGACTCTACTTTTTGAGTTCTGTTTGGCATTTGGAGAACTTCATCTTGGCTGAAACTTGAATTGCAAAAAGGTGACCTAGGGCTTACTTATCCACAAAAATTGGGCTTAGGGCAACTAGATAAGTTGTTCTAGTTGGGTGGGCTTGCGATATTTTACCCTTAATGAAATAACAATATTAAGAGTTATGCAATAATGCTATAGTTGGCAAATAAACATATTCTCATTCTCAAAGCTTGTGTAGGTATTCCTATAATTGTGAACATGTTGGCGTAGCCTTCGCAGAGAAGTGTTGTTGGTGGCAGTAGTGATTTAAATCCCATAATTGTCTTCATCCATTGTCATTATGCTAGGAAAGAATGGCTCCATCGCAGAGAAGTGTTGTTGGTGGCGGTAGTGATTTAAATCCCATAATTGTCTTCATCCATTGTCATTATGCTAGGAAAGAATGGCTCCATGTCTTAGCCTTTTCACAATCACAACATTCCCTGCTGGCTTCATTTATTTTTTGCTGGGAGAGTCTGTTCCTTCAGTGCTAGTAGGCTTTTATGGAGAAATATTATTCTTGAAGTTGTTGTTCAAATCATTTGGTATGTTGCAGGAATTGGATCGTTAAGTTTGGGACTTCTAATGTGTACTCATCATTTATTAAACATGAACTTTATCATCTGGATTTTTACAAGAAGGCATATTCATTTTTCTGTGGGTGCTGATCCTTTGATAGGTGAAGTGGGGTTATGATTTGCAGAGTGAACATGAAAGATACATCACTGAAGAGTATTTTGCTGGGTGCCCTGTAATACTCACTGACTATCCGAAGGCATGTCTTTGTTCTGGATTTAGTGTACTGGATATATTGGAAATTTGATAACAGCTATTAGCTCATATTACCAAATTAATACTTTCAGGAAATAAAAGCATTCTATATGCGTCAAAATGATGATGGGAAGACTGTTGCAGCCATGGATCTGTTGGTTCCTCGGGTAAGCTATGATTTCTTATTTCTTTGTTTTGTAGCATTGTGGTTCTTACTGGTATTTATAGGTAATAGATTATGAGAAATTATGTAATTATTAAAAATATGTTCTGAATAACTTGATCTTGTTTTCTATCAAAAACAATTGTTTAAGTTCTGCAATACATATAATTGTTTTGATTACTCGGAAAATGCTCTATAAAATGGAAATTATAATATTAGCTGTACAGGCCCATCTTGGGAGATCTGGATATCAAAGTGCCAGCATTTTCATGTAGCAACTGCATGTTGACCTAGCTATATGGATATGCTCTCCCTCTAATTCATCAGTCTCTTCCTTTATCAGATTGGTGAGCTTATTGGTGGAAGCCAGAGGGAAGAGCGTATTGAATATTTGGAAGCTCGTTTAGATGAATTAAAGCTCGACAAGGAAAGCTACTGGTGGTACCTTGACCTGCGACGTTTCGGCTCAGGTGAGGGGATTTTTGCCATATTGGAATTTCCAACTTCCTCTTTGTGTTGGTGTACGTTGAAATTGGTGGTTCTTTTTAAGTTGTTACATCCTTGCTGTCAATGGCACCATGATGCTTTCCTTCCATTCTTTCATGATATTCCAAGTGGTGGGGAGAATTGGCGGGTTTCTTTTTTTGGGGGGGGGGGGGGGGCAGAGAATTTGTCAACAAATTGTACTGCCAATAACAAGGACACATTTGAAGGCTGAACTTGGTAATATGGGTTTTAAGGGGTTGTATGTCAGTTGGGGTGCTGTCAATGGAGCGCTAGGTCTATCCTCCTTTACTTGGAGGCAACAAGCCGAATAAGCCAATTGTCTAACAGTTTCACAAGAATGGCAAATCCTCTACGTGATCTTTTTTCTCAAGGTTTATATTTTCCCTGGTCCTTTTCTAATGACTAGCAAAATTGGTTGCATGGAGCAAAATGTTTCAATGATCAGCAAACGCACCTTAACCCCATCCTATCCTAACCATCTGTGTTATGAAAGAAGGTTGAGCGCCATACCGTACAACACTTATTTCATTTATACACACAGCAGCTTAGTTTTCACCTTGTAGGAATTTTCATTCATTATTTCCTTTCCATGAGGCCTTTGGATAGCCTGAAACTTGATTAATATTTCTTCTCTGCAGTTCCTCATGCAGGTTTTGGATTGGGTTTTGAAAGGCTTGTGCAGTTTGCAACTGGTATAGACAACATCAGGGATGTTATACCTTTCCCCAGAACTCCTGGTTCTGCAGAATTCTGAATCCAACCATTCATCACACTTAAATTATTTTTTGTAGGTTGATATGTCTTCTTGTCTATAGCAAAACCTCGTTGAGTATATAAGTGTCCAGTTTAACTCTCCCCCAACCCCGCTGCTCAGAAAAAATAAAAGAAAAAGTTCCAATTGTTTTAATGCTTGACAAGGGTTCAATTTGAATTAAAAATTTGTCTTTGAAAGGTAACTTGACTGTTTGAGAAACAGAATGAAGATTAGGAAAGTTAGGTATTCTGAGAACCTAACACTGCACCTGGGTGGCAGGCCATGTTACTGTAAGAATTGTAAATAGTATCAGTTCCTATTGCCGGAAAGGTTTACCAAAAGGATGCATATGAATGTTTGGGCAACTGAGAGATGTCATTAGAGTAAATGACAAGATGTGGGGTTGAGAATTTATGCATGGATGACCTAATTTTTGCTTGTTATAATGTATGGTTTGGCTAAAAGCAGATCCAACATGGTTGATTTCATTCTTTAACCTCTTGAAGGTTTTTAGCATAGAGATTCCTTCCTATGCTGCTCTTGTAGGAGAGCAGTCTGGGCCCTCTCTAGCTATACGATCGCTTGAATTTGGTGGAACTCTGTCCTGGACACCCCTGGTACCAACTAGATTTGCTATTCCCTCTCCCTGTTGGAGAGTACAAGACATGCTGGATTAAGCTACATGCGGTCGTTACACCCAAATGAGATCCCCAGTTGGCTAAGAATTGAAATTTTGGACCAAAACATGACTACGTGAGATACAATGGCAACAGAAAACATATAAGAGAATGTTCTCTATACAACTATTCTTGGCTCTCAATGTAAAGAACACAATTCTGATCAACCCATTTTTAAGAGCTGCAACAGGCCAGCTTGAGTCTAAGATTTTTCAAAATCCTAACCTTGACCCAAAATCCCCTGTTCCTAACCCTTACTTCATAGAACCAGGTGAGGCCATGGCCAACGTTAGACACTTTGATACTCACCCTTGGCCCTCTCCCTACCCCTCCAACAAACAACAAAAAGAGAAAATGCACACTTAACCCTTCTTTTCAACAACAGGTGACCTACAAGTCTGTACAAGCCAAGTTGGCCAAGTTAAAAGCTCAATCTAAACTAACTCTAACCCTAATACAGGCCATCCTTGACCTGTCCATTAAGACTAAAATTTTGAGACCAAACCCTCCTAAGACTAGGAATTCGAACCATTAGCACCAAACTTGCACCGCTACCCTAGCTCCCTGGGTCACCATGGCTGTAAACAATATATTGCTCAAGGGGCGGAATATAAGCTGGGCGAGGGATCGAGCTTTCAGTCATGAGCAATAAATGCATAGGACACGTTCAGTGAAAATTGCAGTTGTCGGATCAAGAAATAAATGTGGTGACATTCGCCGTGAAAATGAGTCCAATTGATCGTTCTTGGGAGAGCAAAGAAAACCGAACAAAATCTGCACCCTTCATATGAGCTGGAGTCATCGAAGATTTATCCATTCATATGAGGATGCATTGCAGAGCATTACCCAGTAGATGAAAATTTAGGCCACCATCAGTTTACTTATATTTCACTACCCCTAACCCAAAACAATTATGAACAGCCACAAAAAGAATAATTACAGTTCTGGATGTTTCGGCAACTTTTCACCCTGAGGACAAATATAAAAGAGTTGGTTGCTCTACTTTGGGCTCCCTTTAATCTTCCATAAAAGGCCACCACTTGGGAAAAAAATGATTCTTATTCAATAAATCAACAAATGAACTGTACATCTGTGCCGAAGCATGTCCTCTTTGGCTTTATAAAAGGACACCAACTCCCTCACATTGGATGGTTGCAGCTCCTGGGACACTCAAACTAGCCCCTGGTCCAAGCATACAAAAAGCTGTAGGTAGCCAAGTACTCATCAAAAACCAGAGCACCAATTTACATGTATGACGCGCCAATCCCACTGCTCAACCAAAATTTTCCTTTTCTGCTTTTCTTTTTGTTTTGTTTTTTTTGGGGATGGGGAAAGGAAAAGTCAGGTATGTACTGACCTGACGAGATCAGAGAAGCAACATAAGATTTACAGCTATAGCAATGTGGCTCATTACAGTTCCACCTCCTGGAGGTCATCCGCCAAGCCCATGCCATTCATAGCCATGTGCATTTGAGAAGGATCGCTAGGCATAAATACTGATGGTGGCATGGCCAATGCCTCTCCCAGAGGCTTTATTTCAGTTGTCATGGGAGGATCAAGCGTATTAGAAATCCCTCCACTCCATGATGCTGTTCGCCGTGAACGGGGAGGAAGAGGTCCATTGCCATTTTCTTTCGCCCCCATCCCCATGTTTGTATGGGCAATGTCACTCATGCTGGGGAACCGTTGCATTGGTGGTGATGCTAATGATGCTGTTGACAGGATCGACGACTCTGATGCGACGGATGTTGAAGGATTGCCATCGGTCGCCACAGTTCCGTGTATGGATTCTATTGCATTGTCTGCTGGTACATCCGAGACCATGGGTGTGGGAATGAAAAATTTGGTATTTGCACTTGCTGTAGGTTTTGCACCTGGAATAGAAGCTGACTGAAAGGCGTTTGGTAGGGTTCCACCACCTTTGTTGAAGGTGTCAACATACCTACGGAGAGTTCAGTGCAGCAGAATCATCAAGTCCACATCCGGAAACAAAATGAGAATATCAATCATATGCTTCGAAGAAAGCAAACTACAAGAAATGTCACATAATTATTGCATGAATTGCATAAAAAGTGGAGGAATGTACATAGAAGTAACTTCCACTCGGGGTATCAGATGCCATGGAGACTAGCAAATCACTCCTTGCAGGTTCTTTTTTCTCTCATAACTTTCTGGGGAACACACGGACTGGAGACGTAGATAATTAACAACTCAGGAAACACCTTACATGGTCATGACCACACTTTGGGTGATTCACTCAGACATGTCAGGCTTTTGGGAAAGAGAATTCCTTGATGCTGTAACACCTGGACACTACATCTGACATCTCTAGAGCTATAACAAATTGCATATCTTCCATAATTGGGAATATAGCATTGGAGGGAAAATTTGAAGAATGCAAATATCTTAAGGATAATAGAAAAAAGTTAACAAACCATCCCCTACCTTGATCGAACTCCTGTCCGTCCACGAGCAGAGAATTGATTAGAACCAGGTGGGATGGGTGGTATCCCTGGATTACGCTCTTGAGTTGGGCTTTTGAACTCAGCCCCTCCATTAGTGGGCAAGTTTTCACTTTTTAAAGCAGTATTTATGTTGTAATCTGACATTCCGTTCTGGAAACTGGCAGTCGGTGGTGGTGGTGGCAGGGCTGCTGCTTCAGCTGGAGGTTCAGAGCCTTCCTCCACCCATCGCTTAAGCTTTTCGTTGTAATAGAATTTATTCTGTTCCCCCAGTTTAGCCTGTGGTAGCAATGCACCATAACCAACAGATGTTTGGCCATATTAAGCAGAATCAGTTAGAGAGAGGACAATCCATGCAAGAGAATAGCAGCAAATAAAGAAAAGGACTACCTGTCGATCTGAGCGAGACTTTGAGACCCAACCCATGGTCTTCTGAAGGATCTGTGAGCCAAATCGGCCAAAGCGAGATGGTCCACCTGAAACTGATCCTTTGCCTCGTGCATGAGGAGAATCTCCTTCCTTAGATGAATCATCCTGACCCCATACAGTATAAGCAGATTCAAGAATATGAAGCCATAAACTTTAAGCATATCAAGCACATCTACCCTAGGAAGTACGTTATGGGACTGGCATTTAAGGCTTTACAGAATTTAGCTTCTTGTTGTGGGCCAATATTTCCAGGTTTTCCTGGTGTAGTTTTTCTATTAAATCATATGTGAGTAATGTTTCTTCCTTCATTATTCATTACTAGATAAAAGGGAAGGGGGATTCCCTGCATTTGGAAAATGAATTTTCACAGGTCTTTGGATAGTCATATGTAGAGTTCCCATGTTATATATAACGCATCACAAAATGGGAAAACAACATCAGACATTGAACTTTTGAACTTCTAATTACGTCCAGAAGAGCAGGCTCCATCTTCCCAGGGAATCAGTTGAAACCATCCCTCTTTCTGAGTAATGTTTCTTCCTTCATTATTCATTACTAGATAAGGGAAGGGGGATTCCCTGCATTTGGAAAATGAATTTTCACAGGTCTTTGGATAGTCATATGTAGAGTTCCCATGTTACATATAGCCTATCACAAAATCTTAAACTTCTGAACTTCTAATTACGTCCAGAAGAGCAGGCTCCATCTTCCCAAGGAATCAGTTGAAACCATCCCTCTTTCTGAGGTTATGTTCCTCCATAAAAATCATATTTATTAAGAAGAAGAAGAAGATGTTCAAGCAACACCTTTTATTTCCCTCAGATTTCACCTCAAAATTGTCGTTTTCACATTATTTAACCTAGAAACAGAGCCTAAAAGAAAACATCATGCACAGGATTCCAGGATTGCCTAAAATTGTTTGGTATATGGCCCTAATACACGACATCCCCGTACCTGTGCATACAAATGTATACAGTTATGTTCAGAAAATAGGAAGCATCTTACTCTAGAAAAAATACCAACCTGCGTCCTGCCAAAGTTTGGCTCAGAAATGCTTCTATTGGGCATCTTGTCACCTTTCCACTCATTTATAGGCTCCATTGATACTGAGGGCATCAATGATGACATGGCCATTGTTGACTGACTATTTGCTATTCTTGTGCTGACTGGAGGATGATCGTGATCATTATTCTGGAAATTGCTCTGTGATGTTGATGGCACAGGTGGTGGTGTCCCAATCATACGATGAAGGGATCTGTCAAGGAATGGGAGCAATTTATTCACTAGCTTTGCTGGAGCCAAGTTGCTGTTGTATCCGCCCTAGATATGGAACAAGGAACCAATATGAATAGCTTTACTGACAAAGACTTGACCAGATTTGAAATAGATAGTAGACAGATACCTGCTGGTATGTTTTTATACGCTCCTCAAGGGAAGATACTAACTGTTTCCATGTCTCCACTTCCGGTGCTCGACCAGTTTTCAGGGACTTCATTATTGCTTGACAGTACCTGAGATGACAGGTCATGCTAAGAAACAGAAATTTGAAAAGAAATGCAGACCAACATAAGAGGAATATAGACTGACTTACTTCAATGAATCTGAAATTTTCCCCACTTCAGCCAGCATGTGGGCATAAATAAGCTTATATGGCTGAAATGGTAGCAGGAAAGACTGAGAATTTCCAAGCACTTTAGAGTATTCGTATAATTCTGTCCTCTGCCCAGATGAACAAGAAAGCTTTATCCCTCACAAAGTATCCCAATCTAATTCACCAACTACATGCTAAGTAACAGATCAGAATGCTTCCACGTAAAATATTAAAGAGTTGAAGTTACAAAAGTTCAGGAGTTGCAGAAATCAAGAATAATGAAGCAAAAAGACAAACAGACAGCAGGAAGAAAAGAAAAAAGGGGCAAATGGCATTGATCCACGATCACTATCCACTTCCACTCTATCCGCATGCTGCATTTGCCTTATCATATTATTGCCTCAGCAAATGAAGAGGGCAGAGCTCCGCACACTGTTATTATGCTCCATTCTAGACCTAGTAGTCATGGGAATTGAATTGGGAGACAGTCTTTCCACAACACAGGGGGTTGCATACTTTATGACACCCCCCCCCCCACCAAAAAAAAAGAAAAAGAAGGAATTCAGCAGTGGTTGGCGTCTTGTACACTTGCAATGCCACATTTTTACAAAATAGTTCAACAAGTGGACTTCAGAAATTCCTCATTAACCACTAAAAAAACCCCTTCTGCGTGTGAGATGTTTCACTACACTTTCAATCCCAAAATGCCTAGTTGCTACAGGGTAATATGAGGAGTAAAGCACATCTAAGCACAACATTTTCTTATAACCATGCAATGTTCAGCTAGTATACCAGAACATATAAAATTCAAGAGCAACAAGAATTAGGAAATCAAGTAGAGAAAGATAGTGTGTCCTAAGCCATATTGAAACCAGTAATCATAACAAACCAGTACTTGTCAAGATAGAAGGCCAACTCAAAACACAGCTGGTGAGAAATACTGAAGCTTGATCAGATACAGGATAAAGAAAGCAGGACCAATGTGGCATGATGAAACTGAAGGGAGCACTACCTACCTGAATTGCAGCTGGGCTGGCATATGTCCGAGGATATTTCCAGTGGTCTGCACCAATGAGACACAATCTTGCACTGTCCGAATAGGACTCAAAGTTCGCATCAGCGACCAAGTAGCAAATATGAGCAGCAGAAATCTGTAACTCATGTAAAATATGACACTTAACATCTTTAGGGAATGAGCAGATAGAGATCCCATACCAGTATAATCAGTCATTTTTTTAAGGGAGGATTGGTGTAAATTAATAAATATTCTACCTCGCCTCTTTCCTTCCACAGGCAATCTCCAAGGTGAATAATCACAAGCTCATCACCTTTCGTCGGGTTCGCAGTTATAATGGCCAGATTCTCTTGCCAGCCATCTAGCATACTGTTGGACCCAATCTATTGTTCATCCAAAAAAATTTATGAGCTCAGTAAAGCAATGATTTTCGAAAAGAAGCTCTAAGTTGCACTGTAAAAGTTTTCAGAATCCCTCCAAAATGCATCATTGTAATGTTTATGTCATATTTATGGTCTGTAAAATAACTACGAGGGGTTACAAATTGCAATGGAATTAAACTTCATCCATGATTAAGTACAGTTAAACCTGGCATAACAGACAAATGCAGCGACAGACAAAGCAGCGACAGCCAACTTGAGAAGAAAATTTCAATTGATATACCATTTCCAGTCAAACAAGAATCACTAACATACCTGAGGTGCACCATTATTAGTCCCACTGTCTGTTGAAAACACATCTGCAGGTTGCCCTGCAATTAATAGGCATAATGTTCGTAAAGGAGACCCTGCTATTAATTGATAATGTGCCATTTGCTTCACAGTATCAACATAGAACTGCACAGGTATGAAGGAGAAAAGAACGTCAGCTACAGTTAAATATCCAATTTGTTCTTCTCCGCACACAAACAACTAGAAAACCTGAAGGAGGTGTCTGACTGATGCTCATTCTATTCCCTAAAGTGGTTTAACATGGAGGAAAAAAATTTCTGAAAATATTTTCAAAGAGACATGTCATTATGTCATTAACATGCACATTTTTCTGGTACACGTCATTAACACTATTACCCTTATTGGGAAAAACTAAGTCATACTAAAAGAACAAAAGGAAAAGGGTAAGCTTACAAATGATTTTGACAACTTGCGGGGTGTCAATCCCATTCTTAAAAATCCTCTTTTTTTTTAAATTAACAATAATGTAAATTCATTCCTATGATGTTGAAGGCTTGAAAGTAGAAGGTAAGTGCAACAGATGAACCTGATCGCCTAGTTGTGAGGCAAGAACAAGCGCAGGTCCCCATAGCTGACCTTCTTGTGCACATTGAAGAGCCTCTTTTGTTCTACCACAGACGAGGAGGTTTTGTACCTCAACAGAAGTAGCCTAAAGGAAAATCAAATTTAAATGAAAAATTGAGGCATTACATCTGGAAAAATGGATGCTCAAAGATTGTGACAAACCCGAATCTGTCCTTCAGATGGCATGTTCTGCAAGCAGTGAGTAAGGGCACCATAATGACTTGATTGAAGACCATTCCTTTTAGCAGATGCAAAAAGCTGAGCTACTGCTGCTTCTGGGCGATCGCTGTCCTATAAAAAGAAACGGGAAGTCCAAATGAAGTTCAAATAACATATTTCTAAATCTGGAAGGCATGATAAATAATGTTGCCAGGAGGAAATAAGGAATAAATCTGAAATTAAAAATAACTTGCAGATGAACAGGAACATAAGTAACTGGTACTAAAAACATCAGCCCTGAGTAATAAATAAACCACAAACTAGTTTGCAGGGGCTTCTGAGGAAAATGAAGACTGTATGGACGAGTCTCTTCCATTTGCATTTTTTTTTGAGGGGGGGGGGGGGGGTGGACTGCAACAAGAGATTGTATCATACGCCAACAGAAAACAAATTGTTATCTCATTTCCCCAATGCTTCCCCCCACCCCCACCCCCCCAAAAAAAAAACCAAAGGGGGGAGAAAACCCACGAAATCTCTGATTATTCATAATAGAGTTGCAACTGAATCCAGATGCATAAGAGGGGAAAATGCCCAGAAGTAACATAAACATCCAGACACGAAATAAACAACATACCAAAATCTACACAATTTCCATTCATATACTTAATCCAACAGCAGCAAAAAGCTTGCAGAAGACACCGAGCCCTACTAATACCTAACATGACTGAAGCATAGTTGTCAAGGCGACACCTAGGTGTCCCTGGCCCTTTTTTGGGTCAAGGCAACCTGATGTCACCTTGTTGCCTAGGCGGCATCTTGTCGCCTTTCTTGGTGCCACCTTGGCTTTCGTTGCCCTCTATTGTCTCACCTCACCTTCGTTGCATTGACAACTGTGGACTGAAGCATGGTTGCCAAGATGGTGGAGGAGTGCCTAAGTGCTAAGGTAACAAGGCAATGCCTTGACGACAAAGGTGCCAAGTTTTTTTTTTTTTTAATTTCCCTTCTTTTCTAATACTATCGAGTATGATACCAAGTAATACTTTATGTTATTTCCCCTCCTCCTAATACTATCTTGTATGCTACAAAGTAAAATTTATGTCATAAAATCAACATGAAGCCACACCAAGTCATCAAAAAATCAACACAAAACTAGAAGACAACAGAACCAAAAAAGCAAGCCATGGAAATTTTTAAACAACCATAAAATTCATTTGATTCAAGCTGTTTTAGAAATTGGTCATTGTCCTGGCATACCTACTGACACTCTTACATTTGGTGTTCTTCTGTTCTTAGAGAATATGACCTAAAACTGCTCTCAATGTAGAAAATTTTTCCACTACAACGTTTGACTTGTCAAAAGACTTTATATTTACATGAGATTTCTGTAATAGGTAAAGCAACAAACCCCAGCTTGCTCAAATCATATTTATATTAAAGGAGTTTTGTTCTGGTCACATTTTATCTAGTATACACAAATGTTGCCAAAATCAGTCTAAACGAAAATATGCTTAGATATTAAAGTAAATTTCTTTTAACTCTTTTGGTTTTTTAACAATGTTATACCATTAAGATTTATGGAATATCTGGATTTAAATAAAAATCCCAGCAACATTGGCCATGGCAGAATGACCCAGTATTTGCTTTTGAGCAAGGAGTTTGACTTTTATCCTTTAGAAACTTTTCATTTTTAACTTCTAATACTAGATTCAAACAGGGGCATTTGCTTATTTATGAATAACCTCTGAAACATATGAAATAAAAATATTGTTGTTCGTTTACTTAAATGACTATTATAAATGATATTTAACATAAATAAGGATCAACTTAGTTCAATACCCACCAAGGCATTTGCTACCACTATGTGTCACTTGCCTAGCCCAAAAAAATTAACCCAAAAACAGTAGGCAATGCCTTGACAACTATGGACAGAGATGCACCACTATCTCCAACAGTTAATATGGTAAGATTACATCAAACATCCTCACAGAATAAATAAATAAAATGCAACAAAAAGTACATCACCAGTATGGAAGACAATAACCCATACTGTTATAAAACACAATAACGAACAAGATAACAAAGTATCATGTGCAACAACGAAGCAGGCACCATTTGCTCAACCAGAGCAATTTCCTATGCCCACAACATTGAACAGAGGCAGTAAAGCTCTCAAAATCTGCAAAAAGTTATATCTATCCTAATTGCGCTAGTAAAATGGTGGTAGGTGCAAGGCAAGGGAATGATGTAGACATTATTAAATCAAGCAACACCGCTACAATTTTTTTCATATTGTCAACAAAGTTTCTCTATGTTGATATATGTGATGGCTAAGAGACTGGATGATTTTGATAGTTGAATAAACTTTGGGAATTTGTTTGAGAAGAGCTCGTAGTGTCTCCTCTTCTCTTCACCTCCCTAAAGATTTGGTTTTCCCCCTAATTTCCCAGATTGCTCCCCCAAATTGTGCTGATTCACATTCTCCTTCCCATAGTCCCACCACCCATACATGCACCTTCTTCTTTCAATCTGCATCAGGAGTCATATCACGTACCCCGGTCAGAACTAAATGGGAATGACATAAAAAGTTTTCTTCAAAAAGGTCCAATGATCACAACTTCTATATTGTAAATAGGAGAGACAAATACAATGGCCAAAGTAATAGCAATTAAATCATGACGCCTAAGCGCACACTCCAATCTGGTGTGACGAGATTCAAACTTCCTCAGAGAATATAAGGTCTTCATAAGGCTTATCATGAGCCACTATCCAAGCATGAATACTTTTGTTTAAGAGAACATTGTTTTTGGGTAGAGAATCTCCAATTCAGGATCAACTGCTGAAATGTGCTGTTCTTGCTTTAAGACTTTCTCGAACTGATACTTGTTAAGTCAAGGATCTTTTTGGTAAACTAGATTGTTTACAATAAAATTTTCAATAAAAGGAACTTCAAGGTATAAACAAGATAAATTTAAAACAGATTGGTATAGTTATACGTTTTGCTTGGGTCATGTTGCTTCTCAGTGATCTAATGGTTGCAGATTCAGGTTAGAAAACAGCCCCTCCAGGCAAGCCTGTGTACATTATGAGTCTAGGACCCTCCCTAGACCTGTAGTGGCAAGAGCCTTGTGAACTGGGTATGCCTTCCTCTCTTTTTTTTTTTTTTTTTTTTTTTTTTTTAACTCAATATAAGAAGAAAAATACTGGAAAGAAGTAAGACAAAAAAAAACTACATAAATATGGCAACAAGAAAAATGCAAAAGCAGGGACCCATCATTATGAGCAAGCTTTCAACAGAACAAACTCAAAAGCAACATCTGAAAGGCAATAATTATAATTATAAAGTAATAAAAGTAATACTGAAATAACTGAAAAAACATGCAATAGAAGTTAACAATGATGAGACAACCTTAACGGAAAGCAAAATGGTAGGCATTTCTTAGAGGGTCCGATACCTTAAGCGCCGGATCAGTGCCAAAAGGAGATCGAAATTTCCCATAATGCTGACAAGCTATTTTCAACAATGAGAGAAGCAATCTCAAAAGTTCACCTTTTCTATAGTCCATGTTGGGTGATTCACAGAATGCGATCCTTTCATCAATCCATTTGTTTAATTCTTTACTTCCAACATTTCCACCAACCAAGGGACCAGGGAAGGATTGTTGGCACAAAGTACGGAAGTAGTCACAAGCACCAGCTCCTGTAGTGGTAGCATTAACTTTTTCCATGACAACTTCACTCAGGTTAAGTAAAGAAACAGAGCCTCCAACAGGGTCCTTCAAAAAAATAAACAAAAGTTTGAGACACTTAGCAGCTGCAATGCTTTTAAAAAAAGATAGTTTACATAATGGAACTGTGATAATTTGAATGAGAACTTAAGTTTAGAACTGCTCAGGACCAAACCTGGCTTCCATATGCTGAGTTGGCAGAAAAAGAACTGCTCTCTTTCATGACTACGAGTCTTCCTCCAAACCCAAAAGTAACAAGACAATGTGGGGGACGTCCTGCTGACGACCTCCCCTCATGAGGAATATAAGAATGTTGTGAGCTCGTCTGAAATGGCTGCTGAATGAAACTTGATTTCTGACTCTGATAGTAATCGGTTGATGAGTGCGTCTGTTGGCTCTTGTCTGTCATATTTTGATTAATCTGATGAGAGTAGTTCTCAGACGGAACAAAACTTCGAAATTCAACCACCCCATTAGTGCTGTTGTAATTGTGACTTGTTTGTTCAAATGTAGGAACTGCACCAGCAGATTCAAAATGCTGCGCAGTATAATTATTTACAGAACCAGCAGAACCATAAAAGCTTCCTGTTTGTTGGTTTCCAGTAAAACTAGACAATGACTCACTCTTAGCAACAGCTTCAGGCTGCCACACATTCATATTTTGTTGAGCAGTATAATTACTAACAGGACCAGTGGAACCATATAAGCCTCCTGTTTGCAGGTTTTCAGTAACAGTAGCAACGCTCTCACTCTTAGAAGCGGGTTCAGGTTGCCATACATGTTGTTGACTCTGGTAATTTGAAGATCCTGTCCAATCCTGGACTTGGTTATTAATATGTGGCACTTGTGACCCAAAATATTTAAATTGGCTATAATCCTGCTGTAGGTTGTGGTCTTTGTCTGGGAGGAAACTGCCAGCTGAAGGATTCTCGTTTTGATTTTGATGAAAAATATCAGTGTTTGTTGACTGGGCAGCTTGGGTATAAGACTCCCAGGCACGCCATTCTTGGGCTATTGTGTCATAGTACCAGCCGGGGTATTGAGGATCAAAAATCATATGTGAGGGATACTCCTCACTTCCTTGTGACACCTGATTCCAGTTAGAGACAGTACCAGTTGTACAACCCTCAGCCATGGTTGTTCCAACAGACTGTGTCGTTTGCTGCAGGTAAGAAACCTCGGATCTCTGGTCTGAAACAACATCACCACCTGCAGACAAGGCCTTGCTTTCAAAACCAATCTGGCTATTTGCCGCATCATAACCATCTATTTGGTACCACTCCCCTGTATTCGGATCATATTTCCACCCAGGATAGAGGTTTTCCCAGTTTTGGTTATCAGAGGAACCCTGCCAATTGGTAATCTCATCAGTGGCTTTTCCATATATTTCACCTTGTTGATACTGCAAGGAATTCACAGACGTTAAATCTGTGGCTGTTTCTGCAGTGGTGGATGTGACCATCGAATCAGCGCTTGGATTATCCAGCACTCCTCCAAATGGATCCCCTGAATTGTCTACCAACTCCGTAAAGAAATCTGAGTATGAACCGAACCCACCACCACTTTGCTTAGCCTCATCGATGTGAAATGAACTCCACTGAACCTCCTTCACACTGGTACCCCCGGATCCACTGCTGTTTCTGATTTTGGAACCTGATGCAACATCTGCCCCCTCAACAGCATCGTTGTTCACACTCGCATTTTCAGAAGCAATCGAATTGAAAGGTACGTCTTTCTCAGGTGCATCTGCAGAAGACGAAATAACAGGTTCGGAATGCTTTTCTTCTTTATTATCAATCGAACCTTCACCGCTAGACCCATCCAGACCAATGTTCAGGTTTGAGAAAGCTTTCACCCCATTAAAATCCTCACCGTCGGCCAAACCAGGGCCAGATTCTGTCGTGATCTCACCATCAACAAGTTTATCGAAGAAGTCTTCATCCGTTTGATCCTCCACCTGAAATGGAGGAGATGCCATCGAATATAATCCTAATTCCTAACCTATAAATTTCTAGCTCAAATCCGCCAAGCCTCAATTCCACCGAATCAAACAAGGCCACTGCAATTCCACCCGACGAAGCTTAAATTCCTCTCAAACAACTACCGAACCCAATAAGAAGCATGAACCAGCTGAAAATTCTGAGAATCCAATATCAACCGTCACCAGAACAGTCAGATCCAAAATTCACAGGAACAGAAGCCTCATCCATCCTAAGTGAAAGAAATATCTAAACGCAATAATGAAATTAAGGCTTCAACCGCGCTAAAACCAATCAGAAATTCCGAAACAAGCAAGATCTTCTTAGATCTGCCATCTCAAAAACACAAATTCAAAATTAACAAACAAAAATACCAACACCACCGATTGAAATGAAGATAAAAAGTAGGAATCATACTTCAAAAAACACAAATTGAATACTTACAAATACGCAGGAAGGATTGTAGAAGGATTATTCGAGAGACCGCGATGATAATTGAAGCAGGACAAACCCTCGATTTGCAACAGCCGACATTTCATCACCCACCACCAAAAGAGGTCTTTGTTTTTTTTTTTTTTTAATTAATTTTTACCGCCGAATAACAAATGTCTATAAATTAAAAACTGGAAATAAAAAAATTATGAATATTATAATAGAATATATTAAAAAAATAGAATATATATTTACTCAGATGATCATGAGCCGTAGATCACACATGAGAAGTGAGGGAAAGAAATCCAGGTTCCCATCTTGTTTTGGGCATCGCTGGCAGACCACGTGGTACGTGAAAACTGCCTTTGTGGGACCGCGTGTTCAATTCAGGGGCTTTCTGTGATGTGGATTTTTCAAAGGAAAATTCATTTTTATTTATTTTTGTTCATTAAAAGATTTTATATAGAATGTTTTAAGGCGGAAATATATAAATGCAAAAGATCTCACCATAAAAAATATAAAAGTGAATGGAAAGAAAATTCGAGGGAAGTCACTTAACGGTTTTGTTAGATTTGATTTTAAAGAAAGTCCATTTTGTTAGGTGAAGGAGGGAAGGATTGAGGTTTTTTTTTTAATTATATTATTATTATTATTGGTTTAAAAGAGATTTATTTGGGTGGCTAAGACAAGGTGTCGTGGAGGGTAGCCAACTCGAGAGCCCTTTGGAAAAAAAACACTTACACTCCCTCAGGATAATGAAGAACCTCTTGGAAAGAACCACTTACACCCCATCGGAAGAATCACATCACCCCTTCGAGGTAATGGAGAGTCATTTGGGAAGAATCACCTACGTGCCCCTCGGGAAGTTGAAGAACCTCCCCCCTCAAGGAAAGGCATGGAGAACCTTCCCCTCCCGGAAGATTACAGAACCCCTCTGACAACTCCATCAACATTCCCTTGAGAAGTTGGAGAGCCTCTCCCCTAGAGGATCCCTCAAGAATCACTTGGGATATGCTCAGACAATGAGCTAACGCCCATTATAAAGTTTGAAGAGCAACGTTGAAGACGACAAGTCAAAAGGGTCCGTTAGAGATAACCACCCATCAATGCCCACTTTGAAACGTGGGAAAGTGGATGATGGTGTAACAACTCCATTAGTCCCACTAAGAAAAAGAATGTGCTTCCTAAGGCAACTCGCCCCACTCTTCAATCAGTGGGTGAAATAGACGGAAGAGCCGCCCCTAGGTAACTACTATATAAATTCCATCCTAAGATGGGCAAGATATGAAACTCTACTCACCATCATTCTCTATGCTATGAGAACCCTCTCAGAGCCTTCTATTGTTGCCTAGACTATCTTGAGCATTGGAGACAGTCCCCCAACCAACACAAGATAGGGCTACTCTAATTTCCTTTGTGAGTGCAAGCATATCACCTACTCAAGTCAAGTTGGAGAAGCTCTGAAGAGGTCATCCAATTACCCTGGCTAACGTGAAGAATGTCTAAACGCAACAGAAGGAGACACAAATACAAATAGATTATAACCAAGAGGTGGATATGGGCCAAAGAATCTTGTATACTTTGACCTTTCTTGTTAGGTGATATCCTGCAAAGTTTTATTGCTTAGGAATATGGAGTCGTCCAAGTAAGAGCTCAAATGTAGAATGTGTTAGACAATGGAGGCAATCTCAATTCCAGGTGATTTTTGTTGCCTCAAAAGCAAGTTAATGAGCTACTTGCATTAGCCCCACTCAGCTTTGAGACCACAATCTATATAATCCTTGATAATGAAACTAAATCCAGCCCATGTTTGTAGTTGCCTCATAGGATGCATTAGAGTTGATATCATATGAAATTGAATAAGTATTTTTTTCTTTTTTAGTAGAAAAGTTCAAAATTTATTCAAAGGGAAGCTAAGGCTACATAATTACATAAAGACTGCAACCAAAGAGCGGATATAAGCCATTCAGTGGAAGAGCTAATCGATTGGGTCCTCCTTGCTAGACGGACTGCAAGTAAATTGGACCTCCTAGGAATATATAAAAACTTACAATCCAAAAAACTAGTGCTCGAAGTGATATCTTGGGCCGAACTGTGATCTCCTGCTTGACCATGTGGATGAGGGCTACTGAATCAAATTCAACATATATATAATCTTCACCTTTTGCAGTGTATAATAAACCTGAACGCATGGCAAAAGCTTCAGCCATTGTAGGGCCTTTGGGGGAGGAAACCATTGTCCTAGACCATCATCAAAGACACTATTATGTGGGTCTTAGAGAATCCAAGATCTCAATTGGTGCCTTAAGTGCATAAAACCCCACTTGCTCAGGTTCCCAAATTTGTTGCTTGAAAAGATAGGCATTCCTTGCCATCCAAAAGTCACCAACAAATAAAGGAAAAGCCTTTCACCATGGCTTAAGAAACAATATTTTCCATCAATAACTTCAACAAAACCTAATCTAATAAAAGCTAGGAGGTGGGTGTGGTGGGACCTAATAATGGTTGTTGGCCATGTTATTTTTGAGTAGTTCAACTTCAATAGCACGTGATGTCATCTTCCATATAGATTTTGAGCCACTTATTAAAATTCTTACCTGAAATTCAAAAGCCCACTTAATATAATCATACATCATCAAGATATTTTGTTTAGTAAGACTAAATGGTTGAAAATCAATTTAAAGCCTTTTTGGTTACTTTGAGTGTAAAAATTTAGATATTTCAAATTTATAGATTTTAAATCTATGGAGTCATGGTTCATAAAATTAACTGTTTGGTTAGCCTGGATCTTTGGAGTGAAACTTATAGATTCATCTTAAAGAAAAACATTTATGAAGTCATGGTTCAGATGTTTAATGCTTTTATAGTAGGGATGGAATATTTGGATTTCATCGCATACCCATAAATCTATAGATTCAACTTTTTAGTATAAAAAGGTGAATCTCTAGATTTCATAAATCAGGGATTCACACAACCAAACGGGTATAAAATCTCTCATTTGTGAATCCAGTGAAATCTCTAGATTCATGTAACCAAACAGGCCCTTAAATCACTGCACCATGCTTAGATTAAAAAGTTAAGTGTCCGCTTAAGCAATGTTCCGGTATCAAAATCTTGTGGATGCAAAAATCTCCGTTGGGAGACCCACCCACCACAGCCAAGTGTGCCACCCGGGTCGAACACCGGATTAGTCATAGCAAAGCCTTGAAAACCGGGATTGACAACAAAAATAAAAAATAAAAATTAAGTGTCTTTCAAAATTTATGAATTTTTTTATTATTTTATATTAAAGTAAGGCGATCATTTCTAGACTCAAATTGTTTTTTTTTCCCTCTAAAATAACTTAAATCATGATCACGAAATTAAAGTGCATGATCAAAGATTATTATCCTTATCAGCTATTTTAATAAAAACCAAAGGTCCATAATGGGTATTTACTGAGTTGAGCATCCAAAGAGTATAGTGCACTAAAATAAATTACTTTTGACTTTTGACCAACCAGAATCTTTGTATATGATATTGACTTTTGACTTCCATAAACATAGATATTTCAATGGGAAAGCATAAATGATTATCTTTTTAAGATCTGGTGACACATGATGATGTTGCATATTAGGTGAGAATAATTTCAATTTACAGCTTTCAACAGATTCGGATGATTTGCAAACTCCATTATAAGGATTGAATCATCCACTATTAACTATCAAAAAGAATCATGAGTCACCACAATTCACCAAAAATTAATAAAAAGATAAGAATTTATTTAACTGTTACTAGATATATTAAAAAAAAAAAATCAAAAGATTTGGCTACACTGGAATTCTCATTGGTGTTGGTCAAATTGCTTGGGTGAATTAGGTTTTATTGATCTGAGATTGGATTAAGCTTAAGATCAACCTAGAATCTACTGAGAATCACAAAAAAATGTCAGAGCAGGCCGATCAGGGTGGTCAGAGGACCAACTTTGATAGTAAAGTCAGGGAATGAGTAACATCGAAAAGTGAAATCATAAGTGAGCAACGAGTGGATTTGAGGGTTTTCATGTACAAGCCATTGCTTGGGTCAACTTTAGGTATTGATGAAACTCACTACTAGGATTAGGGTTTTGGAAAGGTTGTCAAGTCAGCATTGGTCATCACCATTTGATCGTCTCAATCAGATAAATTAAACGCATGACCTCAGCCAGATTTGCTATCAGAAGTTGTGGTGTACACGCCTATGCAGCCTTGGTTGGTCAGCCCTACGCTGGACTAAACCCTAGTTCGATAGATGAGTACTCGATCTGTCGGCTAGACTAGTAGTGGTCCGCCAATTTTGTCATAACGCATAAGTCATAACAGATAGGTGCAATTCAATAGTGTAAAGGCGAAGTTTATCCATGCACGTACACAAGAATGGACTTTGAGCACAACCTAGATTTTTTTTTTTTTTTTTTGAAGTAAGAAAAGATTTTCATTGAGAAAGGGGTCAAGGCCCAAACATGGGAGACAACAGCCCATGAAGCCATAGGGAGGAATTAGGCCACTCAGTCGTATAGGTAACGGTTAGTGCCTTCCGGCTAGGTAGCGGGCAAGCCCATTCTGATCCCTAGAAACAATGGAAAATTATCCCAACAATCTACTTTTCAAGTTTGACACATAAATATCAAACACTTTGAAAGATGAACCCAACCCAATCTGACTAATTGCAGTTGACACCCCCTACATCAAGTGAAATATTAGTAAACGAGACAAGTTAGATTTAGTTTAGAATGAATTCAGGGTTTGGGATTTAGGTTAAATATGAAGAAGAACATAAACATTTATGGATCACCTGCACTGCTATAAATTTCATGTAACACAAAACTTGTGCAGGACCATAAATCATGATATATTTCAATTCCAATGTGGTGACTTCTCATGCAAAAAAACAAAATTTTATTTATATATCAAACCCAAGGAAAACCAGTAAAGAATCAGAGCCACAACATATAGAATTCAGAGGAATCTTCAGATTTAACTACAACTGGATAAGTATGAAGGAAATTAGCTTGTCAATCTCACTCATAACAATATGAAAATGGTGCTTCAAAGCATAGACTTTGATGGGCCAAATTTAGCAGAGGCTCAATTCTCACAATTCCTTGAAGCCCATAACTAAAAACTCGCCAGAAATCCATTTGCAAGGCAGCTTTTTTAAACGATAAAAGTTATGACATTGCTTACTATCTTGGAATATAGAAGTCTGGTTTCTCTACCTTTGAGAATTTGGATCCTTTCTAGTCAGTTTGCCCATACAATGATATATCAACACTCACATAAGTATATGGGACCCACTTATTCAAGGCCTGTCTATGTCAAGACAGGTAATGTGGGTCCTACATATAGACATAATGGATGGAGATGATCTGGACTCCTATCTTGACAGTAGAGATCTTTGTCTCCTTCATTAATAAATATCTTCTCCGTCTAAGGAGACTGTTTGCCCATCCACCTGTCCCTCTCTAAGGGTGCAGGTGGTGTGCATGGATACCAAGCAGCCAAGTGTCATCCATCCGAATGGGTGGATGCACCGAGAGGATTTGAATTCTCTCCTCATGCTTTTCCACCATATGACAGTGAGGGCTCACTGGACATCTAACTCTCAACCCATCAAGATAGAGAATCTGAATTGTGGAATATATAGATTTGAAGGACTAAGAGATGAGACACAAACCCTTTGTTAGTGCGTTCTAGACTCACAATGGATGAGAAGTGAAGAAATTATGGGTGAAAATAACTAAGCAGGTGGAGCATCTTCTTGGGAACAGATGGAATGGATTCATAACCCTAGAGTTGTCTTGCTGTTTCTCTTTTTCACTTTGTGCAGGCCAGGCAAGAAGGCAAGAAGACAAGAAAAGACCCATGAGAAGATGAACCGTTGTTTTTTGGTCGTGGAGCTCCACTGTAAGTTTCCAACTTACTTTCTAAATATTTTGATTTGGGTGTTGGAGCCAAAAGTCAAATGCAATTGGTGGTACTTGATCACGTTCCTTCACTCTTTTCACCTGGCCCATGGGCCATCCATTTCTCATGTGGTTGAGCTTCTTTCAATCTCTCTCCAATACAAAATCCACCAATCATTTTTTGATTATTATAAAAAGAGAATATTATTTTTTACCAAAAAAAAAAAAAAAAAATATTATCTTTTAAAAAGGGAAAGCAGAGATTTGTATTTTTCCAAGAATTTTCATTCTTATTTTTTTGATAATTTTTTTATATTTATCTGTGCTTGGTTTTTTATGGAATTTATTTTTATTTTAGATTAATAGAAAACATTTCATATCCATAAGATGGATTTTAGGCAAAATATCATTCTTAATTATCATTTTTACATATATTTTTAAAAGAAAAGTATATCAAATGTTCACAAATCCATCTTGAAACAAATCTCTTCATTGAAATTAAGATATGGTAATTTTCTTACTCAGTGCCCCCCCCCCCCAAAAAAAAAAACACACACAAAAAAAAAATCTATTTGTTTTATCTCATTTTAATTTTGTTTTGACTCAAATTATTCCAAACCAACCAAAAAATCTTGTCCCTAGTTTCTTTGGTAGATGAAACCCATTTGGTGAACTCCATATGTATTAGTTATTTGATCCAAAGACAATTTTCCTTATCATGAAAACCCAAAATTTCAAAAAAATAATGAATTTCACATTAAAAAAAAAACACAAATTATCCCCTTAGAAATCTTTTTCCACAATTCAATTATTCTCATGTCATGCCTTTTGTATTATTTTTTTATAGAATATAAAATATATGACCCCATTTTGAGACTACTATGCACGAGTTAAAAGTCAAACTTATCAAATGGTCCTAAGTTATCTCATAAACAACACCAAACTTTGGAGGAAGGTGGGAAAATGTTGGAGATGGCTATATTTTGTTTCTCAAAATATCTAGAATCATTTTTCATGTTGATAAAGACTACTCAAAGAATTTATCTTTTCTATGAGGACATATTGTCCACTTAATATGACTAGATTTTGGTTTTTAAAATATCCTAAATCATAGGGCTGCAATGGAGCTTGGTTGGGCAAGCTTTGTTTTGAAGCAATTATACATTTTTACAATCTTTGTTCATGAGTAAAAGCACCATTATCAATCTTTGCTTATTCATGGCCAAAGATTATTGTCTTTAACCTTAAGTTCCCTAAATATGAGCACTCAAGCTCAATTATCATTCTCCCCAAAGGTACATAAATTATGACCTTGTCCCTAGACTCGAATTGACCATGTTTCAATAGATGCTGTCCCTTAGGCTCCCGATTGTACAATTGACCATTGTTTATTCTGAGCCCCCCCTAATTGACCCTAAATGACTTGGCTCTATTACCTTTTGATTTTAGGTCATATCTTTGTCTTCAGACCTTGATAGGTCATAGTCCCTTGTGGATTCTGGGGACATTCATTTATTGAGATCAAGCATCATGAACAAAACTAGAGCTAGGATTAGGGCAAAAATCAGGGAAGAGTCGGGACAGGCCTGGTGGATCAAAGACTAGTCCCATGCCTGCCTTTGGCCCTAGTCATAGCTAGAATATTTTGGAGTTAACCCGCTCTCAGGGAGAAAATCTTGAGCCCAAGCCCTATTTAGGCTTAGGGCGAGTCAGGGCTGTCAGGACCAAACTTGCACCCGTACTCAATCATCAGTTATATAGCAAAAGATTGCATCAAGAATTTATCTTTCCTACAAGGATAACTTTGTCCATTTAAGTATTTATTAATTTGTAATTAATCACTATATTAATATATCATCAACTTTAAAGGTTCTAATAACTGTATATTAACCACATTCAAGGAAAACATAATGTCTTCCCCCTAATTAAAAAAAAAAAAAAAAAAAAAAAAATCCAACCGTTTCTTTATAATAAATCTATTTTTCAGCACCTCACAATACCCTTTCCTATTTCATATTTAGAGTCATGGAAAAGGAATTGAAACATGTAACCAACCTCAATCTTTTTTTTTACAAGTTTACGTTCACTTCTCTTTTGGCCTGAAAAGAGATTGTCACTAGTAATTATTTTTAGTACGGTAGGTAGAAAATCAAACCCTTACAATCTTTGTTTCGAAGCAATAATACATTTTTACAATCTTTGTTCATGAGCAAGAGCACCCTCTACAATCTTTATTTATCCTAGGGAAATAACACTTTCTTCAATCTTTGTTCACAAACAAGAGTACTCAAAATCAATTCTAATCTATCTAGACTAGAATTGAACAAATACAAGAGAATGATGTTACTTAATAAGAGATATGACATTTTACTTCTTGTATGAGTGTGATGCAATGAAAGTATATGCTCAAATGGAAATGATGCACCACCAACGCCTTCAATAAAATCGAACTCAACCCAATCTGTGGTTGCCGGTAAAATGTGTCGATGTTGATATCATGCGAAATTACTTAGAATATAGAAGATGATAGAATCTCTACCCAAAAAAATGGTAAAAGTCCTTTCACCATGGTTTAAGAAACAATATTTTGCATCAATAACTTTAACAAAAACCTAATGTCATAAAGGCTAGGAGGTGATTGTGGGGCCAGAAATGGTTGGCAACCAAGTTGTTTTTGAGTAGCTGAGCTTAAATAGCAAGTGTTGTCATCTGCCATATAAATTGTGCCCCATTAATTAGAATTCTTACTTCTAAATTCAAAAGTTCACTTAATTTAATCATACATCAACAAGATTTTTCTTTTACTAGACTAAATATATGGTTGGAAATCACTTGTTCCGAAAAGCCTTCAAAAGTTTTGAAAATAGTTTTGCACACGACATATGAGCTAGCATAGATTAAAAAAAAAGTATCTTAGAAATTTTATGAATTCTTCTATTTGATATTAAAATAAAGTGATAATTTCTAGATTCAAAATGTTATTCTTCTTTTTTCGTCTAAATTAACACAAATCATGATCACAAAATCAAAGTGCATGATCAAAGAATTTTATGTTTATCAGCTATTTTAATAAAAATCAAAGGCCTATAATGGAGATTGTGAATTGTCTTCCCCAATAGTGAGTATTTTGTATTCTTTCAACAGCTTTGTAACCACAAATATATAGGGACCCAAAGATAATTGTTGGAACCAGTGACCACAAGAAGCTATGTTGCCAAGTCTTTATATTTATTGAAGAGAGGCAAAAATTGACAATGTTGATCACTTGTTCAGACTTGTCAGAGACAGAGACAGAGACTCGTGTGAGTGGGGGCTTGGCCTGGTAAAAAAACATTAGGACATGTTATTGTTGGGGTTCTCCATCACCCGCAAGAACTTTGCTTGGATCCGTCAAGTCGGGCGTCAGACCGTAATATATCTATATCTATAGTTTGCTTGGGTCCGTCAAGGTTAAAAGTTTGATTTATATAGTAACATTAGCAAGCTGTTAGGGATAATGGATGCATAACCACGAACAGAGAAAAACAAGGGAAATTTAATGTGGTTCGGCAAAACCATGCCTACGTCCACCAGAAGAGTTTCACTATTTTCAGGAAACCTCACACCATTCCCATACGCACAAAGTGCTACCCTTTGCTTGCCCTTCATCCTTATCAGGATGGGTACCCCAATCTCCTACAGATTGATGCCTATAGGTTATCCCACATAGACTATTTATAAGGAAACCTAGAACCCTAATCCCAATGTAATTACAAGTTTAATCCCGTATTAGTAATTGACTCAAACGCTATTTCAATTACAAATAAAACAAAAATTCATAATTATATGGGCTCACAGAATACAAGACACTCAAACCCAACACAAGCAGACAAGTTAGATTTAACTTAGAAATTAATTTAAGATTTGGGATTTTGGTTAGATATGAAGAACGTGGACATTTATGGATCAACTGCGCTGCTTTAAATTACTGTAACACAATACTTGTGCACGACTGTTGTTTTTTTATTTTTTTGGGTAGAAATACTTGTGCACGCTGTAAATCATGATATATTTGAGTTCCAAGAAGGTGACTTGTCATGCAAAAACTAAATCTTAATTATCAAACCCAGTAAAGAATCAGAGCCAGAACCTATAGAATTCAAAAGGAATCTTCAGGTTTAACTATATCTGGATAACTCTGAAGGAAATTAGCTTGTCAGTGACTCTTTTAACAATATGAAAATCTCCTTCAAAGCAAAGACTTTGATGGGCCAAATTTGGTAGTGGTTCAATTCGCAAGAAAATGGGCTTCTTTAGGCCCATAGTCTATTCCTTGAAGCCCATAATCAACTTGTCAGAAATCCCTTTCTGAGCAGCATTTGAAACAAAAAAAAAGTGGAATACACTGCTTGCTTTAAGGCTGGAATAGCTTGATGAGTAGAGGTCTGTGCTCCTCTCGTTAATAGTCTTCGCTCAATGAGAGCATCCGCTCCTTTCAATGAGCGACATGTGGCATGTGGGACGGGTGGATGCTTTCCGTGAGCGAAAAGGATATAGATTCTCCCCTCACACTTTTCCATAACCCATCAATTTTTTTTATTTTTTTATTTTTTATAGAATCTATAGGTCGGCTTTCCTCTTATTGTGTGGTGAAAAGAAGTGAGAAGAGCACCGACCTCTATCCGTCAAGATAAAAAAAAAATCAAAATTCTAAAATATTTAGATTTGAAGAACAGAAGAGACAACAACACAAACCCTTTATTAGTGTGCTTACACAATTAAAGAGACCAATTTTACAAAATTCTAGAGTCACCATTGATGAGAAGTGAAGAAAATTCTGGGTGGGAAGAACTAAGGCAGGTGAAGCATCTTCTTGGGAACATAAGGAATGAATTCATAACCCTAGAGTTGTTTTTTCTTGTTAATTTTTTTTTTCACTTTTTGCAGGCCAGGCAAGAAGACAAGAAGGGACCCATGAGAAGATGAAGCATTGTTTGCTGGTCGTGAAGTTTCACTGTAAGTTTCCAACTTACTTTCTAGACATTTAGATTTGGGTGTTGGGAGACAAAAGTCAAAAGCGATTAATGTACTTGATCATGTTCCTTCACTCTTTTCTCCAGGCCCATGGGCCATCTCTTCTGCTTTGTGGTTGAGATTCTTTCAATCTCTCTCCAATGTAAAATCCATTATTGTTATAAAAAGAAAAAAAATTAAATTATTTCTTAAGATGAACAGGCAGAGATTTTTGAACATTGGAAGAAGAAATCCACCAAAGCAAATATGGAATGGAAGGATTCATGGAGGTTCCTTGATAGAGTTGAGTGAAAAATATTTCTTAAAATTATTTATATAAGTAATTTATAGTTCATATGTTAACCACTTTGGTGATAATTTGCATCTACTTGTTAAGAATAATTTATATATCAATTTTCATTTAAATTAAAAAAATATATCATATCTATAATATAGGCAAAAAGTCATTGTTAATTATCATCTTTACATGTATTTGGTATCATGGACGACAAATCCATCTTGGACCAAGTCTCGTCATCCAAATTAAGATTGGATAATTAAAGTCGAGTCCGGATCTGCGATCCCGTCAAAGTGCTTCTCGACGGCTTTTCCACCCCAAAATACAGGGGCCCAGGGGTGGATGATGAGAGTTTTTTTGTTTTTGTTTTTTTTTTAAAAATATTTTTCAGCTGTGGGGTCCACAGATATTTGGTGGTAAAACCGTCGAGGAGCACAGAGTGCTCCCGATGGGGATGATGTTCCGAATTCATTAAAGTCTCTTACTCATTCAAAAGAAAAGATTACCATCTTCAATCGTTGTAAAAACTTTACTTTTTTGTCTCATCTCGTTTTACTTTTGTTCCAACCAAAACTTTTTCAAACAAACTACAGAAAATCTTGTCCTTAAATTCTTTGGAAGATGCAACCCTTTTGATGAAATCTATATTGATCAGTTATCATGCCTCAAATTAATACAAAGACGAATTTTCTTATCATGGGCATGGCTTCATCCCGGGCGGCCGTCCGACCAGTTCGAACTGTGGCACCGGCATGGGGACCGCGGGTCACTCCACCAACGAGCCCACACCCAAGCCACTCCCCCCTCTACCATCCCCGATCACAGGGCGGATCATAGTGCAATTACTGGCTCCATGGTAGTTTCGGACCAGGTCGGCTATGTGGGGGGGCGGTCCGATCAACATCATGAAAACCCAAATTTCTTTTTCCAAAAAAAGAAAACCCAAAAATTTTAAATAATGAATTTCAGATGAAAAAAAGCTACACATTATCCGGTTAGAAATCATTTTCGGCCCTTAATTCAATTATTGACATGTCATACCTTTAGTATCATTTTTTTGATAGAATATAAAATATATGAACAGATTTTGGGATACTATGCATGTGTCAAAGTCAACCTTATCAAATGGTCCTAATTTACCCCACATTTCGTGAACAGCACACATGAAACATGGGAGGAAGGTGGGAAAACGTTGGAGTTGGTTGCCAAATAGTGACCCCAAAGAGAGGGCTTAATGCACAATTGATGTAAAATAACTCCAAGTCTCCCATTTCCATGACAACCATGAGATAAAATTAATAGATGAGTTTCATGCATCTTCTACTACAACAGTAAAACCCAGGATTTTTACTCTCTTCCCAAGTATCACTAGATAGTTTTTCTAAAAGGAGAAAGTGGGTTCCACAAACTTTGTATATTTGCTTATACTAACAATCTAACTTGGACCCATTTTCTCTCACCCATGTATGGTCAAGACCTCTTCATCTTTGTATCGAATCTTAAATAATGTATAAGAGGAATCTTAAGGATTTGGGTTAAGATTAAGTTTCATGATTTGAGATCAAGAGTTCAAATCTTCTTGAGATTAAGGACAAAAATATGATTCGATTTCAAAATCAATGAAGAACAAAGTTATGGTTGCTCATATCTCTATCATATTGATTATAGAGAGAACCCTTTTAATACAAATTAATTTGTGATTGAACCTATATAAAAAAAAACCAGAAGACTAAAGAAATCTGGATATATAGTTAGCTAAGTTGTAGTGTGAGAGTCAGCATGCCACATGCAAGCCACTAGTGATTATTCACTGGCACTGTATATGTGAGTAATTAGTGAGGTTCCAATGGGCACGGAATCATGGTGTTTCAAGCGTGAATCAAAGATTCCAACCTCTAGATATTGCATAAAAGAATAATAAAACAACTAAAAAGAGAACTGAAGAAAGGTGGAGTGGAATTGAAAACACAGAAATAAAGTTTACTAGAATATAGATAAGGTGTTTTCCATGGTAAAAAGTTGAAGCGTCATGCATTATTTACCTACAAGCTTTGGCATATATACCTTGAATGATCTCAAACGCAAACCCTTTTCTTCTGTGTGTTCGTACAGCCCAAGTCGTCACACCATTAATATGGTGGTGGTTCCATGTAACTGTGCAGTTCTTTCATTAATTAGGTTGCTTCAAAACCCTTAATTTGCTTTAACCACTTGAGCTTGAGGTTTCTTACAAAACATGCTAGGGCTTACTGGTTACTGGGAAATTAAAGATTAGCTAGTGAATCTGCAGTGACAAGTGATAACTTTGCCTTTCTGTGCTTGGGTAGTTATGGAAAGTGAAGTAGCTATCCTGCAATGAAGTGGGTAGCTATTTACTTTGAAGTATTCTCAACCCAGAAGTAGTCTCTTGAGAATCTTTTCTGCTCCTTCTTCTCATTGCCTTTCTTTGTAAGAGGACAAATCCTGATGAAATCCTTAGAGAAAATAGAGAGAACTGTTTCATAAATATTAATGTCTCTTCCTCTTCCAGTTGCTGCTGAAATGTTATTCAGAATTCTTTTTAAAGATACAGGTATGAGGGAGAGAGAGTTTGTGACTCTTTCTCCATTTTCTCTATTAATTGCCAGTGAAGCTTCTGTCGTCCTCGTCCCCACAAGGATGTAAACACTGTTGAACCAAATAGGATTGATTTCTACATAAGTAAGAATAACGACAAGAGCAAACTAATTCCTGGTTTGAAAATTATCATGGTAATTACCTCGAGAATATTCAACAATGTTATCAATGAATTTGCAACATGGGCAAGTCTTTTTCTTACATCAGGAACCTCTTATTTCATATCATATTCTGATTGTTTTTCCAGTCACTGAAATTATTTTGTTGACGTTGAAGATATTGAAATGGCCACCTTCATAAATACAAATTCACAAATCTCTCTATTTTTCACTGCTGGGAGATTTTTGGAAGAGAGAAACTAAATGCAAATAAGAAGTTAAATTCTAGGTATTCTTTCTTGCCTAGAAAGGAGAAGAACCCAGCCATTGGAAAGCTCATCAAGTCAACATCTGATGCAGAACACAGCTCTTACAACACCTATATATTGAATTAGGTAAGTCATACCACATCAAGCAATGACTGCCTTCGGTTATGGGTCAATTAGGTTTGTTGTGGATGTGAAAATGAAATTAGGCAATGGAGAAAACATGATGAAACAGATAAAAGAAACTATCACACAACGTAAGGATATTTTGTTAGGCTAGCAAGGTGGCTACTTCCATAGAAAGAGCAGCTTTACTAGCTAGCTCTAATGAAGAAAGAGGTACAAGCTCTTTTTCATCTTGTTTCTCTTGTTTAAAATGAATTCCTGCTAACCTTTATAACCTTCTTTGCAATATCTAGGAAGAGGTGCAAATCTCTTTATTACGCCTGTTAAGTTTAGGGTTTGAGAAGAAGATAGAAGACAAGAAAATGATGAAAATAATACGAGACAAGAGTGGTTCGGATGCAATCTGCACACTACATCCTCTAGATCTAGCATTTGTTTTACATCGAATTTATTGAACCTTTATCACAACAAAATACAATTTGCACCCAACTCTTCTCAATTTGAAATTTAAAACAATTCTTATTGTTTTCTTGTTTAGATTCTCATTGATTTGGCACTTTTGAAAAACTCAAATTCGAATTGCTAATTCGATTATTGAAGACCAGCGCTGGAGTCGGACTCAACACCCCAATAACCTCCAAACCTCAACATTGAACTTGACATGAATATTTCTTTCTGTTTTTTTGGGTAGAAAGAACGAGGTCACGAAGGACCCAACATAAAACAAAACAAAGAAAAAACTAATTTGGCCCAGCCAACATATCAGCTAGAAGAAGTTCATCTAACTCCGGAAGTGACTTTTGTAGGATTTTCTGGATTTTCAATTCATCACATGAATATATTTATAATTCATGATTTCCGAACTCAAGATCAAGATCGATTGAATTGTCCTAATAAAACCCAATCCTATTTATCCCAATTAATGTGGTCAATGAGCCAAATCTGATTCGAATTGAAATTAAAGGAGAGATCAAACCCGCACTATAACCAAGGTTAGAAAACCTTATTCCCAATCAAACAAACGTTGATGGATTTGGGTTCATGGTTTACTTATAAAACTTCAACATAAATTGTAGATAATATGGCCAAAACTCTAAGAAAGATTCTAAGGATGGGGTTTATACATAACAAATTGCAAGATTACTCAGGTTGGTAAGACCAACACTTTCTAGTGAAGTGATCGTAAAATCGATTTTGTCTGATGGTATATTGTGTAAAAAATAGCCAATTCATGAAGGGAAAAAGAAGGAAAAAAGGGAAGAACAAGAAGAGAGGTGGCAATTTGATGGATCTTTAAAGAAGAAAGTAGAAAAGGTTTATGCTATTATTGACCAATTCCTTTTAGAGTTCTGTGACCATGAAGGCCGGCTTCAACAGGTATTTTTGTTCTTCTTTTCTCTACATGCATTCTCTCCACCTGTGAAAATGTGAGAGGCACTCACAACTCTACAATTTTCTCCCTTCTCTATTATTCTTTTTTGTTGTTTCTCTTTTTATCATTTTTTGACTCAAAATGGCACACATCTCACACAAAAGCCACCGAGTTGTTCTCTAAACAACACAGTTGGCTCCATACGTGGCTGTTTGGATAAGCATCCATGACTGACTGCAAGGAACACGACATCCACATATATATAATACAAGAAAGATGCCCATCATGCAGGTTTAAACCCTCTGTACCTATTTGCTAATAGAGATACCATACAAAAAAACAATATTCTCAAATCAACGGCTAAAAATCAAAGATCATAATGAATTTGACGTTTGTGATCGTCAAAGGGTGACAGCCTCATTAGGGTTTTTAAAAAGGAAGAAGAAGAAGAAGAATAGGAAAGAAGGTGATGACTGATGATACTGATTCCAATAAGTATAATTTTGACCAAGGTGTGCTTTGATCTCTTCTTTTGGTGTTGCCATTGGTAAATTGTCATCTTTGCCCCTAGAAACTTAAAAGGAAAAAGAGAAATTGTTTTCCAAGTCAATTACCTAACAAAACCACTGCCATAAATTAATGAATGTCCTCCATTCAAGCCCAGCCCAGATCTACCAAATTCAAGGACCACATTAAAAAATTGCCCACTGGCCCACCTCAATGGAACAAGATTTTTTTAATCTTTTTTTTCAATGCTGGTTCTTTACAAGGTCAGCAAAGAAAAATTCCCATTGAATGGTCAAGATGATTGTTTCTATCAAAGTTGTTATTACCCAAAAGTCTCAATTACAGAATGGATTTCTAATCTATGGAATTTACTGTGGAGGATAAAGGGAATGGGAGATATGCATTAATGGAATTTATTATGAAGTTAAGAGACCCAGATACTCTGTTTCAGAGGTAAATGCTTTACAGGAAAAAATAATGGATTTTGATTCTAATTTGGGAATGATGAAATTAGACAGATATTGAAGGTCATTAGGGTAAATTTCGAAATAGAATCTTCAAGATTTTCAATTTTTTTCCCCTAAATTTCACTGGCTCTGCATGCCTCATGCCTGGTATGACACTGCTACAGAGTTACAATTGTGAGTAAAGCTTGAAACAGCGCAAGACAGAAAAGAACAGATGAGCAAAAGAGACGAAAAGAAAGGGGGAGAAACGAACAGATAAGAAAGAATTAGCTTCTTCACCAACTGTGCGAAGACAGTGCTGACAGGTCGAACTTAGTTTCATAACCCCCCAAAAAAAATTGATTTGGAAGAACTTTATTTTAGAATAATTTATTCACCAGAGAAAGAAAAAGGAAGGGAAACAGTTAGCTTAGAACAGCTGGAAAACAGAAGCAGAACCGGTTTCCAGAATCCAACTTCAATGGCATTTTTCAGAGCAACTTCATCGCCTGCAAATAGTCTTCAAACACAAAACCCAGATTTTTTTTCTTTCTGAATGAATCCATTAATGGATGCACAAAATCAGTTGTTACAGAGAGTAACATAAATTAAATTTAAAGAAAATGAAGTACCGTCAGCAAAGAAGAAGAAAAAATTAAGAAAAGTAACTGTTTGATAGCAGGGGAGGGGGGAAAAAAGAAAAGGAATTTTGAGAAGAGTAAATATAAAGTAAAATCTGTAAATACAGAGAACCCATTGTGATTTGACCAATTCCACAACCAAACTAAAAGTAATCACAGATCGCATTGATAAGACTCAAGGTTTGGAATTTCTATTTACCTCCGAGAGCTCGGAGTTCCACTGTAATGGCACGGAATCTAATCTCACCACTGTAATCTGTCATTTGGTCGGATCGACAAATTCTGCATCAGAAACCGCAGATAGCTCAACTTGGCTTGTATCTTCATCATCAACAGGAGCAGGAAGATTAAGATCTATCAAGTTGTCTCCGAACTTAGCGGTATTTGAAGCTATAACTGTAACTGAACCAGAGAGATGGGATCTCTTGTGACCACCAAGAGCTTGACCAGACCCAAAAACTCTGAAACAAACAGGGCATTCATGGATTTTTCGATCTACGGTGGAAGTACCTGCATTACCCAGTTCGGAATCTGCTTCGTGTGTTCGAGCAGCATAGGAAGAAGATATGGTACAACCTTTGATCTTCTTATGACTTGCTCTATGCCCACCTAAAGCTTGATAAGACCTGAAAATTTTCTTGCATGTACCACACTGATATCTCCCCCGAGTCCGAGTTGGGAATTTGAGCTCTGCCGAGTCATCTGACTCTTCCAGAGATTTCTCAGCTTCTTCTTCGTCTTCTTCTTGTTCTTCCTCTGACTCTATTTGTTCCTCTTTTCTCATCCATTTGTCCCTAGAAAGCATCATAAGGCATCGAGCAACATCTTCATCCGGAGTAGTATTAGATACAGAACTCACCGGCTCCGGCTCGGGAAGCAACTCAGCGTTACTGGGTTTGTTCGACTTGGGCTTCTTCAGTTCCGGTGTTTGTGGCTGTAGATTTCTTTCTTCTCCGATGATGCTGGATTTACGATTCCTCTTCGATCGTCTTCTAGATGGGTTTTTAGATGATTCTGTTTCGCTTTCTCTGTCCTGAACAACAGAACCAGCATCGACGGCAAAAGAAAACTCAGGATCTACCAATCGAAAGCTCTTCTTTGGATTCTCTCTCAGCCCATAATACAAACCTTTTTCGTCGTCTTCATCATCTTCTTCTTCTTCTGAAGACGAAGCAGAAGAGGCATACGATTGTGACTCAATCTCATTTCTGAGTTGCTGTTGTTGTTGATGATGGTGATTTACCTGTTGTGTCTTTGGAGGTATCGAAAGGGTAACCATATGAGACCTCATATGACCACCCAAAGCTCTGCCATTAGCGAAACTCCTGAAACAAAGCTTGCAACCATGCTTCTCCATGAAAATAAAAAACAGAGGAGAGCTTCAAAGCCCTCTCTCCTTCTCTCTTTCTCTCCTTCTTCTCTTCTTCTATCTATAGAAACTAGAGAACTGAACAAGCATAGCTAGAAAGAGTGGAAACTTAGGAGTAGGTAACAAGCATTCCCCTACAAAAAGGACACACAAAACTAAGGAAAATATATATATATATTTTTTTTTTTTATACCAAAGTAAAAAAGAGAAAATTTGTTTTCTATTTTCGGAAAAATATTAACAAAACGGCAGAATATATTAAATAAAAACTCCATAAAGCGTGTGTATGAAGAGGAAACAGAGACATGTAACATGCAAGCCTTGCCTGTTTCGGCTTTTATTTCCTATAAATTCACAATTTCGTAATGACAAAAATACCCTTACGAAGTAATTGACCATCTAACCCCTCTATTTTTTGAAGTCATTATGGGTATCAAGAGTGTATAATAGTAATTCAGACAGCATTTACTAAAATTAGATGAATAGATTACTTGTAAAGTCAAGAGAACTGTTGGGTTTGTTGTAACTACAGATCAAGAAAGTAAAAAAGTAAAAAAAAAAAAACGTGGTAAAAAACTCCTCTGTTTTTTTTTGTGATTTAATTTGAATTTAAATTTCAGTTTTTAATTAAAATTGGTCATTGGTCGTATTCGAGATTCGCATTTTGGTTAATTTACCGGTTTAACTTTAAGCCAACTGTAACTGTAGATAAATTTACCATGCCGGCCTCTGTGCCTTCTTTAACTAATTTTTATTGTTTATGTTTTAAAATTTTAATTAATAATAAATTTGACCTTTAAATTTGGATCTGTTAATAATAGAAATTGAATAATTAAAAAATAAGAAAAGAAATAAATAAAAGGAAAAATGAAACGAACGGTGGAAAAGGAAATGAAACTAACCTTCCTCTGTGAAAGGAGTTATACATGGGAAGTGAAAGCCGCTTTATTAGGGGAATCGGAAAAGACTCAAAGACCGAGTCTTCATGCCGTTATTGATTTTAATGTGGTCAAGGGCAGATTTGAAGCTTCAAACTCTTGATTTGTTAAGACATGGATCTTGACACATATAGCATTTCCACATTTTGAGATAAGAATGCATTTTTAGTTCTTCCATTGTTAATTGGAAAAATATTTTTTTACACTGATACGGGGAGATTTATACCGGACTGGATTAAGCCCGGGTACGGCTGGTCGAGATTCTTGGGCGGGATCAACGACAGGGAGCATAATCTCAAGAGAACAGCAGTTATCGTCGAGAAAACTTACCAAATACAAAAAATGTAATACTCATAGTATAAAAGCCAAGGACACGCCCCTCCGCTAAGCATCTAATACATTCTGAACATAACCTTGTGTAGTTTTTGCACGAGATCTTAACATGTTCATTGTCTGACTAAGCCATTGGAGGAGGCTGCCCGGCACACAAGCCGGACCGCGTCTAACCTTTCTTGCAGGGCTCATCGTCCCGAGAACGATAAAAGGTTTAGTTAGGATCAGCCATATAACTGTGACGCATCATAGACTATTGTTGGGTGAAAACAATTTTAAGGATCTCAAAACGAAATCAAAAATTTAAAACTGGAGCACAACACAATCAGCCAAGTCGTTTTAGATTCAAATTAGACATAAATGGATGGTTTCTGAATTCTTAATTTTAATGGTTTCAGGGTACCTAGATCCAGGATTTTTCTTACCAAAATATTTGTATTCGTTCGATGTCTAATCGGATCCGAATTTGGATAATATTTGATTAAAGTAAGGTGTTTTTATTATTTTATTTCAAAAGACACATGACCCGTCTGATACCCACCATGCATTTCACCCTAGAAAAAATTGTATCTGGAAATAGAAGCACTTTAATAGACGTCTCATAGAAAATTTTCGAGAATTGGCAGCTTTTCATAAAACTTGCTATCAGAACTGAAAACACTATTACTAAGATTTTAGCATAGTTCATATGTTTAGAATGTCAAATTTCATCAATACCTCTCTCTAAGTTCTTTCATTTAAACATACACTGCCCAACTTTTGCTTTGCAAAATAGAAGCGTCAAAATTGTTTTTTAAAGCAAAAATTTTCATAAATTTATTCATGTTTCAGAAATCATCTAGAAGTAAACAGTTTAGTTTAATCAAACAATGTTTAGCTAATTTTTTTTTCTTTACTTGAAGCAAGAACAACCTTAAACCATTTGTAGGTGGGTTATCAAACGGGTCCAAATAATATGTTTAAATTTTAAATGATATCTCATCAAATAACATTTTGACCCTCAATAAGGTCCAAACTAGCCAACCTAGTTATAAGTTGAACTCACCCTATATTGTTAATTGATATTAACCTTAGTTGATAGGTTGAATTGATAATCGAAAATAAAAAATTAGAAAATGACAATGGACAATTATTGGATTAAAATTTAGATATCCTCTCTAAATTTCCATCAAATATCATATTGAAATGGATAACGTTTTAATTACTGGATTTAGATACAGATAAAACATATCTGAGCCAAATCCGATATGTTTACATGTCTAAGTCAAACATCCCTTATTTGGGTTAAGTAGATTTGAAATCATATATCAATACATCCAATGCCACAACACCTTGAACCATGATGCCCTCGAACACACAAGACATCTTATCAAGGAGTTCGGATCCTCACCCGGTCAGGGAGCACAGACTGCTCCCCGACGGCTTCCGAACCACACAAACACGTGGTGGGGCCCATAAGTAAAAATTTGAAGTTTTATTTTTTTCAAAAAGTGTTTTTCACCTGTGGGCCCCACGTATTTGTGTGGTTGGGAAACCGTCAGTGAACAGCCTGTGCTCCCCGGATGGGGTGAGGATCCGGACTCCTTATCAAGAACTCATCAAGAGTACGGTATTCCTTAATCCCTACTCATACGGTTCTCGTGGCAATACTCAAGAGGCGGGCCCCACTATTTGCTTGATCTTAACCATCAAATCTAGATCGTTGGATGGTGGGGGACAAACTGAATGATGGGACCCACGGGGTAGACAAAATCTGTGGTTCCTATTTTGTCGTGGACGTGGAGCTTACGTGCTGGAAGAATAGCAGAACTGGGTCGGTGTTTCTACACATTTGCATGAACCGCTCACAAGCAAGTTTAAATGAGGAATCACAGGCTTATCAATCAAGTCGGGTTCGGTTGGTTTTGGTCGGACCATATTGGTCCTATTAATTTACGGCCTTATATCATTTTCAACAAATTAGGTAATTAGCTTCATAATTATACTTTATTCGGTAGGTCAGTTTCCTATTCATAATTAAGTAAGAGCTTCTAAAGGAACTACAAATTGATTCATTAGCTTCAAAATTGATCTTTTAAACATACTATTATCATATTATTGAAAAAGATTAAATCAGATAATTGGGCTTCAATAATCGGTTTTGATTGCTCATCAGACACAGTGGGTCCCAACTATCTTATTTTGATATGTCTACTTAATTATTAGTTTGATGTTTGAGTCTTGCATCTTTAGAAATCAATCAGAAGAGATAAAAAATTTAGCTAATCAGACCAAGCAAATTTTTTTAATATTGATGTCAAAGATGCACCCAGTGAATCATATTGAGAAAACGATGTTTCAAGATTCCCAATGGTTAAATGAATTAGGTTGAATTACTTTGATATGCAGTAGCGGCGACCTAACGCCCCCCGCTACGTAATGTTCGGTCTTTTTATCTAGTGCGATCTATGCAAGCATTAGCTCTGTGCACTCGTCTCGTCAGCGGAGTCCCACCGTAGGCCTAGTATAGTTCACAGAAGCCGGTAGCATCATGCCCAGGTTAAAAAGTACACAACTATCCAATGCAAGAAACAGAGCAGTAGAAGGGATTCGAACCTGGGACATGAGGTTTACCAAAAAAAAAGTTTGATATGGATAAGAATCTTGCTACTGCCAACTTCATCTTCACCTAGATCCACACTTCTACCTATTAGTTATAGATAGCCTTAGGGCTTATTGGGGTTAGCCTGGAAATATTCTTTTTCGTTGTTGGAAGAACTCCAGGATTGAGGTGATAGAATTTTCCATATAGAGGGGTCAATTCAAGAAAACCTTGTTACCCCAAATAAGCCCAAACCCGCCTTAAACCTAACATGACTTTTCATCCCAAAGTGCAGGTTTGGATTTCAAAATCTCAATCTCTTACATGGTTAGGAAGGTTTCAAACCCTCAAGCAACCTGACTTGGCCAACCACACCTTGTGTTAATTTAGTTAAATTTAAATTATATAAAAATTGACTTTGAATAACCATTTTAACTAAAAAACTCAATGATTTAGCTTAGTTGACAAAGACTAATATTTATTAAGTGGTCAAGAGTAAGGCTACTAACTCATTCTTCTGTGTTTTTTTTTTTTTGGGTTCAAGTCCTTTGCAGCTGGTTACCATAAAAAAAAATATTATTTGTAATCCAAGTAAGCAATCATCCAGTAGTTAGCTCTTAATAAATGCCACGTTTTCTCTATGAATTTTTGAAGGTTTAAAAATATCATAATCCAAGGGTTGGAAATTTGTAGGAGATGTGGCGTTCATTGAGAGCTGACTGCCGGATGATTGCTCACTTGGGCATCGTAGAGAATTTGTTTCCTAAAATCAGGGCTGGTTCAAATACTAATTGACCCTATCAAAATAAATCAAGTCCGACTTAAAAAAAAACCCTAGAAGGGTAGGGTTTAGGTGTGGGGTTCTTGAGCTCAAGACAGAGTTAGGTTTAGTGTTTAAATCCCAATGATAGAGTTGGGTCTAAATTATCCCCACTCTACTCAACCCATTCACAACCCTAACCAAGGTTTAAAGTATTCCATGATACCATACAACACTAGTCGATACGTATCCATATTTGACCCAACCGATACGATACATCTCGATACATCTCTCTATTGAATTACACTAAAATACATTAGTTTGAGCGATACAATACTCGATATAGGACGATACATCTTTTAAATTCAGCTTACGGATACAATACTTGATACCAATACTTTAAACTTTGACCCTAAGTACAAAACCATGTATAGAAATTTGTAAAGAAGCTAATCATCCACGAAATCACAAATCCAGACCAATTCCAATCATTTTCCAATTTATCCAATGCATTTCCACCATCTATAAAATTCCGGTCCGACCAAGCCTAGCACTTAGGAAATTTCTTTTTGGGTAGCATTGCATGAGGATTGGGGATCACCAACAAAAATGATGGCTAATGTGGGACCTGACACCGGTTTGTCAAAGCTGGCAAATAAATTTACCATCTATGGTTCAACCAAAGTGCCGGTCCATTTGAAATGTTGTCAGAGTCAAAGTAGGGTAGTTACTACTTACTAGTAGCTCAGAACTTAAGGTTCATCGTTATGCTCAAAAGCCAAAAAGGTCACCAAAAGAAAAGTGTGTCAGAGAAAACATTTTAACAGTAAAGGAGGGCGAAACTGCAATTCCTGCCAAGTTTCTGTCCTAAATGGTAAAAGTGTAAGTCGTTTGAGTCATAGTCATAAATGATTTACTTTTTCAGTTTAATAAGTTTCAAACTGGGGTGTTTTAGTAATTTAATATAAGATTTTCACGAAACTGGCGAGACTGGAGGGGATAATGGATATTCTGTCTGGTAGCCAAGAAAAACGTAGGGTTAGGTTTTCCCGTGGAATTTTCCCAAACAGGATCGCTGAAAATCCCAGGGGAAAACGTGCCCTTTACGACCGAATTTGATTTGACCGTTGATGCGACCAAGAGCGGAGCGGAGCAGAGCAGATGAACTATGAAGACTGGATCATTTCATAGTTAGAAATGGAAAGGAAAATTAGTGGTGGAAAAAGGATTCTTCTGAATCTGTGAACGAGTGATTCCCTTTTCCCAAACGGGGATAGCACTCGGAATCGGCTACTAAATGGGCTGGGCTTGGGTCTGGGCTGGGTGATGGTACATAAATTTAGACACCAAGTTGAGCCCAAGGCCAAATTGGGCTCAATTTTGTGCATAAACGACCTGGGCCTGGGGTTGATAAGGCACACAATGCCTTCTAAAATTGATCCCAAACTCAAGGGTGACTATAAAGTGCTAATTTACATGCTAATTTTGAAGGATTTTTTTATATGATTTTGCATTATAATAGAGTTAAGTTAGTGGGTGTTTTCTAATACATTGCCATACACCTTTGATGCGTGTTGGTGTAAAATCTTCCTTGATGGTGGATTCTTCTGGTCCAACACTCGATGATTCGAGTTGACTCAGATCTTTGCTTGTTCTTAGATCTTCCTGTCGGACCTCAACTGTGCAAACACTAGTGCGAATAGTTAGACATGGAGCCGGTCAGAGTGATCAGTGATCCTCTCCGACAATCAAGTTAGAACAAGATTCAAGAAGGTGAGACTTAAGCTCGAGTTGTAAAGCTCTCTAGCTCACAATTCAACAATGAGTGATGAGTCTTACCTCCTCTCTTGCATTTGCTCTATTTATGCCATTTGGTGTTCGAGTTGGCTTTCTCTTTGCTGTTGGATCTCCTCTTTTATTATGTGGTGAGGATCAGCTTTCCGATTTGATCGTTGGATTATGTTTGGCCAATGCTTGGTTCAATGGTTGAGCTGGCTAGGGCAAGCGGTTGGGTAATTTACCCATAATTTGCTATAATTTAAAGCTTCTAAGTTCTTAGTCATTTTACCAAAGTAGTCTTTTCATCATTTACAATCTTATTATTGTAATTAGTTTTTCTATTATGAATCATCTCTCTCACATTTTTTTTGGTAAAAATGAATCTATTTAGATTTTAAAATTTATAGGAAATTTCATCTAAAATGAACAACAATAAACATCAACTAGTTGAGGCATACATTGCTAAAGAATGGATTGCATTATTGACTTCTTTGTGTGAATGCTAAAAGATGATAAAAGGGAAGAGGAGAGACACTTTCTCATCTTTCAAGAAATCTACAGCTTGTGAAACTTAAAAAGGGTGTCATAATTTAGCAGACAATTAAACACTTTCCATGATGATTTATCTAAAATACATATCGCCAAACATGTTGAAGATCACACTGAAATGAGATTTTATATTTTAAAAATTTACTAAACTAAGTCTCTTACATTGCCCGACTCTAATCCCTGGTTTTGCAAGCCAATCTAGCATTTCTTGCCTCCATTGACTTCTCTACTTCTTATGAGAAAGCTCAGAGCTTCTTATTAAGATGATGAACTTACTGACGAGGTAATTGCCTGAGACACCCAAGGGTTTGACTTTGCAAATGATGCCTGAAGATCCAAAATTTTTGTCGCGTTGCAAACCAAAGAGATTGCATTACCCAGAAAGGGAAACACAAAATGCAATGAATGTGATGTGATAAAAAAACTGCAGGTATGAAGCTATTCAATATGAAAATCCATGGCTGGGGTGTTTTGCCTAAAAAAGTAAACAAAAAGAAGAGCCATAAGATAAGCAAAACCTCTTTATAAATCACAACTTCTCGAGACATTAATCTGAAGAATAAAAAAAAGCAGATATGTATTTTATTCATGAACAGATCATAACAAGTTATAAATTACAATGATAAGTGAAACGCCTTTCTAAGAGTCTTGCTTTGGTTATTTTCTTTAGAATTATAATTTATATGTCTACATTTTTACTAGACTTTTTTTTTTTTTTTTTTTTTGTCTTTATTTCTCAGTGATTAGAAAGAATTACAGTTTGAAAAAAAATAATAAAGGGAAATACAACAAGGTTCACATCCTCTACAATTTCCACCCCATGCTGTTATAAATGTAACTTGCTAGTTTCCAAACTTTGTAATGAAACATTACCCTAGAAATAGTTGATTGGAGTTTTCTTGCTATGGATATAGGTTCACAATGAATGCCGAACCACGTTAATTATTGGGTTCTTGTGTATGAATTTTTATGGTAAATTTAACATTGATCCATGGTAGGGCATATTACCAATGTCCAGGGGCGGAGCCGGGATTGAACATGGAGGGGGGCGGAATGTATGGGGGCCAATGTGGGACCCACTGTAGGTCCCATATTAGAATATATTATTATATTTTAATGTAGATTCAACATTAAAAATTAGGTAAATTAATAAAAAATTCGTGAGTGAGAGAGAGAAATAAATAATTTGAGAAAGAGAAAGTGAATACCGATGGGAGAAGATTAGGAAAATTCCAAAGTTGCAACTACTCAATATGGAGACGGTGAGGAAAAAAGAGAAAAATAGGAATAAAAGAGGAAATCAATGAGAGAATAAATAGAAATGAAAATAGGAGAGAATATATAAGGAGAAATTCATGGATCGTGAGTTAGTTTTTAATTAGAATTTAACTTTTTATTCCTTAAAACTAGGGATTGAATGATAACCATTAGATAGAGATTATGAATGACATTTGTACCCATCATCTTTATCTTAAATTTTTATTTTTAATTTTTGGAGGGGGCCAAATAGTGGTATTTCACATTTAAAAATAGAGAAATAAGAAAAAAAAACAAGAATATTTCTAATTTCAAAAAATCCGGGGGGGCCATGGCCCCCTCCGGTCCCAACGTGGCTCTGCACTGCCAGTGTCCCTTCCGTGGTCGAAGGGTCGTCTATCTTGGGATTTGGCGTGAGTTTGAGTAGCATGTTATCGAGAACACGATGAGATGGTTGTTCGTCTTTTCCGAAGGTTCTGTCTCCTTGTTGAAATGGATGCCTCCATGAGAAAGGATGCTAGGATTCATCGATTCCAGTCATTCAGAGTTGCTATGTGAAGTCTACTAGTTCGGCCTCATTGTTATTTTCCCGTTATGTGTGAAGTCTGCTAGTTTGCCTTCTTGTTATTCTTCCCGATTCCAGTTATCTGTGAAGTCTGCTAGTTCTTGTTTCTGAAATTCATTTGGCAAATCTGTAAGCAATGTTTTTTGTTTTGATTCTTCAGAAGTTTTGGACTTCTATATTTGTAATTCGAACATTAATAATAGAATTTTGTTTTGATTATTGGAAAAAAAAAAAAAAAGGGATTCACAATGAATGCCGAACCACGTTAATTATTGGGTTATGCAATTTTCTGTAGTTCCTATTTAGGATTGTAACACGTGGCAGTCAATTATTCAACTGTCAAAATTAAAACCCAACTAAAAATTGAATCTAATAAATCCCTACAATTTCTATAAATTTTGTCTCCCCCATTTTTTTCTTGAGGTTTAATTTTTAGAATTTATTAGATCAAATTCTTACCTAGGTTATAATTCTAACCCTTGGATAATTAACTCTTACGTGTTATAATTCTAAATAGTAATTACAAGGAATTGTAAATGGTGAGAATTGTTGAGGATATGAATCCGACAATCCCACTATTTTATTGCTATGGTCTCTCCCTATTTTTCCACAATCATCTGTTTCACATCTATTCTTGTTTTCTCTGCATTTATGGGCCTTTTGGTAGTCAAACATTCCTGATAATTTGAAGGATTAAATCTATAAGATTCCATTCAGCTATCATCATTATGGACAACTAAGCTTGGATTTCAGGATACTAGTTCAAGTAATATTAGCCATAGAAATACGATTTTATCAAATCATAATGGAAGATAAAAAAAATATGCTATGGGATCAAACCAAAATACAGATGAAAAAGAGAAAAAGAATTGATGAATGAAAAGAATTCAGTACCTGTTTAGTTTTCTCCAATATCTCAAATTTCTTATATTAATTATCGTTTTTTATTGCGTCATAGTTGTGCTCATGCTAGTCTAAAATTCCACCAAAGACTAGAAACTTAATGAACCTATTTTACATTTTGTAATTTACACAAAGTGGAACTTATATATAAATTTATAACAAGAGATCTAAGTGTGAGAACTCTTCACATTATAAACATTGGAAACATCCATATGAAAAACATGAAATCTGAAATTTTCATTTTGGTCTTTTTCATCACATGCATGAGGCTAAGGCTCTTTTTGGTATCAATTATCATTCTCAATTTTAAGAATTATTCATTATTTTAAATTGTTTGATATTTATTATCAATTTTATTTTTATTTAAAATAATAGAAAAGCCTTGATAATCCATAATAGACAAAAATGTCTATTATGGATTATGGTGAGAATTCCATTATCTTCATTTATGCAAAGTTTTACTTAAGATTTATAGTTAAGATGAGGGTAAAATAATCAATATACATTTTTTTATAAATTTTTTTTTTTTTTTGTACTGGAGCTTTTTTTAATATTGAAAATTTAATGCAAGGGTCGAACCAACTACCTCTCCATTGAGAAGTATGGATATTTACCACTCAACCAACCCTGCATTGGCAAAAATCATATTTTTTTTCATCTTTTATCTTTTCTCACTTGCTCACTATCACTTTCTAACAATTTTTTATTTTAACATACCAAACTTATTTTTCATTCTATAATTTATTTTTGACAAAATTCACCAAACCATTTTTCATTCTTGATCAATAATGAAATCTTGTACTTATTTCTTTTAAATATGCATAATAAAGAATGATAATTGATACCAAAAAGAGCCTTAAAATGATGAAAAATATAAACTCATTAAGAGAGACAACACTATACAGCGAGGAGAAGACGTGTATAAAATGAGCTTAAACTTGAAATTTCTTTAGTTTTAAGGCCTCTACATAAGATGTTGTCACCATACACTAGAGACACGATAACCAGAGGTAAAACTACACTAGGGCCAAAGGGGGCCGCCCGATCTATTTTTTTAAAATTTTATTTTCTTTCATTAATTTTTCCTTTTATTGTTCACTCTCCAATGTGAAATATCATTATTGCCCCCACCCCCACTTCCATATTGAAAATAGTTTTTAAAAATTCAAGAATAGGTATAACTGTCATTGTCAATAACTATCCCATGGACAGGATTACAATTAAAACCCTATATTTAAGAAAGAAACTCATAAACTAAGTCTTCAATCCGGCCCTAAAATTCCTTTCTATTCATTCTCTCATCTTCGTTTTGTTTATTCTCTCTTCCTTCTTTCACACGTGGCTTAAGGAAAACTTGGAAAGCTCATAGTCCATTCTTAAATCTTATCCACAATTAAATATTTTCTCTCTTTCTCAATTTTTTTTCTTGTTATTTTATTTTTCTTTATTTTTTATGTCATTTTTATAATTTGATTTTATATTGTAAATGAAACATCCATTATTTGTAAGGCAACTAATTACCATAATTTTCGCTTGTTTCTTGGGGACATAGCGCTTGCACCAGAGAGATTTGCCTGAGATAGTAAGCTTCACAAGTTGACATCCTTTCATTATTTGTTCCACTGTAGAAGCAAATTTGAATGTCACGTTACCAAACAGGGGTAGTCCCCCAATCGGTAGATGAACATAAACGTTTTCGACATAGTGTCCATAGATCTATGTGAAAAAAATCCTCAATTTCTTTTTCAGACAAGGGGTTCTTCTCTCGATTGGAGAAGGTAAGGTAGAGAGAACTCTCCGTGTGAAGAAATCCTCAATTTCTTTTTCAAACAAGGGGTCCTTCTCTCAATTGGAGAAAGTAAGGTAGAGAGAACTCTCTGGGTCCGATCGTCCTTCCCTGGGGTTTATCAGACATGTTCTTCTCTGTTCGCGGTTTTGCATCCATTATCCCTAACAAGTGGTATTAGAGCATATTCTTGCTCTGAGCTTATTGGACTAACCTTCACTGCGCTTGTTTCTTGGGGACATAGCGCTTGCACCATAGAGATTTGCCTAAGACAGTAAGCTTCACAAGTTGACATCTTTTCATTATTTGTTCCACTGTGTAAGCAAATTTGAATGTCACGTTACCAAACAGGGGTAGTCCCCCATTCGGCTGATGAACATAAACATTTTCGACATAATGTCTATAGATGGACCCTTTGGGGGCCCGGGGGGCCCCCCCCCCCCCCCCCCCCCCCCCCCCCCCCCCCCCTTGTGTGAATGGTTTAAATGTTGAACTCTTTTATAGTAGGAGTGAAATCTCTGGATTTCACCTCATACCCATAAATTTACTGATTCACATTTTTAGTATAAAATGCGAATCTCTAGATTTCATGAATCCAGAGATTCACACCACCAAACGAGTATAAATCTCCCATATGTGAATCCAGAGATTTCAAATCTCTGGATTCATGAATCTGAGAATTATACCCGTTTGGTTGTAAAAATCTCTAGATTCATGAAATCTAGAGATTCACCTTTTTACACTAAAAATGTGAATTTGTAGATTTATGGGTAAGGGGTGAAATCCAGAGATTTCAAAAAAACTATACATTTGCACATTCACAAAAATCACGTCGATCAAATAGTATTTTAGGATGAATCCATAGATTTCATTCCACAACCAAACATCTAATTTTATAAATTATAACTCCATAGATTTAAAATCTATAGATTTGAAATCTCTAGATATTTGAAATCTCCAGACTCATGTAACCAAACAGGCCCTTAACCAAATAGGCCCTAAAAGTCCAGACCTATTGTGATGGTGTAAACAATTCCTGATGAGGTTGGAAAATCTCCAAAAACCCCCTCTCCAAATAATGTCGTTGGGGAGACTCAAACTCGCGACTTCCTAGCTCTGATACTACTTGTAAGATCAAGCGCAAAAAACATGGTTAAAATCATAAGAATATAGTTAAAAACCATATGTCAATAGATACAAAATAAAGAGAAAAAGAATAAGTAGTAGTTTATAACATCAATTGAGAATAATTATACTATCAACCGTGACTTTGTTCCACCCGTGAAAGTCCCCTATAAGTGTCAAAGATTTAATTGTCAAAGAATTTTCTCTCACTGAAAAAAATGACAATTTTTTCTATTACAGTGAAAGTTCCCTTAGAATGTATGGTGCCTCTCCTCCTCCAGCTCACTGTCCCTTGCCTTTCCTGTTTAATCGTTTGCTTGCTTAGGTTATAATTAAAATGGACAACCAATCGTCCTTTAGGCTACGTTTGTTTGCAAAGGTAGGGTGAGAAAAAAAAGGTGAAAAAAAAAAATATGTGGGCCCCATGTATAGTGGGGTGAGGGAGAATAAAAGAAAAAGAAGAGATTTTGTGGAAAAGTGTTAATTGTGAGTTCTACTTTTTACTTTTCCACATTTTTTTTACAAAGTTCAATACATTTTGTGTGGTTTTGAAAAGACTTTGGGTGGAAAATTGACTTGCCACCTCACCAGACTAATTGACTTGGGGTGTTAATTAAAAAAACTTACTCTAACTTTCCCACCCCAAGTAACCAAACAAACTACACTTTTAGTATTTAAAGGAAAAGTAAGAAAAGTTTGAATTTTTCAAGAATTTTCCCATCCCACCTTTATTCCAACAAACAAACGGAGCCTCACTCTCTCACCAGGCAAGAAATACCAAGAAATCATCTGCTAGATAACTCTCCTTAAGAAAACAAGAGCTTTGAGCATTCACAATTGATGACGAACATGAGTACCTTCTTGAAAGCAATGCAGGACTCATTCTATACCGGAAAAAAAAAATTCTCTAAAAGAGGTGGTTACAAACGGCTAACACCCAGATGCAATCATGGTCCGACATGTCGGTCCATGTCGGACTACGGTGACACGGCGAGTCGGGTGACCTGTTTTGAAGGGTATTTGGGGTCATTTTGACCTGAAATTTGACGTGTAGCCTAATTTGATACTAATAAACATTGGGAACATTATTTTTTGGCCTAAAAATCACTTAATCTAAAGTTTTTGATTGGCACATGTCTGGCTATATGCGAACAAAACTAGATGTTTGGAAAATTCATATAAATTAATGTAAACAATACAAAGAGAACACAAATGCACTAGTGAATAGATGTACTAAAATTTACAATTCATTATACAATTATGTTGAGTAGGGTTCATGCTTCACATTTTGTTGTCGACAGACACGGGTCCCGCTCCCCGGTGAGCGGGTGGGGTCCGGGGAAGCCGTCCCGGCGGTGGTGTGGGGGCGGTGCCCCCGGAGCTTGTAGAGGTCCTACATCACTTTGGCAAAAATTGAACGAAAAATCAATGAAAAACCAAATAAATGTTTATTAAATATGTGAATTGGACGATATATCGCCGACTTTTTGCATAATTCGTGTCGCCGGGGGGAGTCGTGTCACCCCCCAGCGACTCAGTGATATATCGTCGACACAGTGTACTATGGATGTAATGCACAAGGAAATACCGAAGGATTGGAAGCATCGGTTGGATTTGAATTTGGGTTTGGGTTTGGGAAGGTGCTAGTTTGCTTCTGTTTTGGCAATAAGAAGGAGTAGTGAATCAAGTGAACTGGGAAGTTTTCTTGTAAATTCTAAAAAAATAAAGTAAAAAAACGAAAAAAAAAAAAAAAAAAAAAGAAAAGAAAAAAAAAGACTTATATTTTCCCTCTGTGTTAACAGAAAAATATAGTTATTAAAATTAAATAGTTAACAGAAAAATTAACAGAAAATAGTTAACAAAATTAAAAGCGTGCAGTTTAATACATTAACCACTTAATGAACCATCAACAATTTAAAAGCGCCATGAAAAAAAAAACTCTTTACGTTTTTCAGTTCAAGTTTCAACCTTTAAAGTGCGGTATTTTAGTACTTTATGTAACATTTTTTCACTATAAATGGCGAGACTCGAGGGATATTCTCTTCGGTAGCCAAAAAAAACGTCGGGTTGAATTTTCTCATGGAATTTTCCCAAACAGGATCGCTGAAAATCCTAGAAGATAGGCTATGTTTGTGTGCTGGAATAATAATAGAGTGGGGAGAATAGAAGTAAGAGAATTCTTGAAAAAAATAATTTTTTTTTTAATTTTTTCTTTAAACTCTAAAAGTGTACATTGTTTGGTTGATTGGAATGGAAAAGTTAGAGGTAAATTTTCTTAAATTAAGAAAACTTATTTGGTGGGCAAACCAACTTTCTCACTTTTCCACATTTTTCTTTTCTTTCCTTCTCTTTCACCCAACTACACATGCAGCCCACATATTTTTTTTCTTTCTACCCCACCTTTCCAAACAAATACAGTCATAGGTTAAGAAATAAAAAATTGGAGGTGGAAAAAGGATTCGTATGAAACTAGTGATTCCCTTTAACCAAACTGTGATTGGCCGATCTGATTCTATTTTCGAGAAATCGGTGAGTTTGGACCCTTCAACAGTCAACATCAGTAGTGTCCGATGTCTTGACAATGCCCTCGCCAAAAGCCCACAGCGTTCCATCAAGAGAAGCGAAGCCATCTACAGACTACAAAGTGGGCTGGGGTGGGGGTGGGGGGGGGGGGGGCCGGGGGGTGGGGGAGCCGAGGGGGGGCGCCTTGATTGGGGGGGGTTTGTTTGTGGGGGGGGGCGGGGGGGGGGGGGGGGGGGGGGGTGGGATTCAAATTTATTTTTGCCGAGCCCCCGCCTCCCCCAACCCCCCATGAGGCAATGACACATTTAAATTTTCCTTATTCTGGACAGCCTTGATCGGCATGGATTGGGTAACGATTTAAACTTTTGAAAAAAAGAATAGGGGTGTCAGAGAGCAAGTTCAGAGGATATGGATCCTTGTAGACATGTTATAGTTTTTAGAAAGCATTAGTTGTATAATTTTTTTTTTTTTTGTTTAAAGGGGCTTTATTAAGTCGGGGGATAGGATATTAATATGCCTCAGTAAGATTCAAACCCACGACCTCTTCACTAAGAGGTGTTGGTTTCAACCACTAGAACAGCTCTGTGTTGGCAATTTTCATATTTTTCATATGATGTTTTTCATGATTAGAGTATGAGGAGTTCTCATACTTAAAGTTGTTATTATACTATTAGGCAAGTTTCGTGTTTATATTAGAAAAACTTCGTAAAAATTTTAATCTTTGTGAAATCTTATTATGGTTTGAACACAAAATATAATACAATGCATATGATAGGTTATGTTTATAACTTAAGATATTGGAGAAAACCAAGCAGATAATATTTGGTTTTCCATACAGACTTACGAATGCGCATTAAATTGAAAAGATACTCAAGGTAAGATTTTGAAACTAAAAATAAATGAGCAAACTAAAATTTCCTTTAACCTAAAAGATACTCTGAAGCCATAAAATTGCTTTAAAATTTTTTGATGGATGGTTTGGTTGATTAATAAGGATTGGTTTTCACTTCTTTAATTAATCCATTTATTAATTTTATTTTGAAATTTTACAGTTCTTTGTAAATTACTTGACGGTAAAAAAGTTCATTGAGAAAGTTTGAAGAAAGCAAAGATGTAGATATACTAAGGGACATTGATGCTCAACAAGAGAACACTTGTTATGAATTTTCAAATGCAAGAAATTGGACAAATTGGGAAACTTTGGACTTCATTCCTAAGCCTAGGTATCATGTTTGGCCTTTATTTGATCCTTGGATTCAGGCGTTTTGTTCTCTTGTTTTTTCTTGTTTCCTCGGCTTAGCCGTTATAAATACGACTTCATTAAAAATATATATATTTTTTCTTTTGCCTTTTGAGTTAGTTTATTTCTCATATTTCGTGGAGGGGTTAGTTTTGGAAGTATTCCCAAGGGGTTTGTGGGGTTCACATTCTCTACGATTTTCACCCCTAGTTAGTTTCTAACATTTCTATCGTAGATTGCGTGGCAGTTAATTATCCAAAGGGTCAAAATTAAAACAAAATTAGGAACTAAATTAAATAAATTCGTAAAATATATCCCAATTTCGTCTCTTCTCTTTTTTTAAAGCTTAATTTTAGGGATAATTACTATTGACCCCCTGTATTTTGATTTTATTACTATTGTATCTCCTGTACTTTTCAAAATTATTGATCCAACCTTTAACTTTGTCTATAATTACTATTGCCCCCTTACCGTTAAGTTCGGTTAGTTTACTAATGATGTGGCATATTTATGTTTTCTCAAAAATCCCAAAATACCCTTATACTTATATCTTTACTTATTTATCCTTTTGTCAAGTTACAGTAGTACCCTTAATTAACTGTGGACAAAAAAATAATTATAATCCATTTTATTCTAAAAAAAACCACCAAATAAAGAAAGAATGATTGAATAAAACTCAAATAGAAACCGAAGAGGAAGGAAAATCGAATTCAACTCAAATTGGAAACTGAATATGGGAAACCAAATCGGATTTGAATTTTGTCTATTTATTTAATTCAAAATAAATTAAGCTTAGTGAAGGCGAGAAACCAAATCGGATTTGAATTTTGTCTATTTATTTAATTCAAAATAAATGAAGTTTAGTAAATGTGAGAAATCAAATCGAATTTGGATTTTGCCCATTTCATTAATTCAAAATAAATGAAGTTTATGGTAAAATTGACATTTAATCTAGTTTTTATAAATGAGATAGCATCATCTTTTGATTTCTTAATTTTAATGAAGGACAAATTAGACATTACATATTCAAACTTAACGGCTATTTAACACAGTTATAAGGAAGGAGCAATAGTAATTTTGTAAATAACAGGATTTTATTAGTAATAAAATCAAATTACAGAGTTTTCTAGTTGAGTCTAATTTTGACCCTTAACGGATCCACATCCTCTGTAATTCCTTTCTCTACAATTCACTGTAATTCCCTCATAGGATTGTGCCATGTGGCATTTAAGTAATCCAAAGCTTACCCAACAAATTAGAATTTAATAACAATCAAATTTATGGGTGGGTTTAAATAAAATTCAAATTTAGTTTAAATTAGATAACCTTTGGATTACTTAAATGCCACGTGGCACAATCTTATGAGGGAATTACTGTGAATTGTAGGGAAAGGAATTACAGAGGATGTGGATCCCCTTTAACTCGGTCGCAATCCTACATAAAAATTATAGAGGATGCGAACCTGATTTGTGGATTCTTATTTCTCACAATTTGCTGTATTTTTTATTGGATGTTCCTATTTTAGAACTGTTACTAGGGGATGTTTAGGTTATACTTCTGGTCTTTAGTTTAAATGAATTTCTTTTCTAATAAAATCAACGCATCCAGTGATTCAAGAAACTTTTGGACGGAACAATTACCAACGACCATCTAAGATAATTATATTTTCATTCTAAAATTAGACATAATAATATCAAGGGATAATTACTGTTATAATTACTGTTAATTCGGTTAGTTAAGTGATGATGCGGTAATTTTTATTTATTTAAAAATCTCAAAATAATCCTCTATTTATTTATAATTTATATTAAATTACATTATTACTTTAGAAATTAAAAAAATTAACCCTAATTTGGTAGCCACTTATTTTTTTTAGTTTTTTATATTTACTTTTCAATTTGGTGTTATTTTTTAGCTTTTGCAATTAATTTCCAATTTGATGTTTTCAATTTTAAGAAATTCCTATTTCCATTAGGTTTTTATTTATTTATTATCTTATTTGGCGTTACAAATTTTAGAAAGTTCATTTTCTTAGTGCAAAAAATAATTTAGGTACTTTTTTTGGAATTCAAAATAATAAGGATACAACTCTAAAATTGATATTTGATATGATTTTTTTTTCTTCTAAATGAGGATAGTATTGTGTTTTGACTTCTTAATTTTAGACGAACAAAATAGACATTAAACATGCAATTGTAACTGTCTCTGAACACTGTTAGAACTGAGGAGGGCAATAGTAATTTCATAAAGAGTAGTGTCTTTTTAGTAATTAAGCTATAATATTAAGAGCAACCGTAATCATCCCTAATATCATTGATTGAGATGACTCAATCTCTAATTAGGTGCAATTTTTTAGTTTTTCCTATGTTAGATGTCATTTTTTTTTTTTTGGGTAGATAGATGTCATTTTTTTTTTTTTTTTTGGTTAAAGATAGATGTCATATTGACTGCATGGATGATGGAACAAGGAGTAATAATAAAAGAAACAAAGTTTAGACCACCCCAAAACGGCGCGCGGGAACAGAAAGAACGAAAAGACGAAGAACGAAGAAACGGAGGTCGAACGAGGCCATCCAAAGAAACTGACGAGCCGAGGCAAGAAGTGGCGACCGCCACAAAACCAAGTCAGGACCGCCACCAAGCAACGCCAGTAGAAGTATATATGTTTTATTAGTGAGCTTGTATAGTACATGAGATGTAGTGTGAATTATGCTACTGAGTCACTGACTGAGTCAACTCTCTAACATATATATATAGAGTCAATGAAATGCTTTTTCCCATAGCAATTGGGGTTATAGATTTTTAGTTCAAATATTAATTGAATGAACAATTCCCTAATCTTAAAAGAAAAAAAAGGTTTTCATGCTTGGTTCTTTTTAGTAGAGCATAACTATTCTTGGGTCTCCTTAATACAATAAATTGTATTTGGATCTCATACAATTAACACTGTTTTCCACGATTAATTTTTTTTCAAATTCAAATCTAAGGGGTGACTCAGTTAGTAAAAAGTCAACAACTCCAAATAGGAGATTAGAGTTCAAATATTTTTTGGGGCCAGCAATATAGTCCCACCTATTATGTATAAGGATGTCAATTTGCAGTCTGAACTGTTAAAACCGAACCAAACCGGCCTGGACCAAACCTTAATGGGCTGTGTTTGGGCTGAGGGTGGCAGAGCCCGCACTAACCCGAACCCAAACCGCAACCCGTTATAAACCGTTTTTGATAATTTTAAATTAAACATTGTTTTAATCATCATATTACAACTAGGTAGTTGGTATAGACTATCAAAAAATTGAACATGAATTCAAAGATCAAATAGTCTTCTACTACTTGTAAAGGACAATTAAAAGGATTAAACATGAATGCCCAATTGAATGTACCAAGTTTGTTTAAATTAAATATATTTATCTAATCCAGATGTATTTCTTTGCATATCAAATTAATTACCAACCCAAAATAGAGACTGATTTCATAGAAGGGGGAAAAAGTCAACATTCTCACAAAACAAGAACCCAATTTCAAGACAATCAATCATAGTGTGAGTTGGAATTTAAAATGGTTTTTAGTTTGAAGATTGTTTCAGGACTATCCAGTGGAACGTGAGGAATGAGCTCACAATTTCTATGTTACTATTCACTATCTAAATTCTTGATATCCATAAGGTGGGTGAAATTTCTTTAATGTAGAATGACTTTTTTATCTTTTAATAGAAATTGATCAATAGCAATTTTGTTTTCTATAAAATTTTGGTTTTTGTTGCAGAATGCTCAATTATTTCTTTTTGTTCTCTTTCTTGCATATCATAAATTGTTAGTTCAAACCGTTAGTCAACCCCTAGTATAGACCTTTAGCTCAAACCGTTAGTTAACCTGAATCCAAACCGCACTGGCCGGAAACTGTTATTTTGCTAACGAGCCGTGTTTGGGCTTGGTGTTTTTTAGCTCGAAACCGCACCATTGACATCCCTAATTATGTAATACCTCACCCCCAATATATACAATTGCCTATTACAAAAGTTTTTTTTTTTTTTTTTTTTTTTTAATTCCAAACCTGAAAGGACCAAAGTTACATACGTATGATATTACTAAATACCCCCAAGTTTAGGTTGATGAAAGGAGGAAGGCATGGGGTATTTTAGTAATATTATATGTATTCACTAACCCAAGAAGTATTTTGGTCATTCCAATATTAAAATTTGAAAAAACTTAACAATGTGGATGGAGTTATTGCACTTAAGAGGAATCAACACTAGTTTATACTCTAAGAAGAAGAAGACATGTACATCAAAAACTTAAAAGAAAAATTAAATGGCTTGAGAGAGAGAGAGACTATGATCATTGAAAAATGCCTTCTCCCTCTTTACCTCTCTACGTCATGGGTGTTACACTGAGTCCAGATCCTTTCAACTCAGGTTGGCTATACCTCCATCCTCCTACCCTCACAGTAACACAAGCCTACCAATGCTACACGGGTAGGCCCATATATGGGATGGGGGGACGGGAGGTCAGGCAGTTGGGTGGAGGGGATTTGCACCATGTCATGCCCTATAAGAAGGTTTTAAGGCATCATGTTCATACGTGTAATTTATGTATTTTTTTTGTAATACCTAAGTATCACAAGTAGGCCCATAAGTGAGGATTGAGAGTTAGATAGAGACTGGAGAGGATCAACACTATGTCATCCTCTACAAGTGGGTTTTAGGGCATGGTTTATATGTGTAATTTATTTTTTTTGTTAATGCCTAAATTAGTACCAATGGCAGATCCATATGTGAGGATGGGGGCATAGGAGGATGGACACTTGTGTGGGGAAAAAGCTTGGGTCATGCACATTAACCGTCAAGCTTAGATTTCGGCTGTTAGATCCAAAATCTCGGTCGAGATTTCAATTTCGACCGTTGAATTTTGACGGTCAAGATCGAAATTTCGACCAAAATTTCAATCCGACCATCCAAAATGTGTTGCTTGATGGTCCTGCACATATAATGCGCATAACCCAAGCAAGACCCATTGGGTGGAGAGGATTTGTACTATATCATACTCTATAAGTAGGTTTTAGGGCATTACATTAATTTATGCGCTTTATTTATGTAATACCTAAATTATATATATTATTGGTTCATTCTTTTTTATTTTTCATAGTATTCACATGACATTTTCAGTGCATTATTTATGTAATACCTAAATTATATATATTATTGGTTCTAGTATTCACATGACATTTTCAGTGATCATAGTGCAAAAAATAAGCTGCTATTTAAGTTCCACATTGATATGTATTAAAAGAAGTCAATACTAGTTCCTGAAAATTTTTAATTTATGTAAACAAAAAGAAAAAACATGGCAAGAGTAGGAGATTATCTCTGAGTGAAACCAAGAAGAATCAATTATTATTGAGAAATATATATATAGACCTGAATAATCCAATTAACAATTTGGGACTTTCTCAGGACCCAAAAAAAAAGAAAAAAAGAATTAACACGAATAAATGGGGGTGGTGATGGTAATATAATAACAAGAATGATGGGTTTGGGCTTTTTGTTGAATTTAATTACAGTTGCTTGATACATAGATACACTGAATTGAGTATATAATCTCTGTGTCGATTCAAGCTATCATGGGTCACTATTCCCATTTGTTGTTGAACCGATCCCAACCTGCAACCATGGAGGTGATCCACCACCCAAGTTGATATCCTTCAGATCACTTAGCTTCGCTAACTTGACCTTACTGTCCACTTCATCATCTACATTAATACCTGAAGTTTTAGCAGTGTTGTTGTTGCTCTGTTTATTGTTGCTGTTGTTGTTGATACTGTTACTATGATTGTCATTGTTTTGGTGGTGGTGGTTGTTGTTGTGGTAGTGATGATGATTTGAGTGCACCCCAATCCATGGTTGTAGATATATCGCTGCTGGGACCTCGAAGCTTAATAGGGTATCAGAATCTTGCCGGATTCCGGCAATATCATCAATTGGTGCAGGGAGATTTAGATCAAGAGCTTCAGTCTTGTTCATCTTGGACCTTTGATGGAAGGGCTGCCCATGATCCTCATGATGAAGATGGTGCAGTTGCTGGCCATGATCCTCATGATGAAGATGGTGGTGGTGCTGCTGCTGGCCATGCTCCTCGTGATGAAGATGATGAAATCTAGGGATTGACTGAGATGTGTCTGGAGAACTCGAAGTAACCCAATGACATCTCTTATGGCCACCTAATGCTTGCCCAGATGTGAAAACTCTATGACATATAGAGCATTCATGCACCTTAGGCTTCCTCTTAGAAGAAATTGCCAATGGAGGAGGGTGTGAGACATGCTCATAAGGTAGAATTGCATTAATAGACTTGCTCGGAATTGAGTAATCTTCATTGGTGATCACATCTTCATCTACTTGGCTCTCATCTAAATCATCAAGCTTTGCTGCAAAACATCCTTTAACCTTCTTGTGACTAGCTCTGTGCCCACCCAAGGCTTGATGGGAATTAAACACTTTCTTACATGCCTTGCATTCAAACATACCTCTAACAACAGCTTTAGCCTTATCATGGGAGAGTCTATTCATGGCCAGCGCCGGAGCAGCGGTGGCAACACTTGCCAGATTCCGCCGCTCTTCATCTTTACAAGCCGATGCACAAGAAGACTCTGTTTCTGCCACCAGAGGATCAACTTTGGCTGTTGACAGCATTACAAGGCAATTAGCAAGATCTTCATCTTCACTAGAAGGGCAATTTGAATTGGAATTGGAATTGCCAATACCCAGTTTCAGCCTTCTAGTCCTCTTGCCTTTAGACCACCCAAAACCTCTTCTTTCGTCCATATCATCATCAAATTCATCAGATCCTGGCGTTGACACAAGAGACTCTGCTTCTTCTGAGCTACATTTACCATGTTCAAGGAAGGCTTTCCATGAAGAAAACTCCTTACCACAATTCTCACAGATCCTGCAGTTCTTGAGCCGATTTGGGTTGGTTCTCAGTGCGTACATGCGTTTGGTACCAGGTGGAGGATTGCCACCTCCAAGCTTGTCGTCCCAATCGCCGGCAGGGTCATCGTCGTCCATTTGACCAATCTCTTCTCCGATGCCATGGGCTCGCATATGACCCCCTAGAGCTCTGCCACACCCAAATCCTTTCTTGCAAATCCTACAATAATATTTGAAGCTTGGTTGTTGATCCACAACCAGAGCCATACAGATACCTGTAACAAACTGGTAATTTTAAAGAGAGAAAGAGGCAGGACAGAGAGAGAGAGAGAGAGAGAAGAGAGAGAGAAGAGGTTTATAAGTGTCAAAAGGAGAGGAAGGTGATGTTGTAGTAAAGAAGGGGTTGATGTTGTGGTTTTGTATGGTGTAAAAGGAGTTAAATGTCTAAAGTGAGGGAGTCCTAGTTTTCAGTGGAGCTATTGGTTCATTGTCGATGAGAGAGGAAAATAAGAGTGTTTGAGAGTTGAGAATATTTGACAAGTGGAAGGTAAGTAAGGGGAAGGGAGACTTTTTCTCCGCCTTGTGGTGGTGGCGCCGCCCGTGAAGCCCATAAACGGACGGAGGGGAGTGATGATGTGAAAACATGTACTGGGTTTTGAGTTGTATCAATCTGGGGTGGGTTGGCTCTAAGGGGTGTGCAAGTATTCCTGTGCAGAGTCCAGATCACCTCTGTGTCCGCTGTTTTTCTGACACTTTTTCACCACACAATATACATGGAGCCCACGTCTAAATACTGATAAAATAATTCAAAAGTGAAACTCCCTACTGGGTTTTACGTAGACCCCATTTTTAGTGTGTGGTAGAGAAGTGTCAGGGAACCAATATGTGCTCCTCCGACAGGAATGGTGTTCCAAACTCTGAGATAGAAAGAGGCAAAAGCGTGTGAGAGAGTGTTTTCCGGCCGGCCATCCAGTCTAAGTGAACAAGAGGGAGTGGTTCTAACTGCCGACCTATTCATATCCCTTCAATTCCAAGCCAAGAAAACTACCTATAGCTTCTCCTCCTCTGTCGGTTGGTCCATGCCTCTTTTCCACACAATTTTCTCTAAAAATAAATGTTGATTTACTGAAAAGACTCTTTTCTGTTTTCAGATATTATCTAATCAAAGATGCTCATCAATACTTACTAGAAAGACAGCGACAGAGAGACAATTAAGCATAAAGATGAACACAAAAATCAGTTTTTCTATTTTTGAAGATATTTCTTGACACTGAAAAATCTGTGCCTGAAAAAAAAATAACAAACAACAATAAATTTAATGTTGTTTGACAAAAATATTTAGATCTGAGTCAGAATCTTTTACTTATCAGTTAAAGACGTGTATGTTTTCGTCACATTTCTCCACCACATAATAAAAACATGGTTCATCTGTGAATATTGATAGATAAATCAGAGATAAGACCCTCACGTAGACTTCACTTCGTATAGTATATTGAAGAAACATGAAAAAAGCATAGATCTCTCTATCTTGAATGATAGAAAATCAAGACTCAATCTGATCTATCGTCAGAGTGAGAGACCTTCATCACGCTTCTTATTTAATTATGATGAAACATCAAAGCTTTAGTGATCTATTTTTGCTGAACTACCCATTAATGAGAACTTATAGAGTTCATACTTTTTTCCTCAAAACAGTAATAATAAACACTTGGAAGTCAAAACTTTAAATAGTTGCTGGGGTCATCATCTTCACCATCAAAGCTGTATATTTTGTTATTGTAACCTTTTAAATTGTATTTTCTATTTTTGGGTAGAAGTTTTATAGAAATGTCTTAGACATGCAACCATTAACTGTATTAACAGTTGTGATCTATCACCAGTTAGTGATCCTTAAGGTTTATATTGGGAAAAATAGTTTTATAAGTTCAAACATCTCAGCCTTGAAAGAAGTTTCAATTCCCATCAAAACACAATGAATTTAGCTGTGACATCAAACAATGAAATGGTAGAGAAAATCCATCCAATGATGTTTATCTGTGTAGCACAATCTTGCCCAACAATATTGAAATTCTTGTATGAAATTTCCAAAAAAGTAGAAGCAACTTCTAGGAGTCTTGACTTCTCTTCCACTTGATCTGATTGTAAAGTCATAAACCCTTTAAAATCTATAGATTTCTTTTGTACCTGTGACCACATGTAGTTGATAATTTGGCTTCCAATTTAATCTATAGGTGGGGATTCATTAAGTTAGGGTTTGGACTAAATTGAAAAAACCAAGAGTGAAGATATTGTGAGACTTGAAGAGCAAGGAGAAATAAATGAAAATTTGTAATATTATAGGGACTTTTAACCAAGTAAGATGAGTAGTTGTTGGACTAAAGAGAAGGGTGGGTGATGACTTAAAACACTCCCATGAGAGATGTTCCAATCAAATAGGGTTGTTATTGATGTCACCAGCACAGCCCATAAGTCCTAATCATGAATTAGAGAAAGCTTAACTAACACAGCTTGTGGTCTTTTATATGAAGCAAGAACCAATACTAGTGAAAGTAAAAGATCATGAAGAGTGAAGAGACTCTTACTCTACTAAATTAATTAATTCTTTAAGTCAAAGACCTTACTAACCCTTTGTCTTAAATTTCGTTCTAATTTAAAACTTCAGATCATATGGAATAGTTTTCAAAATGTGAAATAGTGAAGCGTCATACTTAACTAGACATGGTCATGGAGAAGAAAATCCTTTATCACATGAAAAAAATTTTGTAAGAAAAATATTAAAATTGGGATTTCGCTCTTGTTGAAACATTAAATAGAGTTGGTGCAACTAGCACACTCTTCAGTATACCCAGTGAACTCTACAGCTCAAAATTAATTATGAAGACAACACCAGTTCAACAAATCCTTACTCATTAGTAGAGTAATTGACTCTAATGGTGGTTGGGAATATTATGCCATGATGGTATGGATTTCAATTCTTCCATTTTGTCTAAGATCTTAATCTACTTTTAAAGTTTTTACCAAAAAAGAAAATTTTTCTTATAAAGTTTGAGTGACTTGCACTCTCTAATTTTGGGGGTGGTGGGGGGGGGGGAGAACCTTGGATCATATCTAAGATGAGAATCAGCCCTCTAAGCCACAATTGAGCAATCTTGTAATTTCCCCAAAAATAAGACAAATTGTAGGGTATTAGGAATATATGCTGGATTTTAACAAATAAAAATAAAATAAATTATAAGTTGAATAGTAGATATGAAGATTAATGAATTTCTTAATGAAGAATCAGTTGCCTCATGGATTCAACTCTTCCTAATGGTATGTTTAAGTTATCTTGAGGATGTAGTTGAGATACAAGTGAGTTGGTTTGGATGAACTTCATATTCAAAAAATAACAATAATAATAATTCTTATTTTTACCACACTAGTTATAGAAAATTAATTTTCACATTCGGGTGTACATCCTAGGGAAAATCCTAATTCTAGTTGAAGCTCATAGGCATATATATCATGAAATTAAGCCGTGAGTGATGGGCGATGAATATTTTTGTAGGCCCAAATAAAAAAAAAAAAAAAAAACTTCGGCGATCGTTCAAGTCATCAGGCTATGTACATATGGGCTTGGGTTGGACATGCCATCCACAAAACTCAAATAAACAAGAAATACGATCAAGACAAAACTCTTAGGACTCATTCTATTGGAATGCAAGGGCCCCACTGGGGGGGAATGGAGCAGACTGATATTCAGTCCATTTCTGACAAGTAAACGGACCATCCATTTCCTTGTGGATGTATGACATATGTCCTAACATTACATTAAAGGACTGGGGTCTATTTACAAGTCACATCAAAATTTTATTTTAATTTAATCATAACATTTGTGACTTGCGACTTGCAAATAGACCTCAACCCTTTGATGTGATGTTAAAACATATGTCACGCATTCACAAGGAAATTGGATAAAATTCTGGGGTGGAGCTACAAGAGTCCTTCATAATTTTTTAGTTGGTAGAAAGATCCTTCACAATCATTGTATTAAAAGAAATTCATTTTTCAAACCAAAAAAAAAAAGGGGAAAAAAATCAATTTAATTGGCTGGGCTAGAATAATCATCAATGATAATAAGGAATTAGGACCAAGTCCAAGCCCACCTAGGCCCAAAAGGCAGATCTGGCAGTATAAATCCATTGAGTGGAATCGTACGAATTTTCACCACCAATTTCTTTTTCTAATTGGGTTTGGTGGATAGAAACCTCATAAGGGCCTGTTTGGTTACATGAATCCAGAGATTTCAAATCTCTAGATTCATGAATCTGAGAATTATACATATTTGGTTGTAAAAATCTCTAGATTCATGAAATCTAGAGATTCACCTTTTTACACTAAAAACGTGAATCTGTAGATTTATGGGTAAGGGGTGAAATCCAGAGATTTCAAAAAAACTATACATTTACAAATTCATAAAAATCACGTCGATCAAATAGTTTTTTAGGATGAATCCACATATTTCATTCCACAACTAAACATTTAATTTTATAAATTATGACTCCACTGATTTGAAATCTCTAGATATTTGAAATATCCAGACTCATGTAACCAAACAGGCTCTAAACCAATCTTGTCCTTGTGCAATAAAAAAAATTCTTGTCAATGTATGTGAGTTTGTATATATTTATTTTTCAGATAAAAATGTAATCTCATGGGACCACAATGGATTAGGGACTACATTCTCGTTATATGGTTTTTCTATTCTTTTAAACAAAAATAAGTTTTAAAATAGAAACCAAACGTATTTAAAAAATGAAAACATAGAAAATGAGAACGTAATCCATTTCCTCTTTTGTTATGTTTGAGGGTGCTTATGTACATTTCTTACAGACTACACAAACATGGTTTTTGGCCAATATAAATTTGGAAAATGAAACCTAATGAAGAAGAAATCTCCATTGAAGGAAGTACCTAGATCAAATATGGCAACAAAGTAGTTCTGAGAATAGAACGGTTAACTTAAAAGAGGCCTCTCCGGATCAAAGCTTGTCTCATCAGCCTTTCTAATGGAGATGAGATCTTCATTCTTCTTTGCCCATAGCACAAAATAGAGACCACTGAACATGACTAGCATTCCAAATAAACTGCAAAATCCAAAGTGGTTATGAGTTAGCTCTAAAGAACTACCTTCACTTGCTCAATCAATATGAAGAGAATTCAAAAGAAAAAACTTATATACCTTCCCAAGGTCATGGCATCACCTATGGTGAACCAAGAGATGATTACAGAGAACAGTGTTCCAATGGGGTTGAACATGGAGACGAAAACAGGTCCTCTTTTTTTCATTGACCATATACTAAAGCTTGTGCAAGCTCCACCCACAATCCCTCCCTGTAGATTCCAATTTTTGTGAAAAATCACTAGTTGAAAAGGGAAAAGAAAGATATAAAAACAATGATTCTGTAGAAAAGTGAGATGAATTCATTTATTTATAAATAAAGTTGAGCAGAGTTAGGCCAAGGTTCTTTGATTGTATATCTGGCTTTGGAACAGTTTTTGGTGTAAAGGAGGGGAAGGTGCTTTTTAAAATTGGTTTTTTATTTTCCTTTTGAAAACCCTATTTTGTGCTTAATTTAACAGTTACCATTAGAATAGCTGCCATAAGGATTTGAGCATTCACAGTTGGCCAATCAAAGTTTAGTCTATGTTCTTGGATCGACTGCACTATTCCTATAAAAATGGCACCAATAAAAGCTGTTGCAGCACTCAAGGACATGGGTGCAGGGAAATCCACCATTACTTGAGCCTGAAGACAATGGAAGAGTTGGGGAAATCCACCGTTATTGATCAAAACAAAGAATAGTAAATAATTGAAGCATCAAAACATGATACAGAGATGAATTTTACCTGTAAAACACTAGTACAGGATAAAGAAAAAACTGCTCCAATCAAACACAAGCAACCAATAATCTTGTCTTTATCTAATGAAGCAAGTAGTAACAGTGAATGTGAAGGCTGTGGGCCATGAAAGAAACTCATAGCTAAGGCTCCTCCGATGCAAGCAAGTGTTCCAAGAATCTTTACTTTACTGTAAATGCATTTGAGGTTCACCTGCTCTAACCTGAACTTGGAAGAAACGTAATCATTTGACTCATGTAATGAAGAAAAGTATCTTCTATGTTTTCATTCATATGGGTTTTGATTTTTCTCATCTAATGAGCAGATGGATGGAGAGAAAATAGAAGAGAAGAGATAGTTAGTACCCGAGTGACCAAGCAATTAGGAAGATGAAGCCTGGAGCAAGGTTGGGCATGGCAGAAGCAACAGCAGGAGCAGTTTTCTGAATCCCCATGAGCATCAGAGCTTGGAACATTGTGCTGAAAACTCAAGCATATATCATAAACTAAGAACTCTTAAAATTTCTGAACCCATTAAAATTTCATCAGTTTAGACAGAGAAAAAGAAGATCTGTGAATGAAGCTTGTTACCCTCCAAAGGAAATCAAGAGCAATTGACGTATTATCTTAAGAGTGAATTTCTTTGGCCAGTTCTGCCTGTATAAAAGCAAGACAAACATATGCTTACTTCATTAGAAGGTTTCCACAGAGAGAGAGAGAGAGAGAGAGAGAGGTAATTGGTTAAACTGAACATGCAGCAAACACAAACCTTTCAAAGGAAAATGATAAAGGAAGGAGAAGAATGGAAGTGGCAATGTTTCCATAGATGATAAGGAAGGAATTGGGGATGCCAATGGACATGAGATGGCTTGCGAATACCGAATAGAACCCATAAATGCCTTGAATGGTTATCAAACCTGTTACAACAAGAAGTTCCTCCAGAAAGTTAGCTTTGAAGAGATGAAACATCTCTTTCTTGATTCAGGTCTGCAGTGCTTGAAGAGTTCTCGAGCTTCCCAGTTCAATCAAGCACAATTAGCCTCTCTTCCTTCTGCTTCTGCTTCTGCTCCTTCTTCCCAACCCTTCTGTCTAACAGGTGTGGGAGTTCAGCTACCGTTCTCTGGGCATCAATTCCTACCAGTCTTGTTCTGGTTCTCTTCTTGGGTGTCTTCTTATTTGAAGTGCGATCTGTAGTTGGAACGTGGAAGTAATCTCTCCCATCTTCTTACTTTTATTTCCGAGTTGGTGGGTCTGTGGTTGATGGAACGGAACGTGCTCAGAGTCTTGGACCGTTACCGTTTCATTCATCGTCTATATTTTTTTAATTTTACTGATGAGATTTTGCTTCAGTACTGCACAATTAATCTACAGCACAGAGTTGCATACGGTCAAGATAAATTCTGATAAATCTCTGACCACCCGTCTTATTTTATTTTTTTTTTGACTTTTTAATCTACACCACTGAAACTCAAAAAAAATAAAGATTATTGGTCGAGATTGGACACCACTTTAGTGGCAAAATCCCTGTATAAAAGGTTGTACCATTTTGCCATAAGCAAATCAGCCTGACTTTTTGTCTTACCATATAGGTTAGTATACATGAGGCTTTGCTAAATTGATTGACCTTTGCTCAACATTTGAAGTTGAGTTGTTAGCCATCAAAGGAAGGAATATCGTTGCCTCTTGCGTTGTGACTTGTATGTTGCGCATTTAATGCGCAGCATGTACAGCGCACGGCCGAGATCGAAATTTCGGTCGAGATTTCGATCTCGACCGTGCGCTTCACCTTGCTGCGCATTAAATGCGCAGCATTGAAGCACAACCTTGCCTCTTGAGAAAGGTTTTGGCCTTGTAGATGTAGACTCAAGACTAATTAGAGACTGTCACACACATCTCCTCCTGTCAAGTTCTTAGAGGAAGGTCTGCTAGTTGAAGAAACTCGATTGGTGTTTAACACTAATGAGCAAGTAAGCATCCATCATGTCTTGTGCTACTAGTTAGGAGGAGTTCTTTGACATTCTTTCCTAATCCTCCATAGGAATTAATGAAGATTTTGTAGGCAGATTCTTCTTGCTTTGCCAATGCTAAGTGATTCAATAATTGTCAATTGACCTTCACTCTTTGAATGCAAAAGTTCAGAGTTTAGTGGGTGTTGATGCTTATTTGGTGTTGTATTTGTTGCAATTTTCTTTTTAAGGGTATATTGGGCTTGACCCACCCTTAACCTAGATGATCCTGTCTATAGCATGTTCGACAGGTTGGTCAATTTCCGCTCCTTGGATTGGTTCGATCTTTGTGTTTTCATGATTTTCTCTGTTGTATTTTTCCCTTTCTTTTGTGTCTGTATTTTTCTTTTATTTGTGTGTCTGTGCTATCTTGTTTAAGTGAATGAAGTGGTGTTTACCAAAAAAAAAAGTTTAGAGTTTAGTTTTGAAGTCCATTATTAACTATTAAATCATCATATCATACTACTATATAAAGAAAAACTTGAAAGAGTTGTGTTATCTTGTTTAAGTGAATGAAGTGGTGTTTACCAAAAAAAAAAGTTCAGAGTTTAGTTTTGAAGTCCATTATTAACTATTAAATCATCATATCATACTACTATATAAAGAAAAACTTGAAAGAGTTGTGGTATGTTTTTTTATTGTCCAGAATACCCCATTTGAATAGACATGTCCCTTAATCAGAACAAAGCACTCCCCCAAGCGACATAACCCCTTGAATAGACATGTACCCATTCACAAATAACATACCCCTCACCTGATCAGAATTACTCCCCTTGAATAGGCACGTATCCGTTCACAAGCAATATACTCCTCCCCTGATCAGAACAAAGCACTCCCCCAAGCAATATACCACCCCCTGAATAGACATGTACCTGTATACAAACAACATACATTTCTCTTGATCAGAACAAAGCACTTCTACAAGTGACATACCCACTTGCCATGGAACCATGCAAGTTTTCTTTTTTATGAAATCGTTGTAAATTTTGATATAAAAATAAAAAGATAATAAATAATTAAAACGGTGCAAACACTTATCATAAAACTTGTATCTATTGCTAATTTATCTCATCTATTGGATTTTCATTATTTCATATTCTTAAATCTCGTTCTTAATTTAGCGTCGTGGTCTATGTGGTCAACTTGTTTGCTTGGAAAAATAAAAGGGTTGACAAAATAATGCATCATTGATTGATAAAGAGGGAGTTTCAAACGGAGAAAGAGGAAAACCAAGTGAAAAGAAAGCCACTATCTCAAATTATAGAATTAGAGGTATTTCAATTATTTTTTAAGGGCTTTCATTGGTTGATAATCGATATGTGTAATTTGGTGAGCTCCTCCTATATGTTATATCTTTAAAGTATGTCATTTTCAATATCATATGTTAGTTTCCTGTAGAAAAAAATTGTCAAGTATTTCCTATTTTGTTAGATATTTGTCTTATACACCAAGGTAATGGAATTAACATATTTTTCTTAGTCGAATTAAAATGATATCTTTTGCCAAGAAGCTCACATTTCTAAACTAACTACAACCTCTTATTGTAACCGTTTGACAGATGAAAACCCTCCAAAAAAAATGAATAAATAAAGAAACTCATTAATTGAGTTAGAATTATCTTAACGTAAATTAATTCTCTCACATTCTCCTGTAAACAAGAATTTTTATTAGAAAATGAAAATAGAGTAGAATTAAAAATTATTTGAGCCGAACCATTCATTACCATTAAAAATCAATATTCAATAACCTTCAACCTAACCAAAATATAAACAAAAAGCCCACGTGCAACTGCATGTGCCTATTGACTAGTCAACTTAAATGACACAATCACAACCATAATGTATTAGATTGAACACAAAAAATTAGACAATGTAGGACCTACATCTTTCTTCTTAAGTTTTGTTTGGTTGCAAAGGAAGTGAAAATTTTTAAACATGGAACGTTTTAGAGTTAGTTATGTAATTACATAGAATTTTTGTTTGTTATCACACAGCATTCAAGTCGTGACACATGGTGTTTTCGAGACTCAATGACTGTAATATCTTCAAGAAGCACTTTATTTGCTTTATATATAAAGTGATAGTAATTTTATATATATGGGGCAATTTTTTATTTTTTTTATTGAGGTTCATCCGGGCCAGCTTGCACACAACACGATTACATCCTCAAGAGGCTTTTTTTTATTGAGCTTCGCCCCTGCCTCGAGGGGATTGAACTCTAACCTACTATGTGGAAGCGTTGATCTTTGCCAACTGAACCACCCATCGGAGTTGTATGGGACAAAATTTCTATCTCAACGAGATTCAACGATTGATTTTTCTTTTTCTTTTTTTAGGAGCAAAAGAGGACAATTTTCAAATAAGAAAAATGACTTGTTCTTCCTTCACCATTATTGGTGATAAGTTGAAACTTTTTAGGTAAATTTCAAACTTCAAACGTGGATGGTAGTGACATTTAGCCTGTGAATTTGTGACAAATGACAATATCAATGTGATTGGTCAATCCCATCAATCTGGTTATTGTTTGTTTAGTGTTGCTGTTGCTAACAAGCAACATTAATTGATAATTTAAACTGTTCTCTTGTTCAGTTTTCTATGGGATACAGGAATTGGAATGTAATTTATTTATTTCTTTTTAGTAGAATCTGAATGAATTGACTAATACCAAAAATAGATTATTAAAATAAAAATTATTTGAGAGAGATTTCTGCCATGAAAAGCAAAAGTTTCCTCCCAAGATATCAGTTATGTTCTACTTAAATTAAAATGGAAAAGGAGGTTCTCAGCTCTATAAAACCAAATGAGTTTGAAAAGCAATATATAAATAAGAAATTCTTAATTGAAGATCTTTAGAACTGAAAACTCATCACAAGTCAGGTTCAGTTGAGTGATCAAAACTACAAAATCTGTCCAGCAAAATCTCACTGCAATTTAAAAAGATTTAAGTCTCTAAATTAGAATATTAACAGCTTCCAACAACCTTTCTGTAGATTTAACCATTATGATGTTCTTCCTTTGAAGCTATAGAAGTGAGTGATGCGTCTAAGTAAGTCATTGATTAAGTTCCCTTTAAAGCTATAATCCATATATACATATTTATATATCTTAAAACTAAAGATGACACGCAAGGATCACGCAAAGAACAGCGAGTTTTTTTTTTTTTTCTTGGTAGGAAACAAACATATAAGAGAAAACCCCGATACACCTAGACAACATCAAACAACAGAAAACAACAAGGGGGGGGGGGGGGGGGGGTAGAGAAAGGCTTCCTGAGTTGAAGCACCTTCTAATTCTAGCTTGAGTTACTCTGCCTATATGAGAATACAAATAAGTAAAAACAAATGCCCTGCAAGCAAATTTGTCAGTTTGTGAACAATGTCATTTTATGTGGGCACCTATGAGGATTCATATGTGGTAGACACTTTTTTGGGATTTAATGCTTTATGACTCACTATCTACCATTCAAAATATCTTTCAAACAAATCTCAAAAGGATGGTTTATTTAATAAAAGATCAATGCCTCATGGTATGAGTAGGGACCAAACCAAGATTTAGCACAAAGGGCAGAAAACAAGTATTGATGTTTCACGGGCATAGGAAAATTTTACAAAAATTTGGAAGGAGATGGAAAAAATTTCAAAAAATTAGGAGGACCAAGTGCTGATATTTCAAACATCAAAAGAAGGCCATAGAAACAAATTTTCAAAAAAAATTATATGTATAAATATATATTATATTTAAGAGGGAGAGAAGGGGAAAAGGGAAATTCCAACCATGATTATGAGATTACCTACCCGTCATATAACCATTGTATTGAAAATACATATCATGATAAATATTTGATTATAAGAGAATTTTAAAGGGGTAGTATGGGTCAAATCATCATTCCCTTTGATGTGTACAAGTAAAAGGCTATTTCAAGAGTCTTCAGGAAGATAAAAAAATCTAAGATTATATCAAGAATAAAAATTAGGAATTCTAGTCGTAAAATAGCTAATGAAACCGTAGCTAAAATTGAGATCTCATTCAAAGAGAAAGATATCAAATATCCGGAGTTTCTTTTTTTATCCTACACGGATGATCCGATCCACAAAGACCATGATTGGGAGTTGATCCGCAAAGACCATGATTTGGGAGTTGTTTGATCGTCTTTCTCCAAGGAAGAAGCTAAACAGAATCAACTTGAATTCGAGACAACTATTCGAAATCTTAGCAAAACACTGGATTTGTCATCGCATGTTGCTTTTCATGAAAAAATACCAATTGAAGTGAAGGGTCTCTTTAAACAACAAGGAGCTAAGTCAACTATTTAATCAAATGATGTTGAGCACATTTCCGTCTAAGAATTTAAATCTCTTTGAAATTAATATATATTTGGGCCAGGGCCGAAACTGCCTCAATTCTAAAAGGAAAAAGAGTATTTTGGGCACCTGAGTTCGTGTGATGGACTGAGTCAACCCAGCAACTTTAGAAAGGGCCCAACGACTTTTCCTAGGTTGGGCTTCTCATCAATGGGCCTTGGCTTTGTATTGTGGCCTTCCATTTTTTTCAATATATATTGTGGCCTTTGTTTGTTTTGAGGTTAGCCTTGCCGTCCCCACAGTAACTGACATTCTCTTTGTTTTTTTTTTTGGACATGTTCATTAGTAACTATGTATATATATGAAACTTTTCATCATAAAAATCCTCCCTAAGGCAACACAAAGGCCAAAATCAAAGTTTTTTTTTTTTTTTTAGGGTAGAAAAATCAAAGTATCCTATCAGTCTCCATTTTGCATGCATTTAAGTGGAACAAGCCGCCGGTAGGGTGGGTGTCTCTTAATTGTGATGGATCTATCAACAAGGGCAATGAGGGTGGATATGAGATCAATGTTAGAAATGAGTTGGGCGATGTTATATTTGTTGTTATCGGTGGGAGGATGGAATCTATGTTCTCAGTACGGAACTTGTTGATATTCATAGAGGTTTAGTCATTGCCTACACTCTATCCCTAGAGTTTAGATTCGGTCTAATTTGTTGGAATTTGGGAATAATTGCAATGATCTTGTGAAATACAACATACCTTTTTACGCCGCAGAGGTTGTCCACGACATTCATGACATAGTAAAGCGATTTTTTCAGTTTGTGTTCCATCATGTGGTGCGTGAGCTTAATGTTGACGCAAATTTTCTTGCGTGTTGCAACCCCTTGTACATGAAATTTATTACCCCTTGATCATTGATGAAACCAAAACTGCTAAAAAACTAGACCAATTGACACCCTTATCTTTATTGTCGGACTTTCATATGGTTTATCCTCTAGACTAGACTAATTGTCAAACTTCAACAATCAATGCTAAGAGACTGTTTTGATGTTTTGACCTCAAAACTATAGTTATATTGTGTGTAACTTCAACAATCAATGTTTTGACCATTATGCCAAGCCCTTTACCCTAATCTCTCAAATCACTTCATTTTTCTTCTACAATAAAATATCACTTTTATTTTTATACATCCCAACTATTTAATACAAATAAGAGAGACAGCAGCTAGAGGCTAGCCCACTTATACTGTGTACAATATCACTACAACCGTTGGATCAAGGATTATTCGGGTGAGATTCTCAATCAACCACCAATATGGTATAAGTGCTCTGTTCACAAACAAATATGGTGTTGAGTTCTAGGGTTTTTTTTTCGAAACCAAAAGCACCTTTATAGGGGTTAACCCCACCCGCTCCAAACTGAATAGGATTTTGAATTTTGAAACGGCTAACCAACGGCTCTTTTAAATGGCGAGCCACAGTTGCAGTAATCAAACCTTTATATTTGAAGTTTTTTTTTTTTTTTCTTCAAAAAAATGTTTTTCACCTGTGGGCCCCACGTATTTGTGTGGTTGGGAAGTCGTCGGGGAGCAGTTTGTGCTCCTCCAACGGGGTGAGGATCCGGACTCCACAGTCGTAGTAATCAAACCTTTATATTTCCTCATCTGTCCTAATCTAATGTCAATGTCAAACCTTGGGACAAGGCTTTTTACACAAAGAGAGTCTAAGAAAACAAATTTCCTACTTTCTCCAAATTGAATGTCAATTTCAACCCTTTGAAATAAGACTTTTGAACAAATAAAGTTTAGATAAACAATTTTCCTATGTTGTCTTATCTTAAAATAATTTTTACTGAAAAATTGTTTTAATTATTGACTTCAAAACTACAATTGTGATCTAACAAGCCATTGCATTAAGACCCTCCCCTAACGGATTCATATATGATATGTATACATATATACATGTACATACATACACATCCCATCATTTGACCTTAATTTATGAATGAAATTCCCCTTGCCATAAATGGTCCATAGGGTAGCGTTTAAAGTTTAAAATCCATATATCATTAATAATGAGTCAATAAGTAAATTTTACTATATTGCAGAGTTACACCACTTAGTGAAGTGGTGGTTCAACTGTTGCTCATGGCATATGTAATATCGCCATCCATTATATATGAAAAACTTATTTGTATGAATTTTTTTTACTAAATTAAGTATAAATTCACTCGATATTTGGATCAAATTTTCATTAATGTCTATCCAAAGTGATCAATCTATCTAATATTTTAAATGTTACACACTAAAATGATATAAGTTAAAGTCAAAGTCTTTTGTTGAGATATTTGCTATTATAATAAAGAAAACTTATTTTGGTAAAAAAAAAAAAACTTAGGCTAAGAAAAGTCTTATTATGTATTTAAATAATTATAAATTTGCCCTTAGAAATGTCGAGGTATATGTAAACTAACTTCAAACTTGATTCACAAGATCAAAATTTCCTCTGCGACATGCTGTTCAAAGTTACGACACATGGAGTGGGACACTGGGTTTCTAATTTTCAACATGATACAAAACATGTACCAGGGGTACAATGAAATTGTCTTTTATTACCTATATCACTGTCTATGAGTCGGATTTAACTTGGTGGCGTGAGAGCTTCAAATCTCTTGCATTGATAAGACTCGATTCAAATTTTTTTTTTCTTTCCCTTTTTAGGCAAAGAATAGAGACTTTAAATATACAAAAGGTGGATCATATTTTAACTCAAAAGGAAAATGATTATCTAAGCCAAGCCATTCCCTTTGTTCATGCCAAGTAACAACGTAAATATTTTCTTTTGGGTAAATACAATAATATAGGGCTTGGAGCCTTGGACTGGAGAAAAAAGTACAACAATGTAAGTATTAGAAAGAACAATGGGTTTGGTAGTTAATCAGATTGTTTGGTAGTTATCAGTCCTATTTCTAAAGATCAGTGGTCCTCTCATATCACAATTAGGCCCGTTTTAGATGATATTCTATTTCTGAAGAGTAGATTTGAGTTGTGTTTTTGAGCATGTTCCTAGGTTGGCAAACTCAATTTCCGATAACCTAGCTAGAAAGGCAATGTCGGCTAGGAGCACGACTTTAGTGCCCGTTTTCACTCCATGGTTGAAAGATCTTTGTATCCTTTCTTCTTCGAGCTCTGTTTCTGAATAAAATCTCTTTCAATCAAAAAAAGAAAAAAAAAAAATTTAACCAGTGGGTAATATAACTTGTGCAACCTTATCCATGCTTCACTTAACTTAAATAGAAAAATTATACTAAAAAAAAAATTAATAGAAAAATGTTCTAAAAAAAATATAACTAGAAAATTATATTTCAAAAAAATAAATAAATTAATAAAATTGTGGGGTAAACCATAAAAAATCCCCTTTTAATGTGTGATAATTACCTTTCTTTTTTTTTTTGGTAACGATAATTACCTTTCCTTAACCATATTGTGAGCCCGATATAAACTACATTATCAAATGTAACATGTAACATGCCCTCGACAGCTCTACTCTTCCCACGTGTTACCTACCCTCATCAATGTGTAAAAAGACTCCCTAGACCCTGAATTTTTATTTTTTTTGGTAATAAAGAAACCTGAAAGTTCCGAGAAAAGCAATTTTAATTTTTAAATGTCAGGTAATTTTGTAATTATCTCGGAAAAGAAGCCCAAATGATCAAATATTTGAATGACTGAGAGGAACACAAGACAAATCTAGATTCGATCCGCGCTTCCAAAATCTACCAACAAAGACTTGATTGATATTTTGGAAAACGTTGGAGGCCCTACATATCAGAATTTCGTTTCTTGAGAAGGAGAAGAAAGAGAGGATTGCTGTGACTCTAGCAGAGAGTGACGGAAGAGTCGATGCAGCAAGCAAGAAAGTGGCAGAGAAGGAAGGAAGCACGGCCTTCAATTGTTGAAAACCTTTTTGGTTGAAGAAAAACCCTAACCCTAGATGCCACATTTGCAGAGATTAAAGCCTAAGAAGCCATTGAACAAGCTTTCAAACTGGCCGAGCTTATGGTTCAAAGGGAAAGCGAACAAGCATGTGGTTTTCAAGATGCAATTGGATTCTCTAAGCAAAACACCATCACCAACCCCACCAAACCGCAAACTCTCTGCAGAGTGGGAGACGAAAGCTGCTTTAGTGTCTTCGAGTACTGACCTTACTGCTCTCTTGTCTGACGAGCTTCTTCTTCGGGTATTCTCCAAGCTTCCTGATTCCCAACGCAACCCTAATTCGCTTGTTTGCAAGCGATGGCTGAATCTGCAAGGCCGACTGGTTCGTTCTATCAAGCTGCTCGACTTGGATTTCCTCATCTCAGGCCGGCTTGTTTCACGTTTCCCCAACCTCACCGATGTTGATCTTGTTGCTGCTTGTATCGACTCTCCTAGGAGTTCTGGGATTTTGTTGACCCATAAACTTTTATCTGTTCACCTTGATTCTGATTTCTCGACATGTGAGTTTGTCCCTGAAAATATTTTGCTGCCATCAGCTTCGATTGAAAAAGGGCTACTAGTTCTTGCACAAGGATGCCCTAATTTGCGGAAACTTGCTCTTATTGCCGCCACCGAGAGTGGGTTGTCGAGTGTTGCCGAGGAGTGTCCAACCTTGCAAGAATTGGAGCTTCACCGTTGCACGGATGTCTCGTTGCGTGGAATCTCCGCTTGCAAAAATCTTCAGATCCTGAAATTGGTTGGTACTGTAGAAGGTTTCTATGGCTCTGTTGTTGGGGATATTGGTTTAACGTTCTTAGCCCATGGTTGTAAGCGTCTTGTGAAGCTTGAGCTGATTGGGTGTGAAGGGAGCTACGACGGAATAAAAGCTATTGGGCAATGCTGCCAGATGCTGGAGGAGCTTACGCTGTGCGACCACAGGATGGATGGTGGATGGATGGCAGCCTTGCAATTTTGTGAAAATTTGAAGACTTTAAAGCTTCAGTCGTGCAAGAGGATCGATCCGACTCCAGGGCCTGTTGAACATTTGGGGTCCTTGCCAACTCTTGAACGTTTGAACCTTCAGAGGTGCCAGCTGCGGGATCAGCAGAGTATGAAGTCATTGATGTTGTTATGTGAGGCCGTCAGGGAAATGGTATTCCAGGATTGCTGGGGTTTGGGTAATGAGATGTTCAGCTTTGCAAGTCATTGCAGGTACTGGGTTCTCCATTTTCTATGTCGTCTATTCTAATGTTCTTTCACACTGTCCAGGCTTTACGCATACTAAGAGAATGATTCCCAATGATCTAACTTAGTCATGCAACTGAGAAGGAAACAAAAATTTAAAGTTAAATGTACAATTTTGGTGTGTATATCTAATTCTTGATGTCATGCAATGTCAAGATTTATCTCGTAAGAAATTTATTGGCGAGGACAGATTGAAATGGTTTGCTTATCTAGTTCATATCTTTAGCACTTTGTGCTGCAATTTCCCTTTGCCGAGGGATTGCAGCATGGGGATAAGTGCCTTGTAAGTGAAGGGGGTTCAATAGTTGTTATCCGAATCACTGGGCAGATGTTCTTTTTAGAAGCACAGAATTGAATCTTGGTGTCAAAAAAGAAGTTCTAACTCTTGAGCTCAATGCAGGGTAGAATGTAGCCGACCAGAAATAGTGTTATATAATTTTGTGAGTTGGGTGATATAAGAGAAGAGACTATGGGGTAGAATGTTGTGCTGTTGTGCCTTTTAGGTTTTTCATTAGTGATTTCTTTTCTTTCTTTTTTTTGGTAGAAAGTGATTTCACTTACGTACTCTTGTTGAGCAATTGAGGATGCTTTTGATGTTGAATATAAAAGTTTAGTTTGAAGGGTGAGTTCTCTCTCGTATACTATAACAGTATGCTTTCTTGCAAGAGTTAAATGCTGTCTGACCAAAATAACCATTATCATTGGAATAATGTACTTTCTTTAGTATTTTATATAAATGTATATGTGTGGATGCATTAGGTCAACTGCTAGCTCACAGAAAACCTTTATCAAGGGATCAAGTGAATTTTTTTTTTGTGGGTGGGATCAAAGAATTTTGTTATTTCAATCTACTGTAGAGTAATTTGGAAAATGTAATTTGGAAAATGCTCTTAAGTTGAGTTAGAATAATTTTTTTTATCCTCAACCATTTCTTGGTTGGGCCGGTGGCCTACACTTTAGTCTCGTTCACCATATAATTTGATTTGGCTATTTGCACAGTGACAAATAATTACACTGACTAAGAAAAATCCATGATGAACTTCTATTTTGTTTTTTATCTTTTATTTATCTTTTTGTACTTATTTTGAGAAGCTATGGATTGAATTTTTTACGTGTAATTACTTTCTTGGCAGGAGGGTAAAATTTCTATCTTTGGAAGGATGCTCCTTGTTAACTGTAGAAGGTCTAGAGTCGGTAATTCTTTCTTGGAAGGGGCTTCAAAGGCTTAGAGTAGTGTCATGTAACAATATAAAGGACAGTGAAGTCACTCCCGCACTATCGAGTTTATTTTCAGTACTAAAGGAGTTGCAATGGAGACCAGATTTGCAATCTATACTTAAGTCAGGCCTTGCAGGGACTGGAGTGGGAAAGAAAGGGGATAAATTTTTCAAGAAAATGTGAAGCCTGAACTTGCTACCTGATGTTGCATATCTGAGCTTCTGTTTGATGTACACTCATTTCAATCAGTTAGCTAAGGAAGTTGCTGCAGCAATGGCACTGTCAACAACTGCTATCAATATCTTGCCATTTCAGATGGTTAACACTTGGTTAACAGAGGATGATATGCTTCAGTGAACCAGCCTGAGGGAGCTAATATATCAGAGATGTCAATCCCTTTCCATCTTTCGTATCATATTTTCATTTTAATTGCAGTTCTCAGCCTAGATTACTCCATAAACATACTTGCCCTGTTGTAGCTAATTTCTTGGAAGCATCTATTGTTTAGCAAGTTTAGGATGTTAATCTCCTTCCAAGTTACCAGAAAGGGTTATGATAGATGGGTATTTGTACAACATTAGCTTATTTATAGGAAGCTTAATCTTTTGAATAGCTGGATGTAGCTTTACAGTCTGAATCTATACTGTTCTGAGAGAAATTGGTTGGATCATTTTTGTTGTGGTTATGAATGAAACTACCTTTAAAACATGTTTGATGAAAATGGCCTCTTTTTAACACCCAAGGTAAATGTAATCCTTTGCTGTCATTTGAATCCTCTTTTCTTGTAATAAGAGTCTTGACTTTCTTATTAATATTGAATTTTTCTGGGTAAAAGATAGTACATTGAATGATATAGAAGTAATAGTAAAATCGGTTAGAATATTGATAACAAAAGTATGTTTCATAGGTTTAGCCGTTGTGTTGAAAGCTAGTTCCCTACCACCTCTACTTCTTAAGACTTTGAAGAAAAGCAAAATAATCAATTGTCATTTTCTAACAGTTGTGTTGGTAAGTATCGAATACCTTTTTTCGTTTTCCCTCCCATTTGGGTGGATTTAGGTGAAGCTGATGTGTTGAACTACTACTGTAGCTGCTACTATCAAGAGCCATTGTTGAAGCTGGAGTGTGATGACATGCCTTTGTATTGAAGATTTCCCATTATCAAACCCCCATTGAATGGATCAAAAGAAGCTAATGTCATTGCAAAGGGGAGGTGAGAATAGGTATGAATTGCACACATAATGTGAGGGGGGAGAGGGGAGGAGCATGCTGTGTAGGTGAAGCTAGCAATGATAAAAGGTAAGATTTATGGAATAGGATATCCATCATAAGTTTTTGGTGTGCATATTTGATACTTCTTAGACGACAAGAAATTGGTAGAATCATAGTTTGATGGATTACACTATCTCTACACTCTTTTGCATCACATATTTTGGAGGGGAAGTCCATCTTTAAGCATTGAGAAGATGGACTAGAGGTGCACTCTTTTCTTGAATTTATGGTGGAAGGCTATGAGATAGTGTTATCCTCTACCTTGCGGGTAGACGGTGGAGGATTCCAACTTGATTATTTTCAGGAGCAAAGTTTTGGAGGCATGACATTCTTTTTTTCAAGTGAAATTTCAGCGCCACCCCCTAAGTTACCACCTAAAATTAATGCCATCCCTTGAGCTATTGAATTTATCAATCAGACCCCTTATAGGCTGAAAATATATCAATGACACCACTACCATTAAGAGATCACAGTTAAGTGTAGATATAAGAGAGTAACGTTGTATAAAGAACCCTTTCAGACATGTAATTCATGAGTAGTGTTTTTAAACTTAGAATAGAGGGTTAATATAATTAAATAGAAAAATAAAAAAGTCTCAACCCTTTAATAATGGATTTGTCTTTTGATTTTTGTATTCTCTATTCATCAGGATACTTTGGGATGCTTCAATTTTGACAAACCTGACCTCGAACAGGTTTCTGGGAGCTCTTTTTTTTTTTAACTGATTTTTTGAATTACAAGTATCCATTTTACACATATCAATGACCAGAACGGGAAACCAAATAAAAGCACAAGTCCTCAGTGTTCATGTGGAATAATATTTTTGAATTTAATTTGATTCATGTTTGATGATCAAGGTTTAACCATATTGTGTGTATTTTATTTAAGTTTAAATAAATGTGTTTTTAAATTTTTATTTAATTTTATTAACCAAAAAAATACTCATTTTATGCATATTATACAAGTTTATGTTTATTTTTTAATCACATAAGCAACCCGAACCTAGTGCAACCATATATGATTTGAACATCCTGAAACAGTGAAAAATAATGAAATAAGCACAGAAATGGGAAAAACGGTTTCTTGAATATTCTTATAAGGATACTAAGTCTGTTGAATTTATTCTATTAAAATATTCTCCCCTGATTCAAATTTTAATTATAGAGAAAACGTATTCATCCTTATTGAATATTCTTATAGGCTGAAAAGAGAAATGAAAGGCAATGGCATTGGGTTTCATTGGGAGACTCACCCTAGACAAGGTGAATGCGACTATCAATGACATGGCTTCTTATGCTGAGGCATATGCCCAACTTATTGCAGCTCCCAAAAGGAAGGTTGGTCTTCTTGCATTTGATCTGAAGTTGACATCTTAGATTTGTTAAATTTCTACTTTCTTGAAGATTGCAGACACTGTTTGGGAAGAGTCCGGATCAACGACCCCGACGGGGAGCACAAAGTGAAAGTTCTGGAAAAGAAGATCAGTGCAGAAGCAGAGATTTGAAGAGGAAAGGAAGAGGCAGAGACAAAGGCGACGAGGAGATGTTCTGTGATGTCGGCATTTAAGCGTGAGAGGCTTTAAGCGTGAGAGGCGCAAGTTGAGTTTGTTAGCGGTTATGGTCGTGCTCAGTGACCACGTTGCGTGCTTTACCTAAAGCAACTTCTCTGCAAAACCCTGTTCGCCGCCCCCAACGCTTGACCGTCTGAGGCGGAGAGGCTTGCCTGGTAGTCTCTCCGCCTCTTCTCTCCCTCTCTGTCTATTTCTCCGGTTCCTTTTTCCGGCTCTGCCTCCATCTCTCCCGTCTCTACCGCCCCCACCTCCGTCTCCCATCTCCATCTCCGTTTCTGTCTCGCCTCCCACGCTTCCATCTCCTGTCTCTGCTCTCCCATCTCCGCCTCGCCTCCCCCGCTTCTCTCTCTCCCTTCTCTGCTTCTCCATCTCCGCTTCACCCTCTCTCTCGCTTCCCTCTCCACTATTCGTCTTTTCTTCTCCTCTGATCCTCTGCTTGCTTGTTTCTCTCTTTCCCGTCTCCGTTTCCCTCTTCTCCATATCCGCTTCAATAACCACATCTAGGGTTTCCATTTGTTTTGTTGATCTGGTTGAAGTATTTTTTCTTTCTTTTCTTTACTTCTTTTCTTTTCTTCTTCTTTTCCTTTCTTTCTTTTTTTCTTTTCTTCACTTTTCTTCTTCTTATTTCTTTCTTTCTTTCTTCTTCTTCTTCTTCTTTCTGTTCTTTCTTTCTTCTTCTTCTTCTTCTTCTTCTTTCTTTTTCTTTTTTTTTTTTTTTTTTTTTTTTTTTTTTACATAACAGCACCTTTGGTTGCAATTGTTATTTGGTGCACATAGCAAAACAACTCCAATCTGCCGTATAGGCAAGTCCAAACCTTCTCCGCACTTTCGCTGCCACCATCACTACAACTGTAGGAGTTTTGTGTTAGCCCTTGAGGCGTATTGTATGTCCCTCTATGTGGGTGTTGTATGTCTGCCCCCTATGTGGGTGTTGGTGCTTTTTTGGTGCTTTTGTTTTAAGGGTTTTGTGAACGTGATCTATTTTGGACTTGACCCATCCTTACCTTGGATGACCATGTCTATTGCATGTACGACAGTTTGGTCTTTTTCTGCTCATTAGTTCGGTTCGAACCTTGTGTACTCATGCAGGTGTGTTTATACATTTTTTAGTTCTCTTAATAAAGTACTGTTTACCAAACAAAAAAAAAAAAAAAAAAAACTACCCTGGGGATGTAATCGTGGCTAGCACAAGCTAGTCCGATGAACCTCATATCCAAAATAATAATAATATTAGGGGTAACTCAGTGGGGGTACTGAATTCTTAATAAATTTAACCCAACTGGTGAAATTTATGTTTACTCTCATGGTGTCGGAAAATCATGCCCGCTTTTTTGCTGGTAACCGATACTCCACAGATCCAAAAAAAAAAGTAATATTAGGGGTAACTCAGTGGGGGTACTGAAAATTCTTAATAAATTTACTCCAAAGGTGAAATTTATGTTTACTCTCATGGTGTCGGAAAATCATGCCCGCTTTTTTGCTAGTAACCGATACTTCACAGCCTCTAACCTAAGGCTTAAAGTATCGGTATCGAGTATCGTATCGGTTAGGTGATTTAAAGAGATGTATTGTTCTGTATCGAGTATTGTATCGCTCTAACTAATGTATTTTAGTATAGTTAGAGAGACGTATCGAGATGTATCGTATCGCTTGAGTTAAATTTGGATACGTATCAGTTAGTATGGTATGGTATCATAGGATACTTTATAACTTGCTGTTAATAAAATAAAAAAAAAAAAAAAAAAACCCGATACTCCATGTCTCCACCAGTTTAAATCTTATGTGGCCTGAAAGGCGCGGCCATCCCAGCAGCAGGCGGTCAAACAACGTCACGTGTCTCAAAATAAATCTTGACCATTGAACAATTTAACCATGCAATTCAATCTTAAACCAGTCTATTGACCCAGTTTATTAATCAAACCAAATCGTCCCACCAAAGCTTTACAAACTTCAGGCTATGTTTGTTTGCAAAGGTAGGGTGGAAAAAAAGAGGTGGAAAAAAAAACATATGGGCCCCATGTATAGTGGGGTGAGGAAGAAAGGAAATGAAAAGTGTGGAAAAGTGATAGTGGTGGGTCTTACTTTTTACTTTTCCCAACTTTACCACAAAGTCCCACTAAATATATGAGGTTTTAAAATGACTTAGAGTGAGAAAGTTGCTTTGCCACATCACCAAACAAGTTTTCTTGAACTCTCGCTTCCCCCCCACCCAAACAACGAAACAATCTACCATTTTGGAATTTAAGGGAAAAGTAAAAAATCTACATTTTTTCAAGAATTTTACCACCTCACATTTAAACAAACGCAGAGTTCAGAGTTCGGAGTTCGGACTTGCATATTTGTGATTTCCAAAATCTGTCTCGCTTCTTTGATTGCTTCCACTCCCCTATGTGTGTTTTTTCCCCACAACAGGCTTTCGTCTTCGAATGCGATGGTGTAATCCTGGGGTCCGAGCACTTGCACAGAGAAGCCTACAATGATGTCTTTGCACATTTCATTGTCCGTTGCCCTTCCACCACTGTTGAAACCCTTAATTGGGACGCCGAGTTTTATGATGAGCTCCAGAACCAAATTGGTGGAGGAAAACCAAAAATGAGATGTTTTGGAGTCTGTTTATAGTCTTCTTTCAGATTTTGATTCCTTCTTCTTTTGCCTCAAGGAATGGTTCCCTGTTCTGTTGGTTTTTAGGTATTTTAAAGAGAATGGTCGGCCTTCTTCCTCAACTTTGAAGTACCCCCAGAAAAACGATTCTGATGGAGCTAAGCTGATTGATGCAATCCAGGTTTGGCTACCAATTCTCAAATAATCCAAGTTGTTCCATCGTTTGGTGATGTTCTCTCCGAATTGGCATTTATTGACTACTTCCAACATTTACTCATCATCTCCCCTTGATCTGCACAGTGCCAAAGCTTGTTTGCTTTTTTAGGATTAGAAAACTGAATGCTACAACGCCGGCCGGCATCTTTGTGGGAAGAGGGTTTGAGAGTCAGGGGTGAGTAGATGAGTGGTTTGGTTGGACGGTTTGGATCAATGAACCTGATCAGTTCGATTTTTGGTTTAACAACGGATTGAGTGGTTAAATTGGGTTAACACTGGATTGCATGGTTAAATTTTTCAACGGTTAAGATCTATTTTGAAACACGTGGCATTGTTTGTCAGCTTGCCGCTAGATGGCCGTTGCCTTCTAGGGCGCAGAAGATTTAAACCCTGTCTCCACAGTCGATCGTTGATGGAATGTGACGTGGGGCATATAAACTATAAACACGGGGCAGGTAGATCGTCCTTGTATGATTGCCACGTGTCGTTGATACGGTGGACATGGTAATAAAATAAGCTTGGGTATACAAACGCAAGCCAAGTACGATTGCAAAAAACTGATGTAGCTTCACTCTGACACACTGTTCCGAGGAGGAGACGAACCAGACAGAAGAAAACGAAGGAGCATGAAGGGGAAGGAAGTTGCTGTATCATCGGATCCTTCATGCAACGCCGAAGAAGAGTCTAACGAGAACGAGCAATCTGTGCCTGCGTCGAGATTCCCTGCTCGGAACGCTTCTTCCAAATACGATTTTGTCAAGGTCTTTAATTTTTCTCTCATCGTTTTTTCTTCTTCTTCTTCTTCCTTTTTGTGTTTTTATTTCAAATCATCCACAAATCATATTGTTATGTATTCATTAATGGAGATGTTTGGTTTTGTTGGTGATCAGGTAAAGGTATGGTTGGGTGATAATGCGGATCACTACTATGTTCTGTCCAGATTTCTTCTTAGTCGAATGTTGACTGTCACCAAGGTAGAGATAATCCACTAATCATATCGCTTGAAGAAATTTCTAATACCTACGTATTCTTATTTTCTCCAATCTCCAGTCACTTTGTTGAGACTCGAGAGACAGTACTTTTATGATACTGATTTATCGGACTGGGAATAATTCACCTTAAATTTTTGGTTTCAGATCCCTAATCATGTTGCTATTAAAATTGCTCTGGATTTAAAAAAGCTGCTTATAGACAATAGCCTTCTGGACGTGTATCTCTCTCGCTCTTTGTGCCCTTTTTCCTTTAAGAGTATGTGTCAATCTTCATGTTATGCTGATCGACAAACTAAACATTGCTCGCTGATGATTCTGCAGCTCCCAGTCAGATTTGGAAGCCAATCTATTTAAGGTATTTGAAATTTAAGGTTTTTGCATATCTCAGTTTGTTGTTTTAACATTTCAACTTTCATTGTCCCCCAAAGGTATGATTGCTATATTGCTTCTACAGATAGTTTCACAATTTATAATTTTCTCATGTTAGTAAACTAGAATTGAGGTTGAAGGTTTAACCTCAAAATTGCAATACTAGTGTTCCAACTGCTAGTGTGTAAGGTTTGAGATAATAATTTTCTGTATCATTTCTATGTTTATGTTCAGATTCCCCCCCCCTCTCTCCGCTCTCTCTCGTATATCATGCTTTGAGATCGCAATGCAATTTTACTGTCTAGGATGGCTGGATGCGTTCTTCATGCTTTGACCAGATATTCTATCTCATAAGTTACTAGATATGGACCATAGTTGGTGATTAATGTGTCATTAGGTCTCCTTTTTCAAGCCAGTGAATCTATTTTAATTGAAATTACAAAGGCATAGTTAAATGTTTCAGCTTTACTGTGTCATTTTAGGTCGTCCCCTGACATTTTGAATCTTTCAGCTTGGAGTTCATATAACTACTCTATTTTCTGGCTTCTCTGCAACTGACAAACTATGTCACGGAATTTACACTAATAATTTCCTACTGGTGCTACGCCTAAGTTTTATTAGATGACACATTTGTGGTCCTATCATTCAGGATGTTGCTGTTCATTCATCTTGATATCCTTATTTCAGTTCCATCAGCTGTCTTTTCCTTGCTGAAAGTACTGCTCATCTGCTAACATCTTGTCATTTACCCCTAGGTTTCACAAGATGCTTCGAGAACACAAAACTTAAGAGACATGATTTTACAGCCCCACCTGCTTTTTCTTTGTTTTACCATTTATGTTCGTCCATTCCTAATCAACTTGAAAGATCATTTCCCTACATAGTGGTGATTGAACCTAGTGGGAAAAAAATGCCCTCTTCAGTATCTCTTTCTTCCCGTTCTTATGTTTTCCCTAGAAAAACTTTACTGCTTAGTGTGTGTGGACACCTTCATGATCCTAACTTGTCATTTATTTTCACTCTTAATAAATCAAGACTACCATTAGTGAACGACTTACCCCTACTTCATGTTGTACATGGTCAGCACTTCTCCCCTGTGAGGGCATTGTTACATTAAACGGTTCATAGTTTAGCAAATATGTGACATCTGTAAGTTTTTAGATTCAGGGAGTGATCAAATACAACTTATGGGGCTCTTTTGCAGCTTATGGAGCGGCGGGGATATGGGCAAGAATACATTAACCGTTTTAAGATGATGACCAGGTCAGCAAGATTTTCAGGATCTATACATTTTTTTTCCACCTTTTTCCTTTTCCTTTTCCATTTAGAAAAATAAATAAAAATAAATGTAAGTATGTAAAGTAAAAAATGAAAGCTTAATTTATATTTACATATTCGTATGTTGCTTCATTCTTTTGGACCCTTGTGGCCATTCTCATTCAGTTGGGATAAGGCTTGGATGTTGTCGTTTGTTATATGTACATCGGTTTATCAAAATGAGAACATACTTTTGGGCAGTATGGTCAGTCTCAGAATGTGTCCTGGTTCAGGGTTGTGGTCTGTGAATTTCTATGGACCTCTGTACTGTGGGATCACAGCTTAATTATTTAGTTAATTTCTCATTCCCGTTGTAATTAGAATTATTGGGCAAGGTTGTCTTTTAGTTCCATTTTACCTTTGTTTTTGTCATTGTAGTTGGCCTTTTACTCTTAGTAGGCATACTTCTAAGAGTTGGTTCTCAGATCTATATGGAGGCTAGCTGCTCAGCATAGGGAGAATGTTATTCTGTTCAGCCTTGCCATCCTTTTCTTCTCTTCTTCTTCCCACTGTCACTGTAGAAAGCTTTGTTATTATTCCATTGGGTTCCAGAGTAACTGACACTAGCCCATTGCTCTGGACCAAATGCCTGAGCTGTCCCATTTAATAAGTGGAGAAAGGTTAAACTTTATATCCTTGAAGATAATCCTGATTCCGGAAAAAATTCCTTTGATGGGAACCAGGCTGATCACTGCTTGAGTGGGTTCATGCTAGATGACTAAGACCCTGTCTCCACTGATTGAATGGGTTCATGGTAGATGCTTGTAATCTCATCTCCTGATTTTAGTTTTTTTGCCTCTTTACTGTTTCTTATGATTTCCACTCTGACACTGGTGAACTAGGTTGGACCCAACATGTCAAATGTGTTGATTTTTCCCATGTCCTTCTACTCACTTCTTTAGGTCATCTCTTATCATGATATAAACCTTTTCAGTTCACGGACGGGTATCCCTGGGAAAAGTTCTAAGGTGATGATCTGTTTCCTAATGCTGTCTTCCATGTGACTTCTCAGATTTCATCACCAAAGAGTACCATTAGTGATCCTTGTGTGTGGAACTGCTTGTGTTGGGAAATCAACCATTGCCACTCAGCTTGCACAAAGGCTAAACTTACCTAATGTTTTACAGGTCAATCTGTTTGGTATCTCTCTGTTGACTTTCTTGTTCTGTAATTTAAAGAACTTTATTCGAGATATGGTACCGCCTCTGACATTTGATGCCCTCCAAAATGTTGCAGACTGATATGGTATATGAATTACTGCGCACATCAACAGAGTATGTTTAGTCAACTTACTGATGTCTTGTGTTCTTTTTTCATGTAGTTTATTTACAATAAGATTGATTCACACTGAAAAGTCACAATGTGGATATGAAGTATTAACATGAAAAAAGATGCTTTCTTTCTACATTGGTTTTGGAGTATTAGACATAGTTTAAAATTATATATGGGTAATTTTCATCTGAACCCGGACCTCTGAGGTTTGGTCCATGTCATTTTTAACCTCAGATAAATGACATCTTGCATCTGCCTCCCTTGTGGTATGAAAAAAGAACAATTAAGGACACGAAGTCACTTTTTAAGACCAAAATACCCTTATGTTTTTCCAATAACATTAACATGAATTCAGATTAGGTCTCTATTGCGGTCCAACTAAAACTAATATTGTTATATGAATATTATGTTAGACATGAATTTACCATCATATCCTTACCTAAAATTAAAAATAAATGAAAGTACAATTTTACTTATTCCCAAATCTCAAAAACCATATGGGGTGAAGGGGAATTAGTTACCAAAAAAAAAAAAAAAAAGGAGAGCGTATGCTACTGCCCCACCTTTCACCGGTCACCACCACCGGCAACCCGCGAAGGGGAGGCCCTCGGTGTTCCATAGTCCCCTTTCTCCCTTGTGATGGACCATTTCCATCTTATTCGATATCGGGGGAGACCTGATACCCACGGTGATATATATAATATATATAAAAATGATGCAATAAGGGAATGCTAAAAGGGCCGAGCAGACTGCAAGTCAAGAGAGAAGATGATTTCCTTTGTCAATCACTCTTGAGGGATTGGAGCTGTTCTTCGATTCTTTGAGTAGACTACACAGAGAGGAGATAATTTCATATACCAGTTAAAGGGATCGGAGCTATTTCCAAAGTTCCCCTTTAGTGATAATCAGATTTTTTTGGGGGTAAAGATTTAATAATCAGATCAAGAGTTGAGAGAAGCCAATTACTCAAGGCCTCCCTCTTTATAGAATGAAATAGGCAGCAATCCGTCAAATTTTGGCTTCCAATACAAATTTATTGATACATTATTATTTCAGGTGGAAGGATAAGAAGAGATTGGGTGTGCAGAAAATGAGGGCAGAGTGATCGGATAAGCTTCCTATAGACTTTGGAGTTCTTCAGGGTGCCTACGCCTAATGGTAGGCTGCCTGTGTAGAGTGCTCCACTATTATGGTTCCTCAACCCCAACCCTTGAGGGTTTTGTTTCTTGCATCAAGAACGACGGAAAAGGCAAATCTTAGTCAACTTCTTCAACAAAATATCATATGGTGGTGTTTGAGCCAAAAAAAATATAAAAATATTAGATGGTGGTGGTGGGTGTATTTTGGGGGGGGGGGGGGGGGGGGGGGGGGGGTTTCTTTTCCTCGGGGGGGGGGGGGGGGGGGGGGGGGGGGGGGGGGGGGGGGCCCCCCCCCCCCCCCCCCCGCCGCCCCCCCCCGATCCGTCCGATCCGAAGTGAAGGTGATCAGCCGTTATGTTGGCATTGGCACTTTTTTTTTTAATTACCGTACCGTCCTCTTTCAAAAAAAAAATTAAAAAAAAAAAAAAAAAAAAAAAAAAAATTGTCGGATGGTTTCGATCGATAATGCGGGGGCAGGTGGTAGGTGAAGGAGGTCCCCCTTCACCCACCCTATATGGTTTTTGAAAATAGGGTATACAATAAATTTGTAATTTCATTTATTTTAATTTAAGGTAAGGAAATTATGGTCATTTCATGTTTGATATTAACACCCATGTTTCACTTGGACCTAAATGTAATTTTAGTGACAATAAAGATCTAATCTGAATTTACTAAAACTTTTTATTGAAAAAGCATAATGGTATTTTAGTCTTGACAGTGATTTTATGTCCTTAATTGGTCTTTTCCCATACCACAGGGGAGGCAGATGCAAGTTGTCATTTATTTTGGGTTAAAAATGGCATGGACCAAACCTCTGGGGTTCAGTTGAAAATTACCCAATATATATGGGTAATTATGGTTACAATCAGTAGTTCTTTTATTAAATCTTTTGGAGTTTCTTTATTTGATTGTATTCTATATAGGATGTGCTTCTTATCCCCTTAAGCATATCTTAATGACTACTTGTTTACAGCTTGAGTCCAATGCATTCCACTCATGGTAATTGTGCATAACCTATTAGTCCTTTTTTGTTTTTCTGTAGCATGGTAAACTTTCTTTTGATGAACTACGAAGTGGATCTTATATATCATATATTCTACGCAGTGCTCCTTTGCTATCAACTCCTGTATGGGCGCGCGACTTCAACTCATCTGAGGAACTTATTACTGAATTTTGTAGGGAATGCAGAATTGTTCGTAAAGGTAGCCTAGTTACTTTGATTTTTTGTAACTCTAAGCTTTTCCTGTACTCCTGTTCAGTGTTTTCACAAACCTTAGGACGTGGGTGGTGCAAATGCACTCTGCTTGTTAGAAAAGCTGTCTACTACGCCTGAACATCTTGGTGATTCTGATCATCTTTCCATGAACAGCGGGATTATTTGAGGAAAAGAACATTTTAATGTCCATTGCTGGTTCTAATTCTTATGAAATCCAGTCTGAATGTTTGGATAATGATCATACTCCATGATTTAGATTATATCTGTAGACGGTGAACTGATCAAACTATTTTGAAACTGAGTGAAACTCAAGAACTTTCAATTAAGGTGCTGGATCCCCAACCTCTGAACTTTCCCCTGGTGTTACAAAATTGCCTTTCTTAATTCTTATGATATGGTTTTTTCAAATTGTCTTTACTTTGGCCATCCAAACATCTACTCCATAATACCTGATGACAATGATGTGAGAGCTAGGGTGGTCTTAACCCTGCAAGTGAGAGGAGAGCTTGCAAGAAAGGGGGGTTTGTGATTAGGTCGGTTATTAGTCCCACAACTGTTCTATCGTTGCATTCATGTGTGGAAATCCTAGTACACGCAAAGGATGAAAGTGCTCCTATTATACATTAAAAAAGATTTGGGCTGGGGCTCTAAATCCTTGGCCCACTCACCAGGGAGGGGGGCTGAATTAGGAAAAAGGGAAGAGTAATTGCCTTGCTAATAACACTGACAAGTTGGATCCCCAGATACTATCTGTTGCTGACATTGGGGTGCAGTCTTTTTTAGGAACATTTTTCATACTAACTGATGAAGTTAATCACTGAATCTTGTGTTCTGCTTCAGAAACGGTTATGACATGGTTGTATTTTTGATAGGTTTGGCTGGTGATTTGAAGAAAGCTATGAAAGATGGGAAACCTATTATAATTGAGGTGTGGTTCATAATCTAGTTGTCGTTTGAACTTTGAAGATGCCTACATTGTATTATAACTTGTGGTTAATATTTAACATCATTTGTCTTTTCCATCCTCATTTTCCAACCTATTCCTTTTATTTCTTAAGATTGTCTACCCTACCCGAAGCAACCCACTCCTCCCTTCCAAAAGAGGGAAAATAATATTTAAGGCCTTATATGTTATCATTGCAAGGAGGTTGCACAGATACATTAGTAGGATTTATCTTGAACAAGTTTTGCTTAGACTAGTTTTACTACATGGAACAGTGAATATTATAGGATCATCTCCTAGATCTGCTAGATTACTTCACGACCAATTTTCAACAAACAAACTTGACATCTATGGCATATGCTTTATATAGTCACAGCCTCCCCACCCCTGGCAAAAAAAAAAGGAAAAAAAAATCTTTTCTTTGTTTCTTCCCTGGATAGCCTATGATCCTGATTCCGCTGACAAAGAAGGATAAATGTTATATCTTTTCCCTTCTGTTTATAGAGAGGCAGAAAAGGAAACGTGAAAAGGGACTTTGAAGGAGACACTATTGTAATGTGGAACAAGACGACACCCAGCATTAAGAAGGTTGGTAGGAGGTTCTAGGGGAATTGAAGGGTATATGCCAGATTTGGGGTTGCCATGATGAGGTCCAAGTGGCCATTAAGACTGATAAAGCTAGTTTTAAGAAATGGAAAGGACAAAGGAAGTAGAACAAAGAGGCATGAATTTGTCAAAAACAAAGCTAAGAAAATTTCGGGGAAAGCAAGGGCAAATAAATTTGAAAAATATTTGTTCTGAACATGAAGGAAGGGGAAATGCTATCTATAAGAAAGCAAGGGCAAGTAATATGAAAATATTTGTTTTGAACATAAAGGAAGGGGAAATGCTATCTTTAAGTAAGAGAGGTAGGAGGACTAAGGATTTTAACTATGTTAGATGTGTTAACAGTGATGATGATTGATTTATAACAAGGGATGAGAACAAGGAGAGATGGAATGAGTATTCTTTTTTTATATATATATATATATATATATATATTTTTTTTGGGGGTCATCTCAAGCCAGTCATAATGACTGGGGCCCGTAGGCCCCGGGGGGGGGGAGTGTGGAGGGATGGAGGTTTGAACCCATGACCTCCTTGGACTTATTACCTCTACCTATGAGGTTGCCACTATTGTGCTAGAAGCACATCTACTATTCCTACAGATTATTAATGATGATAGTTCAATCAGTTGGGCATGGGAGTGCTGCGTTAGTCATAATGACACCACGTGACATATTTTTGCAAACTTAAGAGTGCTTAGTGCAAACTTTAGAGTGTTTAAAGTAAAAGAAACCTTAAAAAAATACCGTGCCCTGACAGCAATTTTATAGAAGTGTGGATGAGTTTAGGAATCTGTGATTTATCTTTTTTAACTAGGTAGTTCAATAGTATTTTAACCACAAAGAAAAAGTTAGATGAATGTTTAAAAAACATCATTTCTCAATCTACAAAAATGAACGTGATTTCCAGAGCTGCAATAAGTATAGAAGCATGAATCCAATGATCCATATTATGAAGTTATAGGAGAGGTTTAGCGAGACTCAGGTGAGAAAGGTAACTACTATTTTGGAGGCTTGATTTGGTTTATGCCTGGGAGATTGATGACTGTAGCTGTTCTTTTTTACTTAGAAGACTTGTCGAAAGATATAGAGAGGGTAAAAAGGATCTCCACATGGTCTTTGTTGACCTAGTTATAATTTATGATAAGAGTCCCTAAAGACTTAATCAGTTATGCACTTAAGAAGAGAAGGTTGTCATGCAAATATGTGGACATAAAACATATGATGCTGTAGTGACTAGCATAGGAATTGGTCTTTTTTGGGGTAGTGTAGGGGGTGGGGTAGGATGGGGGCAGTGTTGAGGGTTTCATGGTAATCAATTCCCAATTACAATAGGGTTACATCAAGTATTGGCCGTAAGACCTAATCTATTTGTGACTGAGATCTTGGTACCCATTTTCTTTTTTCCTGGTAAGGAACTTCTAGTGGGGAAAATAGCGATCGTTGGCTTCTACTCTTTGAGGGAAGCCTGTTTTAGGAGTAATAAATTTATGTTTAAATACAACTTCTTAAAAAACAACAAGAACTCCTAATTCATTTTTTCGCATTTGCGCCCTTGATTGGAAGTGAACTTTGAACCCTTAAGGTAAAATAACCTTTTTCTGGTGAACTCCTATTCTATAGCATATTTGAGTGCTGTAAGACATAATTGGTAGTAAGCAAATAAAAGATTCAACAAACATATGAAGACACATTAGTTTTAAAAATAATTGAAGACTAAAAAGTTTCTAGGAAACCACAAGGTACAACAAAAACACTTTTTTGGATGAATAAAAGACTTCACTACCAAAGGAAAGAAGGGAGGAGGGAAATACAAAAGAGAACCAAGAGGGCTCAACATGCGGCAGCAATCCTTACAACAAACCTAAAAGGGCACACAAAGAGAAAGAATACATAGCACTTGGCGACAATGGACCAAAAGATAAGGCCAAGAGCCCAACTCTACTAAGCCAAACCTAAAAATGGTACAAAACAATGTTTACAATGCATATTGCATATTACATATTACATACATCCAACAGATATACGGTTTTTATACTAGTCTGAAGTGGTGAATATTAAGGAGTTGGAGATTCTACAGGTGGTTATTTTAGATACCTGAGCTCAATCGTAAATAAAGGTGGCAAAGTGGATAATGTTGCCTAGAGGGTTAAATTAGGATGGATGAAGTGTAGAAGGGCTTCTAGCCTCTGGAGTGCTGTGTGATAGGTCTATTCTGTTCCAAAGGAAAATGTTTTATGATTGCCAAATGACTGGTTATAATTTACAGTGTAGAATGTTGGGCAATAGAGAAGCATCACATGGATTAAGTAAGTGTAGCTTGAGATAAGGAAGTGAGATGGATGTGAAAAGCTGGAAAGAACAAATAAGGATTAACCACATCAGAAGTGGCTCTGACTCATGAAAAGCTACGGTAGTCATCTGAAGTGACTTGGCCATGTTCAATGGAGTCCTTAGGATGCTCTAGAAAGGAAGAATGATTTGGTTCAAATTGAAGGAACTAAAGAGCCAGGGACAGGCCTAAAATGACCATAGGAGAAGTGGTGAAGAAGGAAAGACATGCCATGTGCCCTACTTAGACCTTGTGTCATGTATGGTCATTGTAATCATGGCACCTAGGCCATCCAAGGCATTGGTGACGGTTAAAAAGTATGGTGGCACCAGAAGGTAATCAAGGTGCGTTGACACCAAGATAATGCCTTGACATCTATGTTATGGCTTCGAATGGAGCAGACCTGAGAGCCTTGATCACTGTGGCTAACCCCATTTAGTTGCGAGACTATGTTGTTGTTGTCGGATAGTTGACTGAAAGCCAATCTGCTGAGTTGAATGCTACTGTTATTCCCTTCATTTTTCCTATTATTTCATTTTCACTGATGCAGCTGGGGCATAGTTGAATTCCATGAGAAAGAAACTATGTAATAAACTTTGTGCATTACTATTGAGTGTGCTGCTTTGCTATGTGTAGTGAGTGAATGTTTCTAGTCATCCATAGATGAACTTATTTCTGTCCAAGTATGGCAGGGAATACATTTGGATCCAAGTATCTATTTAATGGATGGTGAGAATAGTGTATCAAATAAAGTTCCTACAGAAAAAGAAGATCAAGGACCTGCTTGTGTTAACAAAGAGGGTGATATAGAAGCAGAAAAGGAATATGGTTCAAAAAGTACGTGTGGAAGTAACAACTGCTCCCCTGGTTTGGATGATCGGGTGACAGAAGTCTCAGAGTTTGTACAATCTCTTGACTTGGCTGGAAAACCTCCTGAGAATCAAGGTGATATGCTTCTCTGGATAAAATGACATTTTATGTTGCTTTTTAATTTTTTTTTAAAATTTCCTGTTTTGGATGCTGAAAATAAGTGAATGGTATGCAAATTAGAATAAAGCTTTTCCTTCTTGATGCTCCAATCCTGCAGGTGAAACTTCTAAAGATACAGAGGTAAAGACCAATCATTCTATGAAGAAAGAGAAGTCTGCTCCTGAGCCTATAATAATACCTATTGTGCTGAAGATGGCTGAGTTTGATCACAAGGTATATCTAACTACAGGTTTCTTATTTTGTACAGTTTTTCATGGTAACTTAGTTTGCTATCTCGGTTGCCGTTTCCATAATAATTTGTTTTATAACAATTTGGTATTTCACTTGTTGAGTTGTGTTTGAGAATGAAATGGGGGAAATTTATTTATCATAGGAAGGAAGAGGTGGTGAGTTTTTGTGCTGTACTATCTGTTTCTACGAAAGTATCTGTGCTTTCACTTACTAGGTTTGCTCAAAATTTGACTTCACTGAGACCATGAACAATTGTTATATTTTCTTCTTTCCCCACTAGCTTGTGGTTGGTTTTTTAAGCTGATACCTTGGGTATGTGCCTTGAATCTTGCGCTGTGTACTCAGCCATGTAGCTTATGCACCTTGGGAACCTTCTGTGCGTGTGTAGCTGTGGTTGGACTGTTGGATTTTTCTATTCTTGCAGATACTGTGATGTGAACCAGGATCCAGGGTTTGATTCATTGAAGAAATGCCCTAGATCTAGGTCCACCCTCAGGATCCCCCTTCAAGTGAATCAGCAGTCAATTAGGATTTAGAATACCCTACAGTTGAACGAAATAGACTGGTTAAGGGGTTCTAGGGTTGGTACCTTGTGTAAATAAGCATAGAAGTTAGTGATGTCAGCACTGCAGATGAAAAAGTGTTGCACCATATCATTGTCATTCTTGTCTTGGTTGTCTGTGCTGATTTAGTTTAAAGGATATATGCCAATTTTGTTGCATAATGGAAGAATACGATTCAGCTATCCTGAATAGTTTCGTACATGGGATTGTTGATAATTTTTTCCAAGTTTTCTTTTATATTTAGCACCAATTATTGAATATGAATAAAATCGACATAGCTACATTAGGATGAGGGCCAATATCCAGGATCTAATAAGGAACTAACAGACAAATTAAGGTTTCTAAACCCTGCAACTAGGGTTTTCTAGGATTTTCGGAGTTTTAGGGTTGAAAGGGTAGGTATACAGGGTTCGGGCAAAAGGGTATTAGGGTTCTTGAACTTATATCTGATCTTTGCTGTTTTCAGTTTGGATTCAAATTCACGGGGTTAGGGTTTTGGGAAACTTAGGGTTTCAATATCTGGGGTTTCTGGGGATGATTAGGGCTGCTGCTACTAGGAGTCGAGTGCTAGGGGAGCTGAGGGGGATGATCATCCTACAAGGGGGTGGGATTTGGTGTAGGGAATTGGGGGATATGGATTTTAGAGTTTTGGGGGAATACGAAGATGTGCTCCAAAAAAAAGGGGAAGGGAGAGAATATTGGGGTGTGATGGAGGTAGGAGATGGGGAAAGCAAAAGATGAGTACGTATTGATTTGAGGGGTTTGGAGATGAAGAATTGCTGAAAGAGAACACCAAACCAAGCTGCCGCAGTACCTTCCTACATTGGGGTATCTCAGAAACCTTAGTCGAACCTCAATCTCTGCTGTAACTCTCTCTCTCTGCAGTATTTTATTCATCAAAACTGATTTGTTACAAGCGTAAGGCTGCGTACTAGGACTTAACTTCAAAACAAATGTAAAGAGGATGTCTATTTTAAATAGAACTTAACTTCAAAACAAATGTAAAGAGGATGTCTATTTTAAATAGAACTTCTATTTAAATAGAAGTGCTACTTAACCTAACATAGATTGACTCAAATAACAAAAATAAAAGTAGATCTGAACTCCTAGAAAGTTATCGATTATAATTAGGCTTTGCTGGCTGCAGTAGATCTGCCCCAAAACTACCAGAATATCCCTGGAGCTGAAAATATGCTTTCGTGCTGCTGGGCAGTGCCATGGACTGCTGGCCCTGCATAAAAAACACTTGGGGGAAAGCAAAATTTAAAATGCGACTTGAGGTTAAAAGCAATCATGTGTATTTGGTGACATTTCATTCCTTTGCAACAAATTGTATTTGTGTGATAGAATATGAAACAAAACTAATTCTCATCGGTTTTATTCATCTGTGACATGGCAATTTACGACTGTGCACATCGTATTTGTGAGCTTTAGGCTGAAGCTAACTTTCCAAAGCAGTGTGCCCTACACCTGTTCTACCTTACAATGATTTTTGTGGTTCTTCTCTTTTCATATTTCTTCCTAGGCTCATCCGGGTCAGGCAAAAATAATCTTATTTGCAACCTTTGCCCCTGCTGTTGATTTACTTTTCTCTTGTTGCAGGCATTACTAGAGGAATGGATTTCTACAAGAACATTTGGTGATTATTCTCTATCACAGGTACTGTAGATGAGGCCAAATAATTGTTAGAAGATTAGCATAGTGCATCTTGGGTATAACACGTGATTTTCCATTTACTTTTTCAGAGGTCAGCATGCAGTTTTGGTATTTGATTGCTGGCTACTGTTTAGCAGTCTGTATGAAATGGTAACTCTCCTGGGAAGGATCTAAAAGGAAAATTTGATTGTTAAGAAGGATCATGGATAGATGACCATTCAGAACAACTTTTATCTAGTCTTTTACCCTTTGATTAGTAAAGTGGAATTCAGTTAAATGAGCCCTAAGATATAGAACAGAGTATCTTATACAATAGGGAGTCATAAAAGACATAATCCGAAAATGTAAACCGCTATCTGATCTGAGGCAGATTGCCCAAGCGAGAATCAACAATCAGGAAATTTCTTCCTTTAATAGAACTTGAGACGCTGTGCATTAAGAATGATTTCTTCCTTTAATAGAACTTGATACACTGTGCATTAAGAATGATGTACCAACATGCTGAACAGATCAGAGGACAAAGGTGGTTTCAGAATAGTTTTTGGTACCATATTTGACAAATGGGAATTGAGTCAATCGAGCCTGGGAAAAGTGGGTTGATGTAGTGGATGCCAAGTTCCCTCAAAGTAACCAAAAAGCCCCTGCATATTGGAAGTATGATAGAGGTCAAATGCAACTTTGTTGAGATCCTGTCCATCTAAAGAGATTTTTTTTTTCGTGATGCTAACACTGGATGTTTGAGTGAAGGTAAACACTAGACCTGGTCAAATTTTTATTGATTTAATGAAGCACCTGTCAGTATGCCAAGCACATTGATAGTTTGTTCTTGCTATCATTTGAAGATTCCAAGTTCTGTAGACTTATCCCCAGTTAGTCCTATATGCTTTTGGAGGGAAGAGAATGTGGTGTAAACCTTGTTTGATCTTCTGGAGTAGCTGGTTTCAGTTTCCTGAGTTCTACCTCACACTGCTAATTCTGTTTTCATTGAAGACCATTTTTTGGAAACAGCCTCTGCAAAAATCAGGGTAATGCTGCAGACGTTATGACCCTCCTAAACCCTGCAGCGGTGGGAGCCTTGTGCACTGTGTACATCCTTTTTTTCTTTAAAAAAAAAAAAAAACTATTTTCAAAAATGGAAGAAAAAGGAGAATTGATGACCTTTTTTTGTTCTTCAAAAGATCACATACCTAACAAGGACTTTTCAATAACTCAGACGAATAATGACTTGAAATAAAAAAATAAAAGTAATTCTAGGGTGCCACAAACATACAGACCCAACTAAACTCTTAAGTGGGCTCAACTTAAAAATAATAAAATTACCAAAATACCCTTATAGTTAGACAAAATTGGCCAGGTTGCTGGTAGGTTGCAGTGTACTGGTTAGTCCCTGGGCCCTCTTTGGGTGGTCCTGGATCTGGTTCACATCAGAATTGGGTTGTAATAACTTAACCATAATACCTCATTGTAACTTCTGGTGTCATCCTTGCCCCATCCAACCAACACCAAACCCCCCCCCCCCCCCAAAAAAAAAAAAAAAAAAAAAAAAAAGGCAGATCTTTGGTCAGGATATATGCATCTGCCAGTCCAACCTTGGTGCAGACTCTCTTTTGCATATCCTGGGGATGCGTGCACAGGGTTTGGGGTCTGGACCAAACATTTGATGTTTTCCATGGATGGACCTTTTTGGTCAAGAAGTAGATGCTAGATTCTTAGCCAATCAAATGTTTGGTCTAGATATTCTCGCTGTATTTGAATCTTGAGTAGTGGAAGGACGTGGTTGTGTCCTAATGCATATTTATTTATTATTCTAGCTGCAGGTTTGTCTTATTTCATAGATGGGCTATGCAGTAAATTCACTATTTACTCTTTCATTTCTAACAGGATCAAGATAAGCTTATTAACAACCTAAAAACTATTCAAGACTACCTTCGCTCTTTTGATTCACAGGTATGTGCATTTTTGGTTTTACTTTAGTTTGGCATACATAATTAGCTAGTACCATTGGTGATTGCCAGATGGACATCTACATGAATCTAACTGGTGTCAGACCTATTTAAGCTCTAGCAGTTGAGCTAGTGAGGATATACCTCCTACATATTTTTGAGTTCTGTTAATAGTAGCATTAACGTAGTGACTTAAGTCCAGAAGATGATGATGGGGGTAAAACTGTTGCTAAGGTGTCTCCAAATGTATTAGTGTCATCAAGTTATGCCAACTGAATTTTACCTTTCCTATTCTCATCGGTGTCCACATGAAGAAGTTTTTTCTAATCATTCAAGCTTGGTTGTTAAGGTACTTAGTGATCAAAAGCATTTGAGATCCTTCCTAACTGTTAGGTGCTTGGTAGAAACCTAAGCAGTCTAAATTGCGTTTCAGTAAATTTTAAATGTCTGTTGGATAACTTAATACACACGAGTTATAGTCTAATAGCATAACAAGTTTAAATATTCATAGAAAATAAATTAATTAATACCATTACAACCGTAGAGAAAAATATTTTTAAATATAAAGAAAAAAACTGTCAAAACTTCAAATTTGTAAAGTACTTATTATACCAAGGTTCTAAACTTTATTTTCCTGCTATAGTATGCTACAATATGTACCCTATATCGTCAAGAGTCACCATTAAGTCACATCAACTAATCCAAAATCAACATAGAAATAGAAGACAAGAAAACTGAAGAAGCAAGCTATTCGAAGTTTGAAACAACCAAAACATATATTGGTTTGTATATTCTTGAAATTGGTTATTTTGAGGTATATCTAGTCTTGCATTTGGTTTACACAGCTAGTAATTAAGCTGCTCTCCATTTAGAGAGATGTTATTTTTCTCTTAAGAAATTTGGTTGATCAAATGATGTTAACTTTTTACATGTGACTTTTTATATTAGGTAGAGCTTGAAACAAGCTTTCTAAGAGATTGCTTATATTTGATTTATCTTGAAGGATTTATATCCCAGTCAAACATTGTTTGGTGTATGTGAATGCTGTCAAATTTGCTCTAAATGAAATTATTTTTTAGATACAATAAAATAAATATTTATTGAAAAAAATAGATATATTTTACCATATGTTTTTTTTAGCAATGTTTACCTTACTATTTATGGAATTTTCTGTTTTGAGAAAAACCTCATCATTATAAAATGAGTGTAACCAGAATCAATTAAATTCTGTGATGCCTGTCACATCCAAAATGCGGTGTACGTGTGATGGTTTATAGAATTTGATTCCTGTTACTTGCAATGAATTTCTAGTGACAATAAACAACTATATTGCAAAAAAGTAACTAAACTCTGAGAGGTGACTTAAAACTTTGAAATTATGAGTTAGTGCAAATCCCAAAATCTCCATTTTCTTTCTCTGGACCACTTGCATGCTTCTATTTGGATTTTTTTTCTTCTTTTCCTGGGAGGTGTTTGGGGGTGGGAACAAAACCAAAACTATAGGAACTTTGGACTTTAGGTTTATGAAATAGAACATGAACAATGTAATTCTTTATCATTAGAGTATTGACATCCATATGAGCTGCTTCTGTGAACATATAGATCATCAGTCTTATGATGCACAAAGTAATATCATTAGTCCTTGATTAGAAGGTTATGCTTGTTATTATAGTCATGTTGTAGTTTTATACTTAATTGGTTCGTCATGTACTACAATTGTTTCTGATGGTATGTGGTAGACCCCTAATAAAACGCATCTATACAAGGAGGGGCAGAATGGGCCTTTTGGAAATGGACTTCAAATAAGTGATTGGCTGGTTCAGCAACAGCAGTTCTGTTGTTAGAATTTGGTACCTATCAGTATGTAATATGCATATCATAATGGTAAAATTTTAAAGGACATGTGATTGTCGAAGTGCCTGGGAGTTATTGTTGAAACGCTGCATGTACAGATGCAGGGTCCACAGTATCCTAGCTTTCCACATGCTTGTGACAGATACAAGAATGTATTGCTAATGCTCCCTGATTATGATATGGAGAATGTGGATGAAAGTATTGATATGGTAAATTGCCTACCATACAGGCATTTTGGTTTGATGTATGGTAGATGATTTACCCCCTTCATTTCCACCTTACTGGGAAGATTCTTACTCATTTCGTAGCCAAATTTTCAAAAAGTTGCAGTGTGGCTTTCTTGATTCAAACTCGGTTTTAACTTTAATGACTACTTTGTGCATAAGCCACTGCAAAAATTTTCAATTTGTTGTGTTGGGGGTAGTTGACAATTATTAGAGATGAGGTAAACATTAATAACACCCATACTTACCTGTTTTTCTCTTGGATTAGGGTCTGACAGTGGTCAATATTTCTGCAACAACATTCCCCCAGACATTGGATTGGCTTCATGGTTACCTTCTTCAGGTATAATTGGCTAACAAATTGGTGCTGCTTTGAAAATTTGGACTCTATTTATTTGATCTGTCCATCATGTGCTTCTCCAGATGAAATAGATGATTCTATCCAAACTAGTTAAATTACAATTATGTGCAGTTACGTGTTACCAAAGAAAAACACCATGTATCTGGGAAAAAAATTGAAGCAAATTATGCAACAAGGACAAATTATCAAGCCTTGTCCACTTGTCAAACATGGGGGCACACTTGTGAACACAAAGCTCTTAATTCATTTTTCCCACCCAAAGAGTTAAAATGTCTTTTTTTTTTTTTGGTTTTTTTTTTTTTTTTTTGGGGGGGGGGGGGGAGGTGTTACAGGGGAAGACTTTAAAGTGGATACATTGTCTTCTCTGCTGGCATGATGCTTATCCATGTTTGCAGTCACTTTAACCATTTGGAATTAAAGGGCTGACACCTTAAACAGAAATGATATTTCATTTACTATGCATAATTATTACATGGAAATTGGCTGAATTGTATGTGAAATGTTGGACCGTAGCACCTGTCAAAATATCTATTCCTACACTTATCATGGGCTTAATGATTCCTGATGGTAATTCTTAATGCTTATGTTTGGTATTTATTATATGATCCTCCGGTGGTGTTATTATTATTAGTATTATTACTATTATTTTTTTTTTTTGGTTCATTAGTATTATTACTACTACTACTACTACTACTACAACATTTTTCACCTTGTATCGTACCAGTAAGAGGCTAGAATTAATCGCATGCAACAGCATCTATTCTTTCTTGCTCTTCTTTGGATAAGCATGAAAGCTAGAACCTCTACGCTAGGGCTGTGACAGATAAGTGGAGAAGAAAGATACATGGAAAAGCAGTATAGAAGCTCGAAAGATCCAGCATCAGATCCATAGTTATTTTTTTCAGTGGGATCTGGTGGATGAGAGACTGAAATTTCAAATGATCTGAACTTAGAATTCAAGCCATGTTACCTCAGAAAAGAAAATTGGAGAGGAGATGATGTGTTTTAGCATTTATCTCCTGTACTCTAATTTAGCCATATTTAAGATAGAACCACACCCAATCCTGTTTTTGTTTTCTTTAATAACCAGTGAACACTAATTTGTTAATATATTGCAGACTCCATGAATTAGATATCAGCCTTGATTCCAAGATCCTTGCTCTTTGAAATAGTTGGTATTCAATGATGAGACCGAAACCCCGAATACTTTCTATGATCAAACGCCTTGCAAAAGCAAGCATGTGACTGTAAGGTCCTGTAGTACTGAATACAATTCCATGCTAATGTAAGGTGCTGCCTACACCAATGAGACCATCACTGGGAAAAAGAAAAAGATAAATGTTCAAAGTTGACTGAATGTAGCCAATTTTTGGTGGAGTGCACAATAGTCCAGAATCCAAGTTAAGTGAGCCTTGATTGAGCAACCCTTTATATTTCAGGCTTCAATTTCTCAACCAGGGATTACTACTAGTTGCTTTTGATGTGTTTTTTATTTATTTATTTATTTTGGTGTGGTTTGGTGGGGAATAATCGGCTTAGCGATTACAAATTGTTGTTTTTGAAATGTGTTTTTTTCCCTTCTTGTGTGGTGTGGTTGGGTGGGGAGTAATTGGCTTATTAATTTTAATAAGGGATTACAAATCCTGAGTCAATTTGCGTTTATGGCAGATAGAACTAGAAAATTTATCTATTTTAGGGCCTACGGGAGTTGCTTCTCTAAAGCTAGTGTCTTCAATCAAAACAAATTACTATTGTCTTCGAATGCTTTGTGCGGGGGATAAGTAGTGGTTTCTTTGTTATCTATCTTTGTTGTTTGAGATCTTACTGTGATGTTTTCTATACAGTGCATCGAACGAGGTATTCCATCCGAGTCCACTTGAACTCAGAAGAGACAGTATGCAAATTAAGCAGATGTAAGCCAAAGCTTTGTATCATTCTATAGCCTGAATCCTTCAAAGATTAGTGCCTCACATCCTGTATCTGGTGCTTATAATTAAGTTCTTTAGAAAGAGAAAAAAAGGGGGGGGGGGGGGGATCATTAATCTCTAGAGTGAATCAATTCTCTGAAGTTTGATGCAGGCTTGTGATTCTGTGGGAACATGACTTCTTTTTTCTGCCTGGTCTGTTTAATTTATTTTTCTGGAGATGTGGGGAGATATGAGATGAATTGTTGGAGAAAATAATTAGCAGGTTGTGCATACGGCCCACCAATTTGTGTATATTGCGTTTTCTCAAATGACCTGCTTTCCAGTATTACACTATTAGTTAACCAATGATAACACATAAATAATAGGCATTACATGCTTTTGAGGTAATTACATTTGGAGTGGTGCAGGTAGCGATTACAGAGGTTTCAGTTGGTTGTTTAAAGGAAAAGTGTCAGGTGGACCCCTAAAGTACAAACTATCATGTGGTATGATTCTTTTGACAGCTTGTGTGGAAGACTATCAGAGAGGTAAGAGTTCTTATTTGGGATTTAGTTGCGTGTGGTATTCTACTCCTAGGGTTAGGGTAAATTCAATGAAGCCCTTGGATCAGAATATTGCACAACTAAATCATGTCTTATTGGATATTCATTGGAAGGGGCCCTTGAAGAAACGGAGCTGAAGCCAATGTAAGGTGGGTTGAGTGATAAGATTCATACTTCTCAGTGGAGAGGTTGTGGGATTAAAAGTGGAGAGGTTGTGGGATTAAAAAAAGAACAAATTGCCCTGGCATTCCAAAATGGAAGCCTTAAAGCACTGATATTTTATTTTATGTTTAAAAATTACATAGACCTTAAAATTGGATTTTAATTAGATATATTTGTCCAATTTATCACTGAAAATCTTTAAGACATTGTTTATTATAGGGATATTTGCTAGAATAAACTGTAATTTAATTATTTTAGTGATAAATTGGACATATATTCAATGAAAATTTAATTTTGGGTGTCTTTATACTTTTTAAATATAAAGTGGGGGTGTCAGTGCTTTAAGGCCTCTATTTTAAGGTGCCGGTGTAATTTGCTAAAAAAAAATGGAACTAAATCGTTATTTGGAGGTTTTTGGCCCACAACACGATCAATCTTCTCTCCATTGATCAAACCCCATGGATTAACTGGGAGGTAAGGCACTCTCTCAGCTGCTCCGTATGTGGATTAGAACCCATCAAAGTTGACCAAAAATGCAGAGAAAATGCCTGAGGATTAAACCCCGATCTCTGTGCCTCCAAGTATTTAAAGATAGCACTCTAAATTATTCCAACAATTTTCCTCTGAGCAGCGTTGTAAATGGTCTGCTTTTTTTTTTTTTTTCGTATAAAACTTCTCTTGAGAAAGCTTAACTCTGAGCAAGGAACAATGATGGAGTGACCAACGTCCTCTCAAAAAAACGTGGCCTTTTTAGCCGAGGCGATACACAGGCGGTACCTAACTGGGAACATAAGAAACTTATAATCTACAGAGGACATACCCAATGAGTCGATGAGGCGCCCTCGCTACACGACTCATGTTGTAAGGCGGTTGAGGCGTTCTTAGGTGAGGCAATGATATTTTTTTTGGGGTTGAGGTAAATTTTAAGTGAAATTTTTAGTGTACATCTCATTCACTCTAATCCATTATAAATCTATCATATCTTATATAATAAAAAACTAATATTAGCCTACCTCAAGTCATACAACATACTACAAACTACACATAGTAGGTCCTAAATAAAAAGTAGCAGGAAGAAACCAAGAGAACAAGTCGCCTGTCGTTGGCCACTTCTTGCCGGAGTGTCGTTGTGGGAATCGAAGAGAAGAAGAGAGGAAAAGAGAAAGAGATTAGGATTAGAGTGAGAGTGTGAGATTCAAGTTAAGAACTTATTTTCTTTTGATTTTGTTTGTTTTTATTTTGATCACATGTAGCATCATTATAAATATGCATATAGGTTCAAACAATAAATACTTTACAATCGGAATCTAATAAGTAATTCAATATATGCCTTCAATTTGGCATCTTTCATGTGATTTAAAAAAGAAAAAAAAGCGGACGCCTTAAGGGTATAAGGCGTCCGAGGGGCTTGAGATGACGCCTCATACCTTAAGGCGGTTGCCTTATTGCCTAAAAATAAGGCGATGCCGATTTGAGGCGCTTCGAAGGCACCCGGACACCGAGGCGACATGCGACGCCTTGACAACTATGCTATGACTGCAGGCATACCTCCATTAATGGAATTTATGAGTTCAAGCTATCAGATTCAGCAACAATGGTCTGCTTGTGTGTGCTGATTTCTTGGAATAATAATGTAGAATTCTGGGGTAAGTTCTTCTCTAATAGTTTAGACAGAGGTCGTATACATATCATGTTTGTTGCGCATCGGGGTGCGAGATCGAGTGTGTTGTTTTCCCAACAATGTTTTTTTTCCCCTTCGGTTTCTATTGTTATGGGAAGATATCAACTTCAGATGGGTATTCAAGTAGTTTTCTTTAAATTTGCTTTTGGGAAAGGGTCCAATGCTGGTGTTTGTGGTATCAAATGAAAATAGGAGGTGCTGTGAACCAAGAAGTGTGAATGAGAAAGAAGGAATCAGTGGAACGTAGGGCATGCATCCATCCAAACGCCCTGCTAGATGGATGATACGTGGCCTGCTTGTGATTGCTTGTGATGCGTCCAGAATTTGTTAAGTCTCCGAATCTGCAAAGATAATTTGCAAAACAGGGTTAGACGTGGCCCGACTGTGAGGATCAGGAGGTCACCTCCAAAGGCTAAGTCAGTTACTAAACTGATCACAAAACTCTAGTTGGTTGCAGTGCGTAAATTTGAATAAGAGTATAAGGAAAACGATTCAGATACCTCTGGAGCAGTCACTAGATTTTACCTCCAATTCTTGACTGTGAGATGAGTTCATGATCTTTGCGGGTGACCGTTCAATTGTAGGATTCTTCCCTAAATATTTAGGGGTGTGGTTAGTCTCCCATCCTAGCACGATTTCCTCTCCGCCTCGAAGTAGTTGCTCCCTATAAACCAACTATGTATCCCGCAAGATTGGGGATGCCGTTCGTGACTATAACCGTAATGCGTCGCCTTTGCATAAACCTGAGCATTAGCGTAAAATGTGCTCTAACCGTGGTCCAACCAGGGCGAAGAGTATAAACCCTGTTTGATGAGTTCGGTACAATTTTCTTTGTATCAGCTTGGTACCGAATTATGTGTGGAATATCGTATTTTTAGACTGCAGGATCATGATGACATTGTGTTGAAAAGGCCAAAGATAAGTTATTTTTTTATATTATTTTTATTGTCAAAAGGGCCAAACACAAGTTGTATACAGATGTCCATACATGACATTTCTTAGGACATGTGTGTTGTGCCTCGTCCGAGTGTTTTAACGGGGGGCAAGCGTATGATGCTGTTGCGACGGAAAATGCAAAAATCGTGCGTTACACACTTGCACCTTTAAATGACGGAGAAGACAACATCGGCAATTCATAGATTCGCTGGCCGTCTTTCATCGTATTACACCTTTAGCGACGGATGCGAATCACATTTCAGCGTTGAAGGTCGCCTTTAGCGACGCTGCTCGTCGTATGTGAAAGAAGCTTTTAGCGATGTAAAGTGATATACACAGTTTTTGTTTGAATGCCCTCACCCACAGGCAACGTTCGGCACGTGTAGGATTTTATCCTCTCAAGTATAATTTCCTCAGCCTCGAACTTATAATCGAATCTTCGATACATCTCTTGATTTTTATTATTTGAACCGAAGTTGACGTGTCCGACTAAAACTCTAAACTCTGGAATCCGGAAGAAGTGATTAGTGTGGATGTGTTTTTTTTTCCGTCTTGAACTTAATTAAAGATTTGAAAGGTTTTGCTAGTTTTAACGATGGTTCCTCGTATCGGCGATATTTCATATATCGTCGACTTCTCGGCAATATATCGCTGACCGTCGACTTTATCGGCGATATATGCTGGCATCGATGGGTTCGACAATAGCAGTTGATTAATTGAAGCTTCAAGTAGCAGAAAGAAGCGAATCAAACAAGGAGATACACTTTGAATCGATTCTATCTCCAGAACACGCATCCAAGAAATGGCGAGTGAAGGGAGAGAGATAATCGATGAAACCGAGAAGAGAAGATCTAAGGAGACCTAATGCTAAAACAAACGATATTCGGCCCATCCTCCCCCTGGATCAACGCCTCTGATCGAAGGCTTCTCTCTGTCTCTTCATGCCGATGAACGTTGCCTTCTCGTCGGTTCTAATGGAGCAGGTTCCGTCTCTCCTCTACGGCTCTACCTTCCTCTGATCGGTGGTGATGTTGCCAGAAAAACTACGATTCTGAAAATACTAGGAGGCAAACACATGGTGGAGCCTCAGATGGTTCGTGTAATCGTGTACTCGGCAGATCCGCCTTCCACGACACAAATTTGACGTCTTCCGGCGATCTCTGTTATCTTGGAGGAGAGGTTCTGTTTTGTGGTTTCCGTTCTCTCTATTGCAAGTTTCAAACACAAGTCAGGCGACAAGTCGGGCGACATGTCGCTTGAGTCGCCCGTGTCACCAGGCACCGACACTGCGATACCAGGCGACATGTCGGACCTTAGTTTAACCACTAAAGGACGAAAACATGGCTGGAGTTTACTCTTGAATGTTTGAAAATTTTGCTACAGAAGATTTCAATAATACTCAGCAACTTGTACTCGTGCCCGTATGGATCTGCATGCTTACCGAGCATTACAACATGTAAATTTGTTCACTGCTAACTCGGTGCAAATGCTAATTAACTACACCAGCAACAGATTCTAAGAGTAAAACATCTTATTAGATATTCAAAATTTCATTCCTAATTAAAAACTAACTACTCAATCCCTATTTATTCTTTCACATCTCCATCCTTCTTTTCTTCCTATTTATTCTCTTCCTTTTCTATAAGTGTGGGTTAAAAAAATATACTCCACAATTAGGTACTTTTTTTCTTTCTCAATTTATTTATCGTTTCTCTCTTTCTTTTTTTTTTGTTATTCTTTTTATTTGATTTTATATTCTCTATTTCTTTATTTCTTCTGTAATTTTTATTATTTAATTTTGTATTGTGATTTGTGAATAAAATGTTTATAGTTAAGTAACTAATTATCATTGGTTTGTATCTCTTACCTAAAAAAAAAATTGGTTTAGATCTCCGACCAAAGAAAATTTGGCTTGTATCTAACTTTTTAGGGTTGAAGCCATGTGTATATAACTTTTTTGTATTGTTGTTTTAATTTACCTATATTTTGTCGGAAAAAAAAATATCATTATCAATAATTTAATTTTTTTCTTCATATATGTGTGGTATTTACAAAATATATGTGGGCATATTCCTTAATATAATAAAATAATTTAGAAGTGGGACCTTCAATGGGTTTTATAAAGGCTCACAAAATATGTGTGCCAAAAAAGTATTAGTGCTTCCCCAACAGGGAGGTTATTTGGCTTTCATTCTTCGGCCCCCAATATTGAATTCCTGGGTCCATCCCTGGCTCTGGCAGTAAACACCCTATAGATACCTTCTAAACTCTTTCTTTTTCTTCATAACTGCTTCTGGAAACAAGAGGGCACTACAATCTCAACTAACTAAAGGATGTTATTGTTTAACACAGATCTAAGGAAAACGAAAATAGAACTTAAAATTATCCAACGGCTGTCTAATTCAAGCAACATGTGACAACCACCGGGTCTACAATATATGCAAATCCCAAGGGAAGTCTCAGTGTGCATTATGAGAAATCCCTACCAGACACCATACCGTCATCCATATGCTTAGGGCATCCAAATGAACTCGCCACTGATTCAAACAGTTTCTCCATCTGAGGTGTACACCTTGTGAATGGTCGATTCCAGAAATTATATCTAGGATTCTGCAGATATGAAACCAAACCAGCTTACACAATGACCATAAAGTGACCAGATATCAATTATCAATTCAAGCCACCCCCACAATTTACCTTAATAAGCTCAATGAAAGTGATCCACAGACCCCATGGATGAGGTTTATTAGCAATCAGACGTTCCAACAATACCCTTGTTATTTGCTCCTGGATGATTTCCTGCAACAAGGGGCCACATAAAAGTATTATAAGCTTTCAACCCAAAAAGAAGTATTATCAGCTTGGGTAAGATTCATTCTGGAGTTACAAAAACTGAATTTAGGGATTAAAACAAAAGATTTTACAACACCCCTGCCCCCCCCCCCCCCAAAAAAAAAAAAAAAAAAAAAGAGACTAAAGACACACTTGTTAGCTTTATTGCCATTGGTAAAGTATCTAAAAAAGACGAGGAGAATAAGCAAACCTGGTTGGCTTCGGCAAACAAGTAGAGGAGGAAAAAAGAGAAGTAGTGTGTATGAGTATTTGGATAGCGTAACTGGTTAGCTAGTGAATTCAAGAATAGGTAGCGTCCTTCTGTATCTAGCTGCCCAATCAAAGTTTGGAACATATCCACTGCAGGACCCGCCAAGGAAATATCCATGGAGGCACCTGGTGCCATATGCTGTACATGCGGCAACGGAGCCCTTGTCTGTAGTCGCTGAATGTCCTGTAATAATGTCACCCAAACATGAGTGATCAATGGAAGCTCCTGCCTATGTCATGTGGCCAATCAAGAGCTCTTATCCATCCAAAGTCTGAATGGCCATATCAACCATCCAAGAAGCTCAAATTAAGCAACCAGGGCAAGGTTGGGTAGGCAGGTTATGAACAAAGCCTCTTTGAAAATCAGTAATACAAACACAACAACTAACAATGACTGTTTGGTCTCATTCATGAAGAGAACTGAGAGATAACATGCAGGAACATACCAGTTAATAGCGTTCACAAAGGGTGCATTTCATTTTCTGGAGATTACCACACCACATACCTAAAGTTGCAGATAAATGGAACCAACTCTTTGAAACATTGGTTTAAAACACATTTAGAAGGTAAAAATTCATTATGTAGGACGTTTAGAAAATGGATAAAGATTTCCTAAAATCCCACCTAGAAAGACTTACATAGATGGTCCTATGGCCCAAATACTATGGACAGAACCTCCCCCCCACCACACACACACCCAAAAAAAAAGCCCCAGCAAGTTGAGTTTTGGTCAAACAGATTTCGCCAAGTGTAAAAATTGAGATTTGAAAAATCCAAAACTTAAAACGGGTGACAGTTAGTGATCACTGTAGTACCATAGATCTGTAATGATTGACATGAGGATGCATATATTTCATCATATCATATTTTGGAATTTAAACTGTGGCTAATCCAGAAAATGTTCTCTCCATATCCAATAGTCAAAGTGCCACATCATATCTCATGCTCAGTATGATGGACCATTTTGGAAGCCCTTTCAAAATGAGGCAGTCTAATATTGGAACAAAGCAAGAAAATTGAACAGTAAATTTGCCTCATAAAGAATGACTATACATCCCCACATTTTAGCTACATGGATAAAAGTAAACTTGAGAACCCATAACAGGAGAGGATGAAGCAGAAAAAGAAAGTTATTCACCAAGGCAGAGAGAAGTACCTGCATCCCCACGTAAAGAACAAGGGAATTGATCAATGGCACATTGTATCGGGTCCCAGCCTGGGCTGCCTCAGTATGAGGAAGCAGCAATCTCTGCTTCAGTTCTGCCAAGAAGAAAGACCCTTGTTGCCTTGTCTGCAGAGATTCAAATAGAAATAGAAAATTAGAAAACAAAAAGGAAACTCAAGGGGAAGTAAAGGTTCTGTTTATTAAAATAAAAAAGTGGCGAGCATTGGTGTCACGGTTAATTTGTGCATTGTGACCTGTTGGTTGCAGGTTCAAAACTTGCAAACAGCCTTTCTTGCGAGGTAGGCTTAAGGCTGCATATACTTGACCACCCAGAGATCCAGAAGTGGAAGCCTCATGCACTGGCATGCTCTTTTTTTTTTTTTTTTTTTTTTTTTTTTTTTGGGGGGGGGGTGAAAAAAGGGAGAAAACTACTGTAGCCATTTCAAGCGTGTTTTAGGCACTCCAACAATCATACTAGACTAACATATCATGATACCTTGAGATACTCATCTATTTCATTCTTCATTTGCTTTGCCTTGAGAGCAGCATCAACCTCAGACAGAATGCGTGGTGATTGGCCAGTCTCTGCTAGCAGATCAATCTACAAATGGTAAAATTACGAAACAGACAGGTATTGTTAAGACTTTAGACTGGAATTAGCCTGAGCATTAGGGGAGATAAAGACTTGAAGCAAAATCCAGTAAATACCTTCAAGTTGGGTGTGGCTGGATCAGGCAACCTCATATTGCGGGGAAATGCACTGAGGATAACATTCCTCATCTGGATGCAGCTAGGAGGTATGACATCACAAAAACTGAAGTGATAATCACACAGGAACTCGGGAAAATCATGCAGCAGCACAAGAAGTACCCTCAAAGTTCCTTTGTACAGAAAGCGAATCTTTGGCACAAAGTAGAAACCCATGGGATTCACAACACCATCATTATAGGCAAAACACTAAACCTTAAAAGTAACACATGAAGGAAACAGAGAATAACAAGTGTGGAGAGTAACTAACCGGGTCAACCAGTTCAAAATTCCGTAAATATGGCTCCAAAAACTTGAACAAATCCACGAGCAACTGTTGAACAAGAGGCCAACCCTTCAGAGTGTTGAGTGTGAGCAATTTAGGCATGTAAGTCCTGTGACTCACCAACTCAAGCCATGCAAAGCTGAAAGTGCCCAAGTAACACAACAGAAGCCATTTTAGTGGATGCAAAACAATCCCCCTATAAAAATTAAGCATAATGATACTGGTTTGACAGTGAGGAAACAAGGATTTAAGTTGAGGAATTTGGGGTTGGATGAGCTACTGGCGGTGCTGGCATGGATCACAAACTGATGCTCATCATAAGTTTTTTATTTTTTATTTTCTAATTTTTTAAATGTCCCCCCCCCCCCCTTTTCCTCCTATGGACCAGAAGCATCCAGCAGCTACAATCAAGGGTGGTCTATGATCAGCCTACCCAATTAGGGGCAAAAAGCGAGGAAATACTAACATGGAACCACCATATCTGATCTTGAACACTTTGATAGGTAATAAATTTATGTTTTAGCAAGTACAAAACTTTACAAGAACATCAAAGAACAGAAGGGATGTAAGCATAATTGACAGCACAGTTGTCAAGTTGTCACCTAGGCATCCAGCTGGTTTCCTGGCCAAGGCAACAAGAAGCTTTAAATGAAAGAAAGGGAGAAAGACTCTCTAGGTCACCTAGGTGTCACCTTATGGGCTGGGTAGGCATCTTGGTGTGTATATTTTTTAACAATTTGGTAGTCAGTAAATCAAGCGACGGTGAAGGAAAAAAAAAGCAAGGCAACAAAACAAAGCAGCCGCCTAGGCGATCAAGAAGTTTGGTTGGAAGGCAACACCTAGATAACATAGATCTAGAACTCTCCAAGAGCTTGCAAGATATCTCAATTTCCCAAGAGGTGAAATAAAAGAAATAGAAAAAAAAATCCAGTATCTCACAAGATATTGTATTTGAGTCACAATACCAGTTCAACAAGATATTAAACCAACTCAACATATAAATACCATTAGAACTCAGTCCAGTCAAGGTGCCTCAACTAAACTCAATTGAGTTTTGTCATTTACTCTGCTGAAAGCTGTGTCCTTCATCCTTCAACTCAATATTCATCTGATTCTTCGTTAGAGTTGCCCCTGTAGATGTTTATTTGCTACATCTAGCCTACTCTCAAGGACATCCAAAAGACAAAAGTGTGGTTTGATTACTTACAACCAAACTGTGTGTGGAATACCATATTTAGGACTGCTGGTTCATTGTAGCGGTTACGAACTACAGTCCAAAATCTAGGACATTCTTTTACTAACTCTAATAGTATCATTGCGTTGAGAAGGCCAAACATAAGTTCTATACCAAGTTTCAGCTGCATCTCCTCTATCAAAACAACTCACCCCCCACTGGGAGATGCCCATTCCAGTTGGCAAAAAGAAAAAGGCACCAACTCACCAAAGATATCACTCCCAACTTGGTTTTTTGGGACAGTGAATTGTGCCTCGAGTCCAAGTTTTTGAACCGTGCTTGATAACTATGTCTCATTGATTGGGAAAAACAAAATAAGGCAAATATAGAGCCATTTTCAATAAATGTACTCTTAAGCCATACAATCACTAACTTTGGTCATGTGCAGCTTCATCCTTGAAGACATGGTGGGAGATCTCGCCGAGATCTCGCGAGATATCTCGCCTTTTGTGAGAGGCGAGACGAGATCTGCGAGATTGCAGATCTCGCTCGAGATCTCGCCAATATCTCACCGAGATCTCGCCATGCTTGAAGATAATGGCACTTGTAGGGAGAAGAGGGCAGAGATTGAGAGAGCATTCTTTTTTTCTTTTTTGGGTTGGGGACCGGGGGGGGGGTGTTGTTGGAGGGGTTGGGGGTGGAAGGAGTAGGGGGAAAAGAAGTGCACATGCCTACAATGGATCTCAAATCATCAACTCAATTCAAATTTTCCAATCTAAAATTGCATCGTAAAACAAGCTATTTAAAAGAAGAAACCCCAACCAAAGGAGACCTAATAAACTAAAACAATCTTTAACAAGGAAATACTGATCTTAGATTCCTTACCAAGTTTTAACTCTTGCAAACGTATCCCACTTTTGAAATTAACTAAATAATATATGTAAGTACCAACAAGAATAAATTCATAATACAATATTCTACTAGATCCATGGCTAAAATTTGACCCACTTCATCTTGGCCGAGAAATCCAGCTGGTTTGGTCACTCCAAAGCACTATACATGCATCAGGTCTCACAGGAAAAACATACTCATGGGTTTTGTAAACTGAGAATATCAAAACCATGCAATTGACATCCACAAATATTGACAATGACGGGGTGGTGATCTAGCGTAGGTCATTATAAATCGGCTAATGGTCATTAACAAACATCCCCTTAATTAGAATCTGATCATGGGGTTTCACAACTAAAATCAAACCGTCAATAAATTCTTCAATCTCAACTTTGGTTGGGCCATATACATCAATTTGATGGTGGCTTTCACTGTTCACATTTTCTTCCATAGCTGGTTCTTCTTTTAACAATTGTAGTACGCATGACTTTGTCCCGTTGTATCGGTTAATACTATTGGAAAACTGTCGTCGGATTTTTATGTAATCCATCACTAATTGAAAGGACGAAATTATGCTGATCAATCTCCATGTAGAGAGTTTATCATAACAATTGCAGAATGGTAAATAAAATGAACTCATAAGGGATGTTAAAACCATAATGTTGGAACTCAAATAGAAAGAATAGAAGGTGAGGGATTAAAAACATGTAAGGGGAGAGGCAGCCTTGGAAATAAGTACAAGAAATTAGGGAATAAAACAAAAGTGAAGGGCAGTTTAGGAGATAAATAAAGAGAAGGATCAAAATAAAGATCGTGGGAATTGGGATGAAGAACAGAAGAAGAAGGTTGCCACAAGAATGCTGGAGATATATGAGAAATTGTACAAATCTGCTCTACCAGCTGCGGGAGTTCAAGTTCCACCTCAGCACGAAATCACCAAAGAAACTGGCCAAAGAAAACCTCAAGAGGAAGATGTGTTAAAGCCAATCGGCAGAGACCAAGTTCAAACTCAGCAAGTAACCAGCAGTTTGAGATGGGAGTGCAAACGCAACCCCGGTATCATTTTTGTTACCCCTCCTTGCTGTCTTGCTCTCTCGTCTTTTTCTATCTCTTGATTCTCTTCTTGTTTCCTTTTTATTTTTTTCCTGGTTCCTTCTTTTGCTCTCTCCTCTTCTTCTGTTTTGAGCTTTCTCTCATTCTTCTTTTGGTTGCTGCTTGGACGAGGGTATGGGTAGGGCCAATGAAATTGCAAAGCAGAGAAAAGAAGTGGAGCTGCCTCTAGAACTGGCAGTTTTTTTCCCCCTGCACAGCACCAGGGGTTCTGGAGGAAACAAGAAAAATTGGCGGTTCGGGGGTTCTGTTGTCATTTGGGTTAAGGAAATGGGAGGGCTTTGATCTAAGGAAGAAAGCTCAGTTGGTATGTGAACCTCTCTGTTTATTCAACAGAAGTTTCTTCCTCCCCCAGGTTTTTTTTCTTTCTGCAGCAGTGTCTTTTGTTTTGTGTGGGTGGTGCTGGTGGGGGTGGGGGAAGGAAGGGGTTAGAGAACAAGACTGGGATGAAAGAAATTGACAGGGAGAGGTGTAGGATCCTTTGCTTCCAAGTTAATGGCAAGCCTATAGAGAGGAAAAGGGAAAAATAGAAGGGGGAATGGGGAGGAGATCGCATGAGAAAAGGAGGCGGTGGGGGAAGAAGAGTGCACATGCAAAACAAAGGTTCTCAAACATGAACGCCAATTCATATTCTCCAATCTGAAATTGGTTCTAAATACAAGCTATTCAAGAGAAGAAAATCCAAACAATGAAGGAAATGTAATAAGCTAAGAAACAAATTTTAACAATGAAATAATCTTCTACGATTCCAAACCAAATCTTGACACTTGCAAATGCATCCCACCTTTTAAAATTGACTAAGTGATACATAATTACCAGTACAAAATAAATTCATAATATTCTACTAGACTATGGCTCAAACTGGACCCAGTTCACTTTGGTCGAGAAAACTAGATGGGTTTCGGTTGGTCCAAGGCAATGTATCTGCATCAACTCTCCCGGTAAAAACTCAACCACAGGTCTTGATTCCTTGACCCCATTATGGGTTTTCTATTATTTTCATTAAGTTCTGATACAAATAGGGTCCAATAATGATGACAAAGAACACTTGCAAAAATGTTTTTGTGTTGGAAAATAAAATGGAAAATGATACTGAAAAGAACCTAGGTAAATCATGCATTTAAGAACTGGCCTTCAGGAAGAAATAGGCTTCAATAATTTCTTCATTTTGTTTTCACAAATGAAACTGATATGTATTGGTACAGACAAATCATGGCCTACCTTGCTGATAGAGGGGTGTGGATGCCTCATGGTGGAGTCTAGACAGGACTTTTTGCCAAATGAAGATAAAACCAGGGACCAATTGTTGTGTGGATTTAATTGAGGTGGTTTAGGCAAGTCAAGAGGTGAGGAGGTTAAAGATTTCCCTTTATTTTAAAAATGAGAACTAACCTGAGATACATTTTCTATGTCTCTACTGAATATATGTATCTTTACCAAAAAAAAAAAAAAAAAAAAAAACTGAATATATGTATCTACTCTGATGTGGTGATATGAATTGTGCTGACAGATGAACATAAAGATATGAACATGCTGATGTCTGGTCATGGCCCAGTTATTTGGGGCACCTGATTTCTTTGCTTAGCCTACAGATGTATAGTGAAATGTGATAAAGACCTTTGATAATATAAAACACTACCAGCAGATCATCATGTTTATGATATTAAATTCCATAACTCTACTTGATGAGTCTTTAGCTCACACGTTGATAGAACACTTTGGGCATAGACATGTAACAAGCATGTCCTAGGAATGGAGGTACAAATCCTGTAATACCCCTTTTTTAATAGCACGTGCTTCCAGAAACAAGTAAAATTTATTGTAAGAACTTCTATTATGGATTTATAATGTTTTCTTCCTTTGTTTTAGAAATGGGTTCCTGTGGCAGTTTGCTTATGTTGGATTATGAGAGGGAATGAGGACGACATATATATGTAGGGGGTGGAAGATGGCCAGTATGGGATGGGAAGAAATCTGAAAGTGCAGGGGAGGAGAGGAGATTGCATGGGGAGACAGAAATTTGCACACATTGCAACCTCTCAAACACAATCAATTCAAATCGTTATTATGCCATATATAGATTAGAAATATAAGGATGCTTTTGGTAATAGTATTGGAGAAAGGTGTTTGTTAGAAAGGGGATATGGCATTCTTTACGTCTAGTTGGTGCAAGTTCCAATCTTTGTTGACAACTACAGAAGTTGGAGCATAATGTAAGAAAAAGGAAGATGGACTTGTTATATGATCTGTGGCTCATGTATCAATAGTCCAATGAGCATAAACTGAAGAAACATGAAAGCTTGTAAAAGTTCTACCCGAAGTAGCAAGGTAGGAGTTGGTATGGGTAGTGAAGTAGTAGTAGAGACTGTACCAGCAGTAAAAGACTACGGCATATGTCGCAAAGTAACTAACTCCTCCTGTAAAAAACCAATCTCTACAGAGAGTGTCGTGAAAATCATTTCAGAAAGATTAGCCTTCGGTTTTCCCCTTCTTTGTGCCCTTTTTAGCTCAAAATCAACAGGTTTCCAACAATTTGCCTTGGTATAATATGGTTTGTGATAGTGCTCACACTTGACGATCTCCTTAGCCAAATCAAATTTAGTGCTAATAGACTATAAGGTTGATTTCTCCACAATAGAAGCATGAACATGGCTAATCGACGACTTTCCTCACACTGAACAAAGGCATAAGACTGTTCTAGTATAGGAAAGGGATAACGACTTAATATTTGCACTTTGATCTGATCAACTTCACATTCAAACCTGCCAAGAAGTCATATACCCAAATTTTATCAACATGCTTCCTATAAGTAGCCACATCATCTGGATTAGTAGGATGATAATCCCCATACTGATCCAACTCCTGCCAAAGAGATCGCAACTCAATAGTAGCATTCCGTAGCTCATAAACATGTGTATCATTCCCCAACTGTCCATATGTTTCAGTAGTAGCCTTCTAGATTTGGGTTGCAGTATCGAGTAATAGGCATCCACGGGTAATATTTGGATTCATTGAATTCAAAAGGAGAGTCATTTGAGATCCATTTATCATGTGAAACACCTGTGGTGCCATGGTGGCACCATGGCAGGAGGTTTGATAGTAGCGCTCGTAATGTGTCCAACAAGTCCTCTTTCGGCAATAGTCAAGTAAGCAAATTGAGACCAAATCAAATAATTTGTTTAATCAAATCTTACCGAAAGAGGATGAAGAGTGGAGTAATATTCAGAGCTAGTGGTAGCAATAGTACCATCAGTATTTGCCATGTTTAAAAAACTGTTTGCAGTTATTCAGTCTTCACCCTTTCAAAATAACTGAAACGTCACAGAATGCAATAGCCAAACCACCCAAACAAATTCAGGGAATGATAGGATTCAAAAGGTGCATATATAAGGAACACCATTTTTTTACAAAAGAAGCCTCGTGATTTACAGAAAATTACAAATAAGCCCTTAAATATGTGAATTCACACATAGGTCCCTGAAAATATGTAAATTCACAAAGAGGTCCTTGAGAACATGTGAATTTACAAACAAGGCCCCTGAAACATCGTTATTTTTTCTTTTCTTTTTTAGGGCTAATAAAACCGCAGTTAGGAAGGAAAAACCAAAATATGGGGTTAAAGTTAGAAGGCCTACCTGTTACCATGACAACAAAATAGGAAAAATGTTATACAAGATGGAAACAAATAAGCCAGAAATTTTGGTGGCCGTAACTGGCACCATTAGAACAAATCAAAAGTTCGAATTCAAAGGGAACAAACCAAAAAAACTATTTTTTCCGAACTAGCATCTTCTAGTCTTAAATCTGTTCAGCTTATTAGTACAAAGAGTTAGCAATCTAACAACGAAGCCCTAAGGTTGAATAGGTTTTTAAGGAGCTCTAGTTTTAGAAGAAGAAGAAGAAAAAAAAAACAGAAGAAGGCGGAAGGAAGAGAGACATAGAGATGGGTTCGAGTGTTGGGTGATAGGTTTCTTCTACGATGGCTTCTAAGACTGGCGATGATGTTGGGTTGCATCGGGAGGTTTCGGCAACTCAGTAGTTGCAATAACGGTGGAGGTAGGGGTGCAAGTTTGGCCCTAGCGGCCCTAAGTCCGAATAGGGCTTGGGCTAAAGATTTTGGCCCTAAGGGCGGGTTAGGGCCAAAATATTCTAGCCCTGAACTAGGGCCAAGGGCGGGCCTGGGATTACTCTCTGGCTCGCCTAGCCCATCCCGGCCCGTCCCTAATTTTGGCCCTAATCTTGGCCCTAATTCTAGCTCTGATATTGGCCCTGATCTTGGCCCTTATCCTAGCCCTGAAATTGGCCCTAATCTTGGCTTTGATCTAGGCTCATGATTTTGGCCGGACCCTCCACCCATATAGAGAGGAATTAATTAGAATCCACATGGATGAATATTTGACACCTGTTAAATTTTAAAAACATGATCATGTTTTGTAAAAAAATTAATAAAAATAAATTATATCTTCATTACTAATGTAGTAAATATCCACCTAATTTTGGCCCAATCCTGACCCTAATTTTGGCTCTAGTCTTAATATTAATTTGACCCTGATTATGTATTAGATTTTTAACCTAATCTTCACATTAACATTGATATAATTATAAGTCTTGACTTTGACCTTCAGTCATTTTGATAATATTAGACTATTAGTTCACTTTTTATATTATTTTTAAGATAATTTTTATTTTTCAAATTAAGTCATTTTTAGTTCCAATAAATCATTTTTTTTTTGACTAAGGCGAGATAATATATATTATAAATAATAAAAGCTAGTATACAGAGAATTAATATCTAACAAATCTACACCCCAACTTCTCATCATGAATATTGACAGTTTTCTGTTGCCTCTAATATGATATTTCAGGGGAGAAAAAAAAAACTTATTAAGGATAGATAGCTATGTTTGTAACTAAAATATAATTTTTTTTAACTATGAAAAAAATATCAATATTAAATTATCGTTGATTTACTTGTTAACAAAGTTTTGAATTTGATTTTTTTTTTGTTGAATAAGGATATCAATGGGAGGGGTTTTCAATTTCCATCACCAAAGTAATGGGAGAGGTTTTCAATTTCCATCATCAAAGCAATGAGAGACTTTCAGAGATCAATATAGAATTATGGAGTATGAATTTATTTATGCTTAAAGCAGCACTATCAATTTATTGACTATTTTATCATTTTGTATGAACTTGAATCATCTTATATTTCTATGAATTTTATTTTTAGTTTACTTATGATACTTTTATTATTATTATTATTATTTTATGAATTTATATTTGTTATTTTGGGTCCAATAATATGACCAATTAAGGCTAAGGCCAAGATAGGGTCAATCAGGGCAAGGGACCAGGCTAATTAGGGTCAAGGCTAATTAGGGTCAGGGCTAATCAGGGTCAGGGCCAATCAGGGCTAGGGACAGGGCCAATCAAGGCTAATCAGGGTCAGGGCCAATCAAGGCCAAGAATTGGGCCAATTAGGGCAGGAATAGGCTTGGCTTGGCCCTGTAGGGCTTAGGGCCAGGGACAATAATCCTTGGCCCTGAACTAGGGTCAGGGCGGGAATGGGCTCAGATTAGAACATATAGGGCTGGGCTTAGGATTGCAAAAGCCCGGCCCTGTTGCAGCCCTAGGTGGAGGTAGGTCTTCTTTCTCTTCCCTAATCGAACTTAGACTCTGATGCCATGTTGAGAAACACGAGTTTGGTAGAATGGCTTGAATTGATTAGTGTGATCTCAAGCCCTCTATTTATAATGAAGTAGAAAGAACACTATTATATAAATACCCTTACTTGGGTTACAAGAAATAGAAAGTTACAAGAACAAAAACTCTAATAGAGTTGAACTCTTAGTAGAACTTAACCAACAAAGTTGCTTTCCCAGCAACAATAGTAGTAGTATAAGAGTTTATACTTATGCTTCCACCCCCCCCCCACCTTTTTTCCTTTCTTCTTTCCTATGCTTTAGCCTACCTTTATTCTAAACTGGTCTAAGTGGTTCTATTGGTTCGATTAACTATAATTCTGGTAAAATACAAGCATGGAGCAAATTTTGACCAAAACAGTCGAGATTTTGACTGAAATATCTGCATTTTCAAAGTCGAAACAGAACATGTTAGATTTTCTTTCTTTACAATGTTTTGCGCGATAAGACACAATTTCGACTGTTCAGTCAATTATTCCTAAAAATATCCTCTCTCAGTTGAAACCTGCAAAATATTGCAAGTTTTTACCTTTTTGTCTTGGTTTTGCAGCTTAGGTTTCAACCTATATTTGTTGGTTTCTCTTGTATTTGGTGACTTCTACCCCCATTTTCATCCTATTTCCACAACTCCTTTGCCTTTAAACAGCCTTCTGCTCCTCCTTTGCCTTCAAACACTTCTTTAGCCGCAACAATTATTCATGGGGTCAAGCCCAAACCACAAAGGAAATCCGAGGCCCAAAGTGATATAAGGCATCTCCAAGCCGGAGGCATTGCCTCCACACACACCCCCCCGGTTAGGGTGGCCCCTAGTGTCGGTCGGCAACAAAATGTGAAGCATGAGCCATACCCAACAGTTCCAAACTTCCGTTTTCTTATTTTTGTTTTGTTCATGCCTTAAATAAGCCTTCACTTGATTAAGTTGGTCATTGTATTTTGTTGACTTGTTATATGTAACCATTCTATCAAATAATTCATGTATGCTAATGATTCTATCTGTATGCAATACAGTTTGTACTTCTTGGAACCAACCATTTGTTAGTATAGTTGAATGATAAACTTTCGATCCTTTTTTTTTTGGTGAACTGTCACTTCTATTGTTGTTTATTATGCTTTAAATAGGTGGGAGGCAAGAAATCAGATGAAATGGAGGGTATATAAGCCCCAAAACCTAGGGATGAAAGTAGGGGTGTAAATAGACCGGATTTGGATCGGATAGTGGTAATACCATATCCACATCCTATTATATTCGAACAGATTTAGATAATATCCTATTGGTTTTCGAACGGATTCAGTCGAATTCGGATGATAATCGGATAGTTATTTTCTTAAGTAGATTCTTCAAAATGGGCATGAATACAGATTGGATACAAGTTTTCGACTAACTGTTTACATCTTTACCATTTTATTTTACCATTTTTATTTTAATTGGTTAGGGGTCTGTTTTATGATTGGATACAAGTTTTGTAGCTATTCTAGTAGAAAATCTAGAAAAATAGTCACATCACAAGTAAAAAATTTATAAAAATAAGAAAAATAAATATAAATAAGTAACTTAATCGGATAATTTTATCGGACAAATAATAAGAAGGGGGTATACCATATCCGCATCCTATTAGTATCCAGAAGATTCGGATACCCCTAAACGGATGCGAATGCGAATTTGAAAGCTGATTTCGGTAAGCCATTTACACCCCTAGATGAAACCTTACTCATAAAGTAGTAGGTTTGGCCAAAATTTCAGTCGAAACCTCTAGATTTTGATTTTTAGCCAAGTCTAATAGCTTCAAAACCCAAAACCTTGATCCTAAATAGAAGCTAAAGAACAGAATAGACTTTTTATTGAGTTTTTCGATTTAGTCGTAAGCAATTTGATAGACCTCAGCACATGGAGGACACACGAATAATCAACTAATTTTTGAATATTTGGTTAGAGTCAAAGATGGTTAAAGGTTCTTGTATTTCAAGTCAAAGATCCTTGCCGAGACTGAGGGTTCAGTCTGCCATTGCTACAATTCACTTCATCCATGGAAGAACAAGATCTACAACAGGTCCAGCTCTTCCCAACCTTATTGAGAGAACCTGTATTCCTATCAACTTCTACTTCAGATTTGAACCAAACTAGTAACTACATAGTACATAAACAGTCTCCACACCACTAATGACCTTCTACCTAAACCAGTGTCTATTCCACTCAGTCTAAACCCTGAAACCAGCAGTTCTTGAAACTGGAGTCAACCTAGAGTTCAATAACTTGAAAAACCACTCAACCAAGCCCAGCTAACTTGCATAAACACTTACACCTACCCAGCTAGACCTGATCCAAGTTACAGCCCTATACCTTTAGTAGAAACCACATTCCCACAACTCTAAAAGCCTTAAAAAACACCTATAATTCAAAAAGACCGCATCCGAATTCAACTTGACTTCCTATACCTTTAACGCCATCCTACCACACCCTAGAACTTCCATCTGAACCAAAACTAGAGGACCATATTTAAGATCTCCCATATGCCCTAAGTGAAAGTCCCAAGAAACCCTATTTTCACCACCTTTTAAATTGGTTCTGTTACAAATCTTGGTTACAGGCCCTCACTACTAGTGAGGCTACATCAATCACAACAGGCAAGGTCTAGGTGGCACAACCTAAAGGCATCAAATGTTTGACTGAGCACCCATTCTCAGAATGCATTCAGTACCATCATGTTGTCTAGATATTTAAATTATAGAAAAGAAAACTGCGTAGCATTTATATAAATGAATCCCTATATGAAATGTAGGAGTTAATGACAATTTAGAGCATGATATTTTGAATCCAGCACTGGCTACAAAATACTACTAAACAGTAATTTGTGTTGACCAAACCAACTATCAGTAATAAACAGTCTAAGAAATCACTTGTAATGATATAAATATAACAAACAAATCACAATAAAAAATGGTTTTGACTACAGACCTGAAACCAGGAACTTTAAGGGGTTGCAAGGCATGAAAAGCACTAGCAAAGGCTGCCAGCACCTGTAGATACAAACCTATGTTAGTGAATACAGCCTAAGAGTAATGAAGTGTGAAATGCAAACCTACAATACCTGAAAGTTGGCACCATCAACAACTTCATCTAGAGAACTAAGGTCATAAAGCCAGTCAATAAATAATCTGAAATATGGTCTTGGATTGAAAGATGTTTTCTTTTGCTCTGCATCTTTCTGAATGACCCTCACAGTAACTGATAGGATCTGTCCAGCAGCCATTTACAGAATAGTTAGTAATTCTTTGAATATTGGGACAAAAAAATATGAGAAACCACTCTTGGCAGATCCAAACCTTGGGAAAAAGAAATAATTTACTTGACCCTTGTTCCACTGCATAATACTAAACAGCCAAATTACAGAACACAGCATCAGCAATACTAAGGCAAAAGAGATTCTCAGGACAGTATACTCTCTATGTAGCCAAATGCAAAAGGTGTTACCTTCAGCATTAAAAAGATTAGCTTCGCATACATATCAATAGCAAAAAATGACATCTGCTGCAATTGATGAGGCTGCAGTGATAATGAGGCAGGAGTTACCTCAGTATCTAAGCAATATGCTGCTGAAAGTTCCTGAAAATGTAATATCATTCATAAAGCCATTGATCAATCATGAAGTCCATCAACAACACCAGACTCAACCTTATCCCAACATAATATGTTTGCTTACATGGATCCACAATCAAGTAAAGTAGGAAAAACAGAAGTCTAAACAAAATAAAGAAAGTATAGAAAAAAGAGGAATGCAAAATGCATTGAGGAAAATGGACACAATAAAAGGACGACAAAAAGAAAAATGAAAAGTGAAAGAAAAAGTGACAGAAAAAGGCAGGAGAAAAGTGGCACAGCCAAGCAAGTTGGAAAAACTCAGCTAGATAGGATATGCCAGTTGGATCATTCTACCTCTAATAGGATATATCTGAGGTCATATATGGTACAAGACCTAGACTCTGAAGCATTGCTTGTGAAGCAAAAGCATAAAACATGGAAGAATTATTACTGTTAGAATTCGGAAAAAGCGTTCTGACATATTGTCCCCTTTAAGCAGACCAGTCTGATGCAATTGTGAAATATAATGTCTATAAGCAGCGTCATTTGCACCAGGAAGTTCACAAATTCGACACCATTCACGGAACCAAGCAGAAACCTGCAGCATAATCACAGACAAAATAAGCATTAAGTGAAACCCCATCACAGATCCATGCACATCCCCACCGCAAAAAAAGAAGAAGAAGAAGAAGAAAAGGAAAAAGAAAACAAACACATACAAAAACAGTCAAGGGTATCCATAAATGCAGAGGATACAAACAATTGTGGGGTAGACAGACAGGATCTCTGCTTCTCTGGCACTTACTGCAAATTGACAAGAAAACCTCTGGCGAAGTTGACCCTCTCACAAGGTCACTACTTTCTCTGAATTGATTTCAAAATATTGGGACCATTATTGGAATGTAAATCTAACTATTCAAATGGGATTCTCATTCCCTGCTCTATCTGAAGGACTTCGTTGATTCTTTTGAGTTGAACAGATCATCAACTCGGAGGGAATCTCGAAGATATTTATTTCCAAGTCTTAGCCCAGTGTTCTTGATAGAAGAACATTCTCTACAGGCTTGGTGTATAGAGAAAAAAGCACGTGCCGAGTGCACGAGGCTTTCATCATACAGTTAAAAGGAGGGTCAAAATGCACGGTGGGGGAGGTGTTGGCGGAAGCAACAGTGGTGGTGGAGGAGAGACAGCACATGAGTGTTTTAGGTTGAAGATAAAAAGGCCAGAAATCTAATTTGATTTTGATGTTTTAGTACAAGGCCAAATCTGTCATTTCTAATCGATAAGTAACAGCAGGTTTACAGTGTCAATCATAGGAGATCAGATAGTAATTAAGCAAAGTGCATGGGAAAATAATAATTATGGCAAAGAGAGGGGAGGCGCAATTGGTTTGCATTGGGAGACCATAAAAGTTTGTGATCTATGAAGCACCAAAAGAAGCAGTGGGAGAACATAGAACATGAGTTAATCTATTTTCAATGTAGATGGTATTACCATTTGCATCTATCAAGAACCTAGCCATTAGAAATAAGAATCCCTTGAAGTGTGACAATATCAACTTGATACAGGTAGAGAATATACATGTCCTTAGTAGTAACAACATACAAGGTTCCAATGCTAGCTGTGAGCCTCACTTTCGGAGGATGGCCTGGGTTGTGATAAAAATGGAGGCTATGGTTATGTTTGTCTTTCACATCCATCAGCTGAGGATGATGAGTAGATTACATAAGAATGGAGTCTATGCTTATGATTTAGAGTTAACTTATTATTGTTCTTAATCTGGGTGTTCAGGAAGGCAGAAAACAAGTAATTCTCTCTTTTTTGATATCCGTTTTCAAAATTGGAATAAACCAAATCCCATCTAGCACCTTTTAACCATCTTAACCATCTCATATTTTTTAATTACATCAAATCAAACAACAACTTATCAGTACCTGTTCATGGAAACCAGCAGGATCTGCTGCCATATATTCAGGATTAGTATCATCTTCCCTGATTGTAATGGAGTGACCAGGAACCTGGTGTTAAAGAAACATATCCCAAATTATATAATCCCATAATAAGATATCAGGCATGCAACTAATGAACAGATAATGTAGCATCAGCAAACAGCAAATACCTTTTTCTCCTGGAACTGTCTAGCCTTATCCTCCTTGCCAACTGTTAAACCAGACAATGCAGTTGCATTGGCAGCAGGATTCCTGGCGATCTCAACTAGCCGCTGCAGAGATTCAGGGGCTCCAGGCCTTAATGCAAGCTGTAATAAGCAAACAACTAATAACTGAGAGAGGTGTTACAGATCTCAGAAACAAATCAGTTAATCACAATCAAAGGAAAACCAAGACCTTTGCAACAGCATCAACAAGATTGTGGAGTTCTGACAGACTGCCACCAGGTTCCTGAAGCACCAATGTTTGGAAAAGAGAAATGGCAAATTCTGTAGCATTTTCTGTGAAATTTACCCAACAAGTTAGCTGCATTCTTAAAATTACAATTAAAATTAAAAAATAGATCCCTAGTACATACTGTTCCTTCCAGCATCAATAAGCTTTGTCATGTGTACATCATACTCTGCAAGGTTTAGTAATTCACTATGAATAAGACCAATAGTTATATTCTTGTTGAACTTGCGCTCCTCATCTGAGTATACCACCTAGAGGATAAAATTATAGAAACTTATATTAGGGAAACATCATTGGATTTCGAACAGGAAGAGCTTCTTTTTTTATTTTATTTTTTTACTTTTTAACACCCTAACATATTGATAACTTTTTTTTGTACAAATAGAAGTTAATCACCAAAAAGAAGCAGGAAAGGAGGGAAGGATGAAGAAACTACAACGGGACAAAGAGACTAGCCCAAGCGCAGAAAAAGAAGGCTAGTAAAGTTCAGAGGAACCCAAGCCCACAGCAAGAGGTCTATTAACCAGCGGATCCAGGCAGCACAGGGACACGAGTGGGATGGCTTCGGGAGAAATAGTCATGGCAGCAAGGCTGGCAGCAGTAGAAGGCTCTGACAAAGCCCTGGCAGAGGCAAAAGCAACCACATCAAGAAGGCTGTTGGCTAGGGAGTCGATAAGTTAGAGTGATGCAGGATCAGCACCTATTTGGGCCTATTTTCCTTAAAAGTAAACCTAGGTTAGATTCCCTAAGTCACAGGCCCTTGATCCTGTAGTAATAAGGTGAAATGGATGTACGAAAATGGTCTTATTTAACAGGTCTAATCATTTAAGTCAAATTATAAAGCCTGAATAGCTTTTTCTTATGTTTTATTTCAGTTTTTAGTGTCCAAGTAATATGTCTAGAAGCACTGGGCCTAATAGGTTTCTTTTTCTTATAGAAGATTATTTCCTACTTCTATTATGAGTTGTAATGCTGCTTAGTATTAATACCCCCAATAAGAAATAAGAAAGTGCATGGACTGATTAATATATAAATATTCTCAGCACCTCAATCCCAGAGATTCTCTCTTTACCATTCTCTGTTAGAATAGTGTCTGTTTCCCTTGGTAAGTTACTTCCAAGGTGTTTGATTAAAGGTTATTCGTGATCCTTAATTGGTTCTGGATCTCAACCTACACAAGATTTCAGA